>NC_064829.1:49060404-49377135 GCF_024166365.1 Elephas maximus indicus | reverse complement strand
GAGGGTTATAATGTAGCATGGGGAAAAAATTACATTTTTCTCTTCACTAACCTCTAACTAAAATTTATCATATCCTTCAAACTGAAGTATTATTAGCAATACCTGAGACTACCAACAACAGACATCAGATGTTTTCCTGTCACATTACTGTTGTCTCAGATACATTGAAATACCATTCAAAATTATAGCAATTATTAGATCCACTGTTAAATCATGTTATATGTTACAATCACATATAGTACTACATCATAAAATTGGATTTTGTAATATAGTGTTACTGTATTTTAATAAAGGAGACCTGGTGGCTCAGTGATTAAGTGCTCGACTGTTAACCAAAGGTTGAGGGTTTGAACCCATCAGCCACTCCGAGGGAGAAAGATGTGACAGTCTACTTCCATAAACATTACAAACATGGAAACCCAACGAAGCATTTCTACTCTCTTCTGTAGGGTTGCTATGAGCCTGAATTGACTGGATAGCAATGGGTTTAGTTTGATTTTATTTTAATATATTTGGTTCCTTATATAATCTTACAGATTTTCCTTTATCATTTAAAATCATTATTCTGAAAAGTAATCATAGCCTTTACCAGACTGCTAATGAGAATTATGGACCAAAAAAGGTTAAGAATCTCAAGAACAAAGAGATAAATTGGAGGAGGAAGAAATATGATTATTGTTTAATGATTGGATTATATTATGCAATTGGATGGATAGGTGGCTCCAGCAGTAAGCCAGATGTCTTCAGTACTAAAAAGAATGGCCATCAATAAGTTTTAGGACAAAATGGAAGGCAGTGGGATAGACTTGTAATAATTGATAATGTGTTCTGGCACAGTGATCTTTACAGTGGCTTGTTTTGTACCCTTTAAAAGAATATTTTAAGTTGACTCCCAATATTTTAATTATAAATAGTTAAAAGGAGTATATATTCTGCTGTATTGTAAATAGCAATATTTTAAAATAAAACTATTACATCACTCTTGAAACATTTCAAATGAAATATAAATGCTAGGATGGTGTACCAATCGGTGTTTATTTATCACAATATATAGGTGAATTTTACGTGTGTATATTGTAAATAGCAATATTTTAAAATAAAACTATTACATCACTCTTGAAACATTTCAAATGAAATATAAATGCTAGGATGGTGTACCAATCGGTGTTTATTTATCACAATATATAGGTGAATTTTACGTGTGTATATATAAATTTAAAATTTTGCATTCATCTTATATCTCTTTAAAATCGTATAACTATTTCTACTCTATCAGAAAACTGTATGTTATTTTCAGAAATAGTACAGATGGCACTAAAGGTTGATATTTTATTGATCACGTTCTCACATTTCTTGGAAACAAAATATGTATATAATTAAATTTAAAAAATTTCCTTTAATCATGGAGCTGTGTTAAAAAATTACTATTGAATGTATTAGCATTATAATGATTACTATTAAGCAACTGATCAACATATACATGTAATAAATTATTTATAAATGGTTACTCATAAAAAAGTAGAACAGTATTTCTGGTGAGGAGTGAGCTTCTTGGCTCAAGTAGACACATGAGACTATGTGGGCAGCTCCTGTCTGGAGGGGAGATGAGAAGGCAGACGGGGAGAGAAGCTGGCTGAATGAACACGGGGAATAGAGGGTGGAGAGAAGGAGTGCACTGTCTGATTGGGGGAGAGTAACTAGGAGTACATAGCAAAAAAAAACGGTGTATATAAATTTTTGTAAGAGAGACTGACTTAATTCATAAACTTGCACTTAAAGCACAATAAATTTTTTTTTTTAAAAAAGTAGAATGGTATTTGAAATGTGTCATTTAATGAAATGATTGGATACATATCATAGATTGTTTAAAAAGATAATTACATCCATCATCCATTCCTCCCATCCTACAGCCGCTTTCTAATATGGATTTGTACCTCATCCCAAGAGGAGGTGGAGTCTAATTTCTCCTCCCCTTGGATATAGGTTGGCTCTGTGACTTGTTTTGATGACCAAGTGCAGCTAGAGATAGAGTATGCACCTTCCAGGTCTAAATCTTATCTTTCCAGGTCTAAATTTTAACTGTCCTTGCAGCTTATACCATTGCCCTCTGAGAACCCCCCATCCCACGTAAGGAAGCCTGGACTACTGAATCATAGGAGACTATTGGCAAAGAGATGTTCTGAGACTGCATGGAGAGGGTGAACCAGCCATGCCCATGTTTCAGATGAGCCCAGACCCAGCCAACCCATTTAGCTGAACGTAGCTACATGAATGAGCCAAAGCAAAACCAGCAGAAGGGCTGCCCTGTTAATCTATAAAATCATGAGATATGACACATTTTCATTCTTTTAAACCACTAAGGTTTGAATACTTTGTTACACAGAAAGCTGAAGGGAGTGGCAATGATCATGTTGTTGTTGTTAGGTGCTGTCTAGTCAGTTACTATTCATAGAGACCCTATTTACAACAGAATGAAACCCTGCCCAGTCCTGTGCCATCCTCATGATACTAGGTATGTTTGAGCCCACTGTTGCAGCCACTGTGCCAATCCGGCTCATTAAAGGTCTTCCTCTTTTTTACTGACCCTCTATTTAATCAAGCATAATGTCCTTCTACAGGGATTGGTCCCCCCAGGTCACATGTCCAAAGAAAGTGAGACGGTCTCGCCATCCTCGATTCTAAGGAGCAGTCTGGCTATCCTTCTTCCAAGACCTATTTTTTTGCTCTTCTAGCAGACCACGATATAGTCAATGTTCTTTGCCAACACCATAACTCAAAGGAATAAATTCTTTTTCAATCTTTTTTATTCATTGCCCAGCTTTCAAATGCATATGAGGTGCTTGAAAATAACACGATTTGGGTCAGACATGCCTGAGTCCTCAAAGTGACATCTTTGCTTTTTAACATTTTTAAAGAGGCCTTTTGCAACAGATTTTCCCGATATAATATGTCATTTGATTTCTTGACTTCTGCTTCCATGGACATTGAGAATGAATCCAAGTAAAATGAAATTCTTGACAATTCAATATCTTCTCCATTTATCATGATGTTGCTTTTTGGTCCAGTTGTGAGGACTCCGTTTTTCTTTATTTTGAAGTGTAATCCATACTGAAGGCTGTAGCCTTTGATTTTCATAAGTAAGTGCTTCAAACCCTCTTCGTTTTCAGTAAGCAAGTTTATGTCAACTGCATATCGCAGTTTTTTTTTTTAATTGTACTTTAGATAAGGTTTACAGAACAAACTAGCTTCTCATTAAACAGTTAGTACACATATTGTTTTATGACATTGGTTAATTACCCCATAACATGTCAACACTCTCCCTTCTCACCTTGGATTCCCTATTACCAGCTTTTCTGTCCCCTCCTGCCTTCTAGTCCTTGCCCCTGGATTGGTGTGCCCCTTTAGTCTTGTTTTGTCTTATAGGTCTGATTAATCTTTGCATGAAGGGTGAACCTCAAGAGTGACTTCATTACTGAGCTGAAACAGTGTCCGGGGTTTCTGCAGTCTCTGCTAGGCCAGTAAGTCTGGTCTTTTTTTGTGAGTTAGAATTTTGTTCTACATTTTTCTCCAGCTCTGTCCAGGGCCCTCTATTGCGATCCCTGTCAGAGTGGTCAGTGGTGGTAGCCAGGCACCATCTAGTTGTACTGTACTCAGTCTGGTGGATGCCATGATAGTTGTGGTCCATTGGTCCTTTGGACTAATCTTCCCCTTGTGTCTTTAGTTTTCTTCATTCTCCCTTTCTTCCAGAGGTGTGAGACCAGTGGAATAACTTTAGATGGCTGTTCACAGGCTTTTAAGACCCCAGACACTACTCACCAAAGTAGAATATAGAACATTTTCTCTATAAATTATGTTATACCAGTTGAGCTACATATTCCCTGAGACCATGATCCCCATAGCTCTTGGCCCATTAATTTGGCCCCTCAGCGAGTTTGGATGTGTCTATGGAGCTTCCATGACATTGCCTTGGACAAGTGGTGCTGGCTTCCCCAGTATTGTGTAGTGTCTTATCCTTCATCGAAGTTACCACTTATCTAATGTCCATTTAGTGTTTTTCCGTTTCCACCCCTCCCCGCCCAAACCATCAGAGATTGTTTCTTTTTGTGTGTAAACCTTTTTATGAGCTTTTATAGTAGTGGTTTCAAACAATATTTGTCCTTTACGACTGACTTATTTCACTGTGCATAATGCCCTCCAGATTCATACATGTTGTGAGATGTTTGAGAGATTCATCATTGTTTGTTACGGTTGCTTAGTACTCCATTGTGTGTATGTTCCATAGTTTGTTTATCCTTTCATCTGTTGATGAGCATCTAGGTTGTTTTCATCTTTTTGCTATTGTGAACAATGCTGCAATGAACATGGGTATGCATACGTCTATTTGTGTGATGGCTCTTATTTCTCTAGGATATAATTCTAGAAGTAGGATTGCTGGATCATATGGTATGTCTGTTTCTATCTTTCTAAGGAAGCACCATAGAGTTTTCCAAAATGGTTGTACCATATTGTATTCCCACCAGCAGCATAAGAGTTCCAAACTCCCCGAAGCCTCTCCAACATTTGTTATTTTCTGGTTTTTTAACTCATGCCAGTTATTCCAGGATGAGATGGTGCATATCATAAGTTGTCTTCCTCCAATCCTGATACCACGTTCTTCTTCATAAAGCCCAACTTCTTGGATTATTTGCTCAGCATACAGATTGAAAAAGTATAGAGAAAGGGTACAAGTATAACATACACTGTTACGGATTGAATTGTGTCTCCCAGAAATGTATGTCAACCTGCCTAGACTATGATTCACATGCAGTATTTTGTGATTGTACATCATTTTGTCTTCTGCTGTGATTTCCCTATGTGTTGTAAGTCATACCTGTATGATGTTAATGAGGCAGGATTAGAGGCAGGTATGTTAATGAGGCAGGACTCAATCTACAAGATTAGGCTGTATCTTGAGTCAATCTCTTTTGAGATGTAAAAAAGAGAAGTGAGTAGAGAGACAAGGGGACCTCATATAACCAATAAAGCAGTGCCAGAGGCAGAGCACTGAGATCTCTGTGCTGAGAAGTTCCTAGACAAGGGGATGATTGATGACAAGGACCTTCCTCCAAAGCTGGCAGAAAGAGAAAGCCTTGCCTTGGTGCTGGCACCCTGAATTCAGACTTCTAGTCTGCCAGACTGTGAGCGAATAAATTTCTCTTTGTTAAAGCCATCCACTGTGGTATTTCTCTTATAGCAACACTAGATAACTAAGACACACACCTTTCCTGATTTTAAACCACACAATATCCCCTTGTTCTCTTTGAACAACTGCTTCTTGATCTTTGTACAGGTTCCTCAATCAGCATACCTTATTAAATAAATTAAATTTGTCTTTTAAGAAGTACGGCCAGAATTTTCCTTAGAAGCAAAGGTGGCGAGACTCATGTCACATACTTTGGACATGTTATCAGGAGGGATCAGTTCCTGGAGAAGGAAATTATGCTTGGAAAAATAGAGGGTCAGTGAAAAAGAGGAAGACTCTCAGCGAGATGGATTGACACAGAGGCTGCAACAATGGGGTGAAGCATAACAAGGATTGTGAGTATGGCACAGGACCGGGTAGTGTTTTGTTCTGTTGTACATAGGCTTGCTAAGAGTGGGAACCAACTTGCCAGCACTTAATAACAAAACAATTAATTTAACTAGTTTTCCCTTTTTTTTTGGAGCTCAGGTGGTTTTAAGCTTGTAGCAGTGAACCAAAGTCAAATTATGACTGTGAAAAAGAAGGTAGAAAGGGAGAAGCCAGGCCACGTGTAATTTTTTGGTCAGATTAGTTAAGGGTACATATAGTGGTTGAAGGAGTCCTGGTGGCACAGTGGCTTAGCACTCAACTTCTAAACGAAAGTTTGGCAGTTCGAACCCACCAGCTGCTCTGTGAGAGAAGGATGTGGCAGTTTGCTCCCGTAAAGATTAGAGCTTTGGAAACACTATGGGGCAGTCCTACTCTGCCCGATAGGATCCCTAAGAGTCAGAATCGACTGGACGGCAGTGGGTTTGGTTTGGTTTTATAGCTGTCGAGGATCTGAAAACTGATTTTCTTAAATCTCTCCATATTCTTGTACCTCTTGGAAATTCTTCACACACCCCCAATAGAGGACCACTGTTCCAACCTGAAGGGCATGCCAAATGGGCTTTGGAGAGACCCTCTAGGACAATGATAAGGCACTGGTAAAGAAGAAGTAATGAAAAAGCAGAAGGGTCTGAACCGTGTGTTCATTTGAGGAGATACCCTGAATTATTTTAGAGGGGAAGACAGAAGCATGAACCCCACTTGAACAAAGTATAATCAGAAACCAGAGGGTTTAGAAGCATCAGCACATTTGGAGTTACTCTCCATCTTGGCTAGCTCACATGGACAACACTATGAGTTCAGTGGCTGTCCTTGTCAGGGTAATGTTATGGATACCATAGCCCCTCCAATTGCAGAAATATTGATTAAAAAAAGGTCATATCTTGATTACTTACTTGAGTGTATTACATATATTATTTTCAAACCTCAAAACAATTCTATATTATGACATTACAATCACCATTTCGTAAGTGAGAAGAATCTGAAAGTAAGAACACTTATCGAAGAAACCACAGTTAATGGCCAAGTTGAACTTCAATTGCAGTTTTTTATGATGCCAATATTGTGCTCATGCCATTGTGAATGGGAGATTGGATTCAGTCACTCCTAGATCCTTTCCAGGTAGGAATTCTATTTTTATTCCAAAGTAGGTAATGTGCTGGTATAAAGAAATTACCATTAGTGCGTGGTGCTGTGTGAGGTCAGTTAAGGACACTTAACTTTAGCGTGGCTGGGTTGGAGAAGTTTTACAGAAGATGCAAAGTCTGAAATGCTTTGTCTAAAACGGGTAAAAGTAGTAAATGAAAAGGCATTTGGGTATCTCAGTCAAATTCACCTAGTAAGGAAAGGCATAAAGCAGGTATTAGCCTTGCTTTTAGTGGGTCCATTGAGGGTATTGGCCCTACTAGAGAAGAGTGGGTGCATAAGAGGATAGTGAGGTTGCTTATAATAGTCCGAGGACAGATTACAGAAAGTGTTGAAAGCCAAGCCCATATAATGTAAATGGAGGGGAGCCATTTTACAATTGAACATGTGAATGATATTTGTTCAACAGACACTGAAGAAAGGATTGTTTTTGTCAAAGACCTCAAAGAATACTATCTTCCAAAATTTTTATTTTCATATTGACTCTAAGGGTAGTAGATAATGATCTGTGATACCATCAGTTCCAAAATATCAATTTATCACCTATCTATCATCTGTCTGTCTACCTATTTATCTGTCTATCTATGTCTGTCTACCTACCTACCTACCTATCTATCTATGTCTGTCTAGCTACCTACCTATCTGTCTGTCTATCTAATCTATCATCTACCTATATATAAATTTTCTGTTACTCAAGCAGTGGGCTTGCTCCTGTACCTTTAAGCAATCAAACAAGTGAGATCAGCCAAGGGAATTTAAGGTAAAATAAAAATAGAATGTCTGCAATCTAAAAGAAATCATGGGTTGAAGAGAACGCAGCTAAGTAAGGCTGTAGGAGGTCTCAGACAAATGCCAGGACGTGAGGAAGAAAGAACTGAAACAAAAGGGAAGAAAGAGCCAACAGGTAGCAGTGCCAGGAGCAACTAAGGAGAACTCAGGAAAAGGCCAAACTGATTACTGTTCGGAAGCAAAGAGATACATTGATTTTTTTCTTTTTTTTAAAGTCTGAGTCTTCCAGGATTAGCATGGGGAGAAACAGCACGCTGGCCTGACTTTAGTGGATAAAACTGCAGGTCATAAATGATGATGTTTTCTTTTATTGTTTTATGTTTTGAAAGCTACACAAGCAGACACACAAAAATCTTAAAGTACTCATTAACTTGTCTTTGCAAAGGGAAAAATAGGTCCCTTTTCGACTGTTTTTCTGAACAACAGAGGATCACAGAACTAAAAATAACTTCAAAAAGTTATTCAGTTTCTTGTTCAAACACCAAAGTCCCTAAAATTCATTTTTCTGTCTGCTTTTCATCCCTTTCATGGTATGTATTAAACCAGTTGCAGTTGAGCTGATTACAACTCATGGCAACTCCGTATGTGTCAGCACAGAACTGTGATCCATAAGGTTAGCAGTGGCTTATTTTTTGGAAGTAGATCACCAGGCCTTTCTTCTGAGGCACCTCTGGGTGGACTTGAACCACCAACCTCTGACATTTTGGTTAGCAGCAGAGTGTTAGAGACCAGTTGTTATATTGACCCAAAAACTCACTGCTGTCGAGTCAGTTCTGACTCATTGTGACCCTGTAGGATAGAGTAGAAGTGCCCCATAGAGTTTCCAAGGAGCGCCCGGTGGATTTGAACTGCTGACCTTTTGGCTAGCAGCTGTAGCACTTGACCACTACACCACCGGGGTTTTTATATCAGCAACCATTAATTGAACAACTGGTTTGTACTAGGGACCTTCCATATCATTTAATTCTCACAATTATACTGCAAAGTAAGTTCATCAATCCCATTTAAATTTAAAGAATTAATAAGGCTAAATAAATATTTACAGTTGGTAGCAAAGCTGAGATTGAATTCAATGACACATGCTTTCCACCCTTCCACACGGACTCCACATAAAGTAACTCGTTTCTACCCATGTTCTTGAAAACCTTTAGCACCTTCATGTTCTTCCATGTCTGCTCCCCTCAACTCCAACCTCCTCTTCGGCATGGATGAGCAATTCAGAATATATACATTTCAGTGAATATAAATCATGTGATTACCTCTGTGAATGTTACCTGTGCCTTAATACTGTACAGCTATTGAGAAATATGTTAAGTAATATTTAATAACATTGAAGAATATTTTTTCTTTCTCTTTCTGTACATTTATATGTATTCATATCTATTTATATGAAACACACATATATTCCATAGATAGATAGATAGTTTCCACTTTAAAATGAATTAAATATTCAATTAAAGAAAAGTATAAAATATTGATGACAGGAAATGTACAAATAAAGAAACAAAAATCATTGTTCACCATAAAATGTATATCAATTTATATTTCTTATAGTATCATTTGAAAGTACAATATTCCTAAAGGCTTTCAAAAATTGTTTTTGAACCTTAGAAATGTAAATACTTGCCAAATTAATCGGTTAAAAAATTCCTTTTATTTATAACTTAATTTGCATTTCTTTTATTACTAATGAACAGCCTGGAGAAGGAATATGTTTTCAAGAATGTTGAAACTTTGTTTCTTTTTTTGTGTATTGTCTAGTTTTTTCTTTAACTATTTTGAGTACCTATTCAACATTTTTAATTGATTACTTCTGGTTTTCTACATATATTAAAAATATTACCTCCCTGTCAATCTTGTGTACTTTTGCATCGTTTTCAAGTTAATTCACTAAGTGTGCACATATCTTCAAAACTTTCTACTTCTTTCTTTATAAATATGTTGTTGTTAGATGTTGTTCAGTCGGTACCAACTCATAGCATCCTTATATGTAACAGAACAAAATGTTGCCTATTCCTGGGCCATCCTCACAACTGCTGCTATAATTGAGCCCATTGTTGCAGCCACTGTGTCAATCCATCTCTTTGAGGGTCTTCTCCTCTCTTTCACTGACCCTCTACTTTACCAAGCATGACCTCCATCTCCAGGGATTGGTCACTCCTGATAGCACGACCAAAGTAAGGCAGATAAAGTCTTGCCATCCTCCCTTCTAAGGAACATTCTGGCTGTACTTCTTTCAAGACAAATTTGTTTGTAATTCTAGCAGTCCATAGTATGTTCAATATTCTTCACCAGCACCATAATTCTAATGCATTAATTCTTCTTCAGTTCTCCTCATTCAGTGATCAGCTTTTGCATGCTTATGAGGCCATTGAAAATACCATGGCTTGGGTCAGGCACACCTGAGTCCTCAAAGTGACATCTTTGCTTTTTTTAAACTTTAAAGAGGTCTTTTGCAGCAGATTTGATCAATGCAACATGTTATTTGTTTTCTTTATTGTTGCTTCCATGGACATTGATTTTAGATGTAAGTAAAATGAAATCCTGACGACTTCAGTACTTTCTCCATTTATCATGATGTGGCATATTGGTCCGGTTGTATAGATAGATAGATAGATAGATAGATAGATAGATAGATAGATAGATAGATAGATAGATAGATAGATAGATAGATAGATAGATAGATAGATAGATAGATAGATAGATAGATAGATAGATAGATAGATAGATAGATAGATAGATGATTGATAGATTGATGGATAGATAAATGTGTGTGTGGTTGTTTATAATGGTAATGATTTTTGCTGTTTGGCTGAGTACTTACTATGAGAAAAGCATTGCATTCATTATCTCATTTAGTCCTTCTAACAACTCTGTGATATACGCCCCGTTATTATTCCTGATTTACATATGGGAAAATTATGGCTTCAAGAGGTTAAGTATCCTGTTTAAGCTTTCATAGTTGTCAATAAAAAGGACAGAATTGGAATAGTTTGACATCTCAGAGTATATTACTACCCTACACTACTTTTATGGTATTTGCTTATGGCGTTGTTGCTTAAAGTCTTCTCCATTCTAAAATTACATGTATAGTATATACATTTCTTTTCAGCTTTCTGTTGTGTTTTACATTTAGATATTTAAACTATTTTATTTAATCATGATGAAAGTTGTGAAGTATGTATCCAAGTTTATTAAGTAAACTTTTTAGGGCAATCCAATCAACTTTTCGTACAAAAAAAAAATTCACCCTTTTTATATTGAAAAAATGGGAATTGAGTAGAGCCTTAAAGAATACATTAAAATACAGGTAGAGAGAAGCAGGATATTTTGAAGGTAGGGATTGGCATAAGTGGAAGTACGTGACTGCTGACACGTTTCAGTCTATTGTTGCAATCATTGTGTAATGACTTCCACTACATTGAACAACGATCTGTTCTGGTTCGTAAGGTTTTCACTGGCTACTTTTGAGGAGTAGATCATCAGGACTTTTTTCCTAGTCTGTCTTAGTCTGGAAGCTTCACTGAAACACGTACCTCATTGCTGGTATTCTAAATGCTGATGACATAGCTTCCAAAATTGTAAGAATACAGAAGACACCACAGTACAACAAACTGACAGACTGGTAGTTGTCTGGACTAAAGAGTAAAGGTAATTCTACCACTGGACTCCTGAAAAAGTTGACTGCTTTGTGCTTTGTGCTGGGGTAATCCCTGGTCATGCTTCCCTGTCAGACCTAATATTGACCTCACTAATTTTTTTTTTTTTTAATTCCAAAGGAATTCTTGGTTTGGTTATATTTTAAAATTTCATCCTGCAAAGTCATAGTTGGACCTCTTAGGTGCAGTGAC
This sequence comes from Elephas maximus indicus, assembly GCF_024166365.1. Lineage (NCBI taxonomy): Eukaryota > Metazoa > Chordata > Mammalia > Proboscidea > Elephantidae > Elephas > Elephas maximus. The sequence goes on along the minus strand of NC_064829.1, from coordinate 49,365,741 downwards.
AGCTTACAAATACACAACAACCATACAAAACATAAATCTGCATCTTGGCTTTATAGACCAAGAAAACGGAAATTGTCCAAGTCAATGATGACTCACTAAGGCAGTTTGCATTCAGCTGACTGAAAAGAGGACACATTTCTATTTTAGCTACCATTTCATGAGGACTTCTTCATCTCACCTAATTACTCTCTTTCTATTGTTGATAGTTTCCCCTTCCCTCCCCCAAATAGAAATGGATAGAAAGACAATGAATAGTAAAGCTTTAAAATGCTCCTGAATAACTTATTTACTATGATTTATAGTTCTTCCAGAAAACATGTGATGTCATCGAGGCTTTCAATAGGCTACTGTGGCTGTCATTGTCAGATCAGTGAGAATCCTTTCTGTAATGGTCATTATCTGTTCTAGCCATTCAGGAACATTGCAATGTGTGATATGACAGGCGAGAGAGATTAGATGAAAGAAAAGAGAAAATCAAGAGACAAATATTCATACTACTTTAGTGGCCAAATCCTCACTCATAGATATTTCTTGGCCAAAAATTTAAACTTAAAGTTGACATGATGATGAAAGAGAACCTCCAATTTTTTTTTTTTATCTTTATTTGGACTAACTTGAACTAAGTTTGTGTGGGAAGGGGCAATAGGATCAGAGTGTACATCTTAACTTTAGGTTCTGTATGTAATTGGTTAATATGGAGAAAATAGATAAATTCTAAAATGTTAATTACCCCTGAGCTCTGTGAAGCTATTATGCCAGTTTCTTTAGGGGAATAATCTATTTGCCTTTCATTTCAGCTTTAAGTAAAATACATATACACACGTGTGTGTGTATATATATATATTTCAAGAATCAAATTCTTGCTAAGAAGAATAATCTAGGTGTTACTTTACATACCAAGCTTTAAAACATGGGTTTTAGGCCATAATGAGAAATTAAATTGATTATACAAATAAATACATTAATAAATAGTTGGATAGATAGGTAGGCAGATTTGATACATTAGATAGAAGGATGGATGGATGGATGGATGGGTGGATGGGTGGATGGGTGGATGGGTGGATGGGTGGATGGGTGGATGGGTGGATCAATGGACGGACGAATGAATAGAAAGACAGGCAGACACAGATATTTATAGAAAAATTTTGGGATTGAAAAACTTATTACAATATGGTCATCCATTGCTAATCTACCATAGGTTCTGTAAAATAGGATTTTATGTGATTCGGATGTTGTGCAAACACCATATTATGTACAGGCAGTCACCAGTTTACAAACATCCTACTTATGTAAATCCATAGTTATGAACCAACGCCCATAAAGCCTATTATATTAAAAATTTGAGGTACATACAGTGGTTCATAATAACAAACAGATGCTACTTTGTGATGTGCATCAATACACTATTATTATTATTACTGTGTTACTATGTTAGAGATGTTTTAGTGTATCTGGAAGTTTTCTTTAATGCTTTTTTTTTAATGCATAGGTAGGTACATTATATACTATACACTGAGACAAATATTTGACCAACTGACGTTACATACAAACAGTACCTAACTGTTTCAGTTTACATACAAATGTGACTTAAAGATAGATTTAGGAATGGAAGTAGTTTGTAATCTTGTGATTGCCTTATAACTTTATGGAACCACACGCATAGATGTGGTCAGACTTCGCTGAATGGACATTCCATGGCGCATGACTATATTCAATATGTTCTTTTCATCTCTACCTACATTTATGGGCAGTTATTTTCTGCATAAATCCCCTGTTGTTGTTATGTACCATCGAGTTGATTGTGACTGTATAGGACAGAGTAGAACTGCCCCAAAGGGTTTCCTAGGATGTAATTTTTCTGGAAGCAGACTGCCACATCTTTCTTCTGTGGAGTGACTGCTGGGTTCAAACCACCAAACTTTTGGTTCACAGCAGAGCACATAATCATTGCGTCACCAGGGCTTCTTGGATAAATCACTTAAAAGATCAGTAAAATTCTTACAATAGCAAGGGAAATTTTGTTTTCAGACTTTAGGGTCTAACTACTAGTAAAGATAAACAATAGTTATTCATGGAAATAAGATACCACAAAGACAATTACAATATTAAAACTGCTCCTAATTGTCTTAGAGTGCTGCATAGTGATTAGAATTTACACACGTTTGAGAGCCAAACATCTCTGAGTTCAGATTCTACCTCTTCCACTTATTTACTTTATGAACTTGGACATGTTACTTTATCTCCCCGATGCTCAGTTTTTTCCATCTATAACAAGAAGATAAAATGCTTACAGAGATCAAAAGTAAATCAAGTGAGATAATCTAAAAGACAAAATATGCACAAATCATGATTATTTTAGTAGTAATAAATAGTATCAAAATATATATTAGGATGAACAAAATTTATATTTAGTGCAGACTGAGAATTAGATAAACAACTATGAGGGCATTCATTTCTTTACAAAATTCAGCCCAGGCTGATTGTTGACGTAATTACTTCCAGCCTCCTTTGCTTATACTTTAGCTATGTAGGTTGCAATAGGAAAACTGGAATGGTATAGGATTGGAAGTTAAAATTGATGACAGAATTTCCAAAGATCAAAGCTAAAATGCTGTTTATTCTCATTAAACTCAATTATATGATTAAACTGATTTCTGGTAATATATACTTTATTTTATATTGTCAATTTTTTTTTTTTTTTTTCTATTTGACTGCTTCATACACTCCCCTTCCCATGCCTGTGTTTCACATTTCTCGAGCTATGGCATACAGTTGATCACTTCGCAGTTCGCCGATATAAATTGACTGAGTAATTGATGGCATCTATCCTTTCCTCTTTCCTCAGGGAAGAACTTGAACTAAGAAGAGAGTATTGCATGTGCATTCTAATGCAGGATGTGAAAGGATGTCTGTTTGCTCTGTTGTAATCATATGACCTTCTAACTATCTTCAAACACGTTGTTGTTAGCGGACATCAGGTCAGTTTCCAGCTGGTGGCGATCCCATGCACAATGGAACAAAATGCTGCCTGGTTCTGCGTCATCCCCAAAATTAGTTGTGTATCACACCTTTGTTATCCATAGGGTTTTCATTGGCTGATTTTTCAAAGTAGTTCACCAGGCCTTTTTGCCTAGTCTGCCTCAGTCTGGAAGCTCCACTGAAACCCATTCAGCATCAAATTCTCCTCTGACAGATGGGTGGTGGCTTTGCCAGGAATTAAACTGAGAGTCCTGCATGAAAGGTAATGATTTTACCACTAACCCGCCAATGCCCTCAAACACACGCATAGCCTTAAACAAGTTTCCCAACACTGTCCCATGCTAATGAGAAGAAGGGCTCCAGCTCTCAGGCCTTTTACTCTGAAGTTAAAAACTGAACACTTCCCTCTCTTCCAAAAACAATAACAAAAGCAGCAATAACAGACAGCTGAGACATAATCATGGATCGCTTACAGCATACTGATAAGCCTATAAACCCCTTCTAAGCCTCTTCCTCTGTAACCCAAATCAGATTTATTAGAAATTCCAGACTCAGAATTGGCTTTCAGTAAACACCTTAGGTTGAATGGAGTAATCCTAATCCCCAGTTTCCTAGAACTGGAATGGAGGATGCTTTTATCTTTAACTTTCATCTAGTTTTGTGTTATATTATAAAATCTGATCTGAGTTTAATTCACCATGTGAAAGGCAGCAAATTTCCAGCAAGAGAGCTATATACATATATTTTTTAACCTACATGTAGCTTATCAACAGGGAGAGGAGTGTAAACACACTTGACAGGCCATGGCTTTTTTTTAAGAGAATTTTTTCCAGAGATTTTCTTGGCATGTCTGGAATCATGCTGAACCAAATAAACTTAGGCTACTGTGACTAATGGGAATATAATGACAATAATAAAACAGAATTCTAGAATGAAGGGAAAAAAGGAAAGAATTTTTTTTTTTTTTTCGCTATCATGGAGACCATTTCTACATGAGCGAAGAAAAATTAGAACCTCAATTGGATGTGTCAGTATAAAATGGTACTTAGTGGCAGGTTTAACACTCAGAAGCAGGCAATGCCCCCATAAAAGGCATTCCAATGAAGCATGGAAAAGTCCCTTTGCAGGGGCAATTAAATGTTTTTCTTGTGAAGTCCAGAAGATGAGTTGCAATGGATTTTTATGGCTAAGTAGTCCAGGACTTGGAATGGGTAATGAAAAATTGCCTGCTTACGCTGCAAAAGTAGCACTGGGATTTTATTTTATTTTTTGTATTTGTGTCTTTTGGAGCCAGAAAATGTCTGGGATGACTAAGGAAAACATCTTAGCCCATTGAACAAAATTAATACATATTTTTATCACCCACAATTTCTAACAGATTGCAAGAAATGACTGGATGAAAAGTCAGTGCGTCTCTAAAGGACAGAGAAAAGCAATACTAGGCCCTGGTGAATTATTAGATATGGTTGAGTAGAAACAATTTTATACAGCTCTTAATATATATGCTCTTATGTCTCAGAATTTCTAGCAGATTCTATAAACTCAGTGCATGAAGTGAGCCAAGAAGATTTGTCCAAAATAAGATAAGATAAGGTACAGGGTGGGGAAGAGTTAGATTCATTTGAAAATGAATTTAGATCAAACGTATATTGTCTGGCTCCAAAAAAGAAAATAAGCTAGATAACACTGTTTTGCTGAAAAAATTCTATCAGCAGTATTAGAATCTGTCTGTGTCACGCAATACTTACCAAGTCAGTTCCAGGTCAACACGCTGCTTTTACTGTCACCTGAAGACTGTGGGTTTATAATATATTTTTGAGTAAGGCAAAAATGACTTATTCTTAAATACTTTTTTATTGTAGCAAACCCCAATCATGTTCCTAACCACCCCTTATCCCCATACCTCGGCTTGACCTCTGTAATTAACAATATTTCTCACCTCTGTAAGAATAGATTCTGACCCACTGATTTGCTTTGAATCTTGAAATCTGTGTATTTCTAGCTTCTGACTCCCTGCCTGATGCCCTAGACTTTTAAGTCAAAACCTAGAAGCTAGGAGTCTCATTCTCATGGTTGGCTCCTTCATTTTATTTTCATCTTTGCCCAGCATTCTCCAACTGGTAATGTAGACCAAAAATGCGTCACTTTTAAAAAATGGGTATGTAAAATTTTTTTACTAATTTCATATCCTATAATAGCCATTCCTGTTGAACTACTAATTTCTATCTAAAACACATCATTTTCATTCTCCTAAATTTTTGCCTATACTTCCCCCCACACCTCAATTAATTCTTTTTCTTCCCTCTTCTCCTCCTCCCCACTTTCTTACCCTCTCCCTTATTTGTTGTTGTTGTTCATTACTTGGATAGATGTTTTGGAGGTCTAATATTTCATGCCCCCTCCTTCCTGCTCTTGCCTTGAGTGCAGAAGTACCACCTGGAAAATGTGACAATAACTGTAGCAAGCAAGACATAAGAGTCATGGGGCTGAGGTGAACCCACTAAGACTACAATGATAGAATGATAGGAAGGATCTGAGTTCCTGATGGCATTGCTAACTGGAACTCATCTGCCATTGATTCTTAATATGAGAGACTAAAAAAAAAAACTATTTTTATTGTGATTTAGGTGAAAGTTTACAAATCAAGTCAGTCTTTCAAACAAAGACTTATATACACAATTCCTCTTCCCCTAATGAGACAGCCTACTCACTCCCTCCACTCTCTCTTTTCCTGTCCATTTTGCCAGCTTCTAACTCCCTCTACCCTCTCATTTCCCCTCCAGGCAGGAGATGCCAACATAGTCTGAAGTGATCCAAGGAGCTCACTCCTCACCAGCATCCCTCTCCAACCCACTGTCTAGTCCAATCCCTGTCTGAAGAGTTGGCTTTGGGAATGGTTCCCGTTTCGGGCCAGCAGAAGGTCTGGGGGCCATGACCACCAGACTCCTTCTAGTCTCAGTCACACCATTAAAAAAGTCTGGTCTTTTTATGAGAATTTGGGGCCTGCATCCCACTGTTCTCCTGCTCCCTCAGAGGTTCTCTGCTGTGTTCCCTGTCAGGTTGTAGCCAGGCACCATCTAGTTCTTCTGGTCTCAGGGTGATGTAGTCTCTGGTTTATGTGGTCCTTTCTGTCTCTTGGGCTTCTAATTACCTTGTGTCCTTGGTGTTCTTCATTCTCCTTTGGTCCAGGTACATTGACCAATTGATGGATCTTAGATAGCTGCTTGCTACCGTTTAAGACCCCAGACGCTACTCTCCAAAGTGGGATGCAGAATGTTTTCTTAATAGATTTTATTATGCCAGTTGACTTAGATGTCCCCTGAAACCATGATCCCCAAACCCCCACCCCTGCTACGCTGGCCTTTGAAGCATTCAGTTTATTCAGGAGACTTGTTTGCTTTTGGTTTAGTCCAGTTGTGCTGTCCTCACCTGTATTGTGTGTTGTCTTTCCCGTCACCTAAATTAGTTCTTATCTACCATCTAATTAGTGAATACCCCTCTCCCACCCTTCCTCCCTCCCCCCTCTAGTAACCATCAAAAAATGTTTTTCTCTGCTTAAACTATTTCTCGAGGTCTTATAATAATGGTCTTATACAATAATTGTCCTTTTGCAACTGACTAATTTCACTTAGCATAATGCCTTCCAGATTCCTCCATGTTATGAAATGTTTCACAGATTCATCACTGTTCTTTATTGATGCGTAGTATTCCATTGTGTGAATATATCATAATTTATTTATCCATTTATCCATTGATGGACACCTTGGTTGCTTCCATCTTTTTGCTATTGTAAACAGTGCTGCAATGAACATGGGTGTGCATATATCTGTTCGTGTAAAGGCTCCTATTTCTCTAGGATGTATTCCAAGGACTGAGATTGCTGGATCATATGGTAGTTCTATTTCTAGCTTTTTAAGGAAGAGCCAAATCAATTTCCAAAGTGCTTGTACCATTTTATATTTCCACCAGCAACGTATAAGTGTGCCGATCTCTCCACAACCTCTCCAACATTTATTATTTTGTGTTTTTTTGATTAACGTTAGCATTGTTGGAGTGAGATAGAATCTCACTGTAGTTTTGATATGCATTTCTGTAATGGCTAATGATCGTGAACATTTCCTCATATATCTGTTAGCTACCTGAATGTCTTTAGTGAAGTGCCTGTTCATATCTTTTGCCAATTTTTTAATTGGGCTATTCATCTTTTTGTAGTTGAGTTTTTGCAGTATCAAGTAGATTTTAGAGATCAGGCACTGATCAGAAATGTCATAGCTAAAAACTTTTTCCCAGTCTGTAGGTAATTTTTTTACTCTTTTGGTGAAGTCTTTGGGTGAGCATAGGTGTTTGATTTTTAGGAGCTTCCAGTTATCTAGTTTTTCTTCTGAATTGTTAGTAATGTTTTATATACTGTTTATGCCATGTATTAGGGTTCCTAACATTGTTTCTGTTTTTCCTTCCAGGATCTTTATCATTTTAGATTTTGTATTTAGGTCTTTGATCCATTTTGAGTTTGTTTTTGTGCATGGTGTGAAGTATGGGTCTTGTTTCATTTTTTTTTACAGGTAGATATCCAGTTATGCCAGCACCATTTGTTAAAGCTACTGTCTTTTTCCCATTTAACTGCTTTGGGGCCTTTGTGAAATATCAACTATTCATATGTGGATGGATTTATGTCTGGATTCTCAATTCTGTTCCATTGGTCTATGTATTTGTTGTCGTACCAGAACCAGGCCGTTTTGACTACTGTGGCAGTATAATAGGTTCTAAAATCAGGTAGAGTGAGGCCTCCCACTTTGTTCTTCTTTTTCAGTAATGCTTTACTTATCCAGGGCCTCTTTCCCTTCCATATGAAGTTGGTGATTTGTTTCTCCATCTCATTAAAAAATGTCGTGGGAATTTTGATCAAAATTCCATTAAATCTATAGATCACTTCTGGTAAGAATAACCCAACCCACTGCTGTTACATTTTAATAATATTAAGCCTTCCTGTCCATGAGCGAAGTATGTTTTTCCACTTATGCAGGTCGCTTTTGGTTTCTTGCAGACGTGTACTGTAGTTTTCTTTGTATAAGACTTTTACACCTCTGGTAAGATTTATTCCTAAGTATTTTATCTTTTGGGGGGCTACGGTAAATGGTATTGATTTGGAGGTTTCGTCTTCGATGTTCTTTTTGTTGGTGTATAGGAATCCAGCTGATTTTTGTATGTTTATCTTGTATCCCAATACTCTGCTGAACTCTATTAGTTTCAGTAGTTTTCTGGAAGATTCCTTAGGGTTTTCTGTATATAAGATCATGTCATCTGCAAACAGAGGTATTTTTACTTCTTCCTTGCCAATCTGGATGCCCTTTATTTCTTTATCTAGCCTAATTGCTCTGGCTAGGGCCTCCAGCACAATGTTGAGGAAGAGTAGTGATAAAGGGCATTCTTGTCTGGTTCCCGATCTCAGTGGGAATGCTTTCAGGATCTCTCCATTTAGGATGATGTTGGCTATTGGCTTTGTATAAATGCCCTTTATTATGTGGAGGAATTTTCTTTCTATTCCTATTTTGCTGAGAGTTTTTATCATGAGTTGGTGTTGAACTTTATCAAATGCCTTTTCTGCATCGATTCATAAAATCGTGTGATTCTTGTCTTTTGTTTTATTTATACAATGGATTACATTAATTGTTTTTCTAATGTTGAACCATCCCTGCATACCTGGCATGAATCCCATTTGGTCGTGGTGAATTAATTTTGATATGTTGTTGAATTCTATTGGCTAGAATTTTGTTGAGGATTTTTGCGTCTACATTCATGAGGGATATAGGTCTGTAATTTTCTTTTTTTGTGGTGTCTTTACCTGGTTTTGGTATCAGGGATATGCTGGCTTCATAAAATGTGTTTGGGAGTATTCTGTCCTTTTCTATGCTCTGAAATATCTTTAGTAGTAGTGGTGTTAACTCTTCTCTGAAAGTTTGGTAGAACTCTGCAGTGAAGCCGTCTGGGCCAGGGCTTTTGTTGTTGTTGGGAGTTTTTTGATTACCTTTTCATTCTCTTCTTTTGTTATGGGTGTATTTAGTTGTTCTACCTCTGTTTGTGTTAATTTAGGTAGGTAGTGTGTTTCTAAGAATTCATCCATTTCTTCTAGGTTTTCAAATTTGTTAGAGTACAATTTTTCATAGTAATCTGATATGATTCTTTTAATTTCAGTTGGGTCTGTTGTAATATCGTCCCTCTCATTTCTTATTCAGGTTATTTTCTCCCTCTCCTGTTTTTCTCTTGTCAGTTTGGCGAATAGTTTATCAATTTTGTTAATTTTTTCAAAGAACCAGCTTTTGGTCTTGTAAATTCTTTCACTTGTTTTTCCATTTTCTATTTCATTTAATTCTGCTCTAATTTTTATTATTTGCTTTCTTCTGATGTCTGTGGGTTTCTTTGGTTGCTCTCTTTCTATTTGTTCAAGTTGTAGGGATAATTCTTTGATTTTGGCCCTTTCTTCTTTTTGAATGTGTGCATTTATTGATATAAATTGACCTCTGAGCACTGCTTTCCCTGCGTCCCAAAGGTTCTGATACAAAGTGTTTTCATTCTCATTGGATTCTATGAATTTCTTTATTCCATCCTTGATGTCTTCTATAACCCAATCATTTCTGAGCACGGTATTGTTCCGTTTCTAAGTGTTTGAATTTTTTTTCCCTGCGTTTTCTGTTATTGACTTCTACTTTTATGGCCTTATGGTCAGAGAAGATGCTTTGCACTATTTCAATGTTTTGGATTCTGTTAAGCCTTTCTTTATGGTCTAATATGTGGTCTATTCTAGAGAATGTTCCATGTGCACTAGAAAAGAAAGTATATTTGGTTGCTGTTGGGTGGAGTGTTCTATACATGTCTGTGAGGTCAAGTTGGTTGATTGTGGCATTTAGATCTTCTGTGTCTTTGTTAAGCTTCTTTCTGGATGTCCTGTCCTTCACGGAAAGTGGTGTGTTGAAGTCTCCTACTATTATTGTGGAGCTATGTATCTCACTTTTCAATGCTGATAAAGTTTGTTTTATGTATCTTGCAGCCCTGTCATAGGGTGCATAAATATTTAATATGGTTATATTTTCTTGGTGTATTGTCCCTTTAATCATTATATAGTGTCCTTCCTTATCCTTTATGACGGATTTAACCTTAAAGTCTATTTTGTCAGAAAGTAATATTGCCACTCCTGCTCTTTTTTGATTGTTGTTTGCTTGATATATTTTTCTCCGTCCTTTGAGTTTTAGTTTGTTTGTGTCTCTAAGTCTAAGGTGTGTCTCTTGTAGGCAGCATATAGACAGATCTTATTTTTGAATCCATTCTGCCACTCTCTTTCTCTTTATTGGTGCATTTAGTCCGTTTACATTCAGTGTAATTTTGGATAGGTAGGAATTTAGAGCTGTCATTTTGATGTCTTTTTTCCCACTTAATTTTTTGTGCTGAGTAGTAGTTTTTTATTTTGTTTCTGCTGAGTTTCTATTTTTTTCTCTTATTTTATTTTGATCTGTAGGATAGTCTCCTTTGTGGTTACCTTAATATTAACCCCTATTTTTCTAAGCTTAAACCTAACTTTTATTTCTTTATATAGCCTTGTGCTCCTTTCCATAGGAAAGATCTATGACTACATTTCTTAGTTCCACTTAATTATTTTAATGTTCTCTTCTTCTACATAATGACATCACTGTAACCCTGTTTTGACCATTTTTTTTAATCTTGATTTATTTTTGTGACTTTCCTGTCTAGGTTAATATCTGATTGCTCTGTCCAGTGTTCTACTCTTGCATTGATACCTGATATTGATTTTCTAACCAAAGTACTCCTTTTAGTATTTCTTGTACTTTTGGTTTGGTTTTTATAAATTCTCTAAACTTTTGTGTGTCTGGAAATGTCCTAATTTCACCTTCATATTTGAGAAGGTGGTTTTGCTGGATATATGATTCTTGGCTGGCAATGTCTTTCCTTCAATGCTTTATATAAGCCGTCCCATTGCCTTCTTGCCTGCATGGTTTCTGCTGATCTTATTCTTATTGACTCTCCTTTGTAGATGATTTTTTGTTTAACCTTAGCTGCTCTTAAAATTCTCTCTTTATCTTTGGTTTTGGCAAGTTTGATTATAATATGTCTTGGTGACTTTCTTTTAAAATCTACCTTATGTGGAGTTCGATGAGTACCTTGGATAGATATCTTCTCATCTTTCACTATATCAGGGAAGTTTTCTGCCAACAAACCTTCAACAATTTTGTCTGTTTTTTCTGTTATCCCTCCCTGTTTTGGTGCTCCAATCATTCATAGGTTATTTTTCTTGATAGAGTCCTGCATGATTCTTAAGATTTCTTCATTTTTTAAAATTCTTTTATCTGATTTTTCTTCAAATATCTTAGTGCCAAGTGCTTTATCTTCAAGTTCAGAAATTCTGCCTTCCACTTGGTCAGTTCTGCTCCTATGACTTTCTATTGAGTTGTCTACTTCTGCAATTTTATTGTTAATCTTCTGAATTTCTGATTGATGTCTGTCTATGGTTTTTTCCACCTTCTTAAATTTTTCATTATGTTCCTGAATTATCTTTTTAATTTCTTCAATTGTTTTATCTGTGTGTTCCTTGGCTTTTTCTGCATATTGCTTCATTTCCTTCCTGATGTCTTGAAGCATTCTGTATATTAATCTTTTTTTTTTTCTGCCTCTGGTAATTCGAGAAATGCACTTTCATCTAGAAGATTCCTTGATTCTTCGTTTGAGAACTCGTTGAGGCGATTGTCATCTGTTTCTTTATGTAACTTGATATTGAGTTGTCTCTGAACCATCTATTGTATTAGTTTATTTTATGTTTGCTCACTGTGTTGTAGGTTCTTGCTTTGTTTTGTTTTGGTATGCCCAAATGTGTTGCTTGAATGAGCTAGCTTGATTATTTTAGCCTTTGGAACTCTGACATTCTGTCCCCAGATGGCTAGAGCTGTTATCAGGTATATCAGTCTAGGAGTCCATTCAGTTTTCTTGTATAAATTCAGCTCAGGTTTGCAAAAGTTTTTTTTTTTTTTTTTAATCATCAAGTGTGTGGTACAGGCTCTGTCCCACAGTCTTAGAGGGGCAGGAAATGTTGGTGTAGTTACCGGTATCTGGTTGCAGCAGGGGGTTACACTCCAAACCAGACAGGGGGCTGAGATTTGTCCCCCAAGTGTCTCTGAGGAAAGCCTGTCCCTGTTCCTTGAAGTACACAGTAGGTGGGTTCTGCAGACAGACCATGGGCACCCAGTGTTTTTGGTTGTAAAGACTGGGAGGTACCAGTTATCCTTGGACCCCTGTATCCAGTGACTGGGTGACCTGAGTGGAGCCACCACTCCTTAGGCCCCTGATGTGTGTAGATGAGGGCCCTGTTTAATAAGCAAAGCAGTGTCAACCATCAAAGACCCACCTCTCTGCAGCACAGTTGAAATGGTTGGAGTCTGCGAACAAGGGTCTATTCTCCTGAGATTGGCCCATACAGGTCCATGCAGAGGGGAAAGTTACTCAAAGTCCATGGACCCTTCGTGCCTGGACAGGAGCCACTTCTGTCATGAGCTCCCCTGGTTAGTGGGAGCTGGCAAATTATCTTTTCCCCCAATTGCAAATTTATTCTTTCTCCCAGGCTGGGAAGATGGCTGTAGACACTCAACAGGGCCTACCTCAGGCCCAGGAAATCAGTAGCTGAATCCAGCTTGGGAGAGGGTTGGGGGTGTGGGGTGTAAAATATATGCATGTACGTAGCTATTGCTGAGAGCATCGTTTTTCTCTGGTTCCGGAGGTGTAAGTAGGCTGCGTGGCTGGCTGCTTCTTCCTAAGTAAACTGCAGCTGAATACTAGTTCCAGCCCACAGCTGCTGCTCCTAGGACTGGTGCCTGAGGGATCCCTGTGATTCAGGTCCGGCAGCTCCTCTCCACTTCTGATCCATTTCTTCCTCCCCCTGCCCCTCAGTTCATTTTCTAAGCTTGCCTTTGATGATCATGGCTCCTAAAAAGACAAAACCAAACCCACTGCCGTCAAATCATTCCAACTCATAGCAACCCTACAGGACAGAGCAGAACAGCCCCATAGAGTTTCCAAGGAGCACCTGGCAGATTTGAAGTGCTGACCTTTTGATTAGCAGCAGTAGCACTTAACCTTTACGCCACCAGGGTTTCCTCATGGCTTCTAGCTTGTCATAAATATGCTTGTTTCACTTGTTTTTCAAGTCTTTGTTGTAAGAGGGCTCGTCGGAAGTGTCTGTCTATTCCGCCATCTTGGCTCTGCCTCAAAACCTATCCATTTTAGTGTATATGTTAGCTCATCAAAATGAATTATAGACCCTTCAGAGCCAGAGAATGTGACTGGCTCTTCTTTCTATCTCCACTAGCCTCTTGTTCAGCATGTAGCAGGAACTTGGTGATGATGATAATGATGGTGATGATGCTGATAAAGATAATGATAATAAAACACCTGCAGTGAAAGTAATTTTATCCTACTGTTAACTGCTCAGTTACTTCAAATCATATCTGGCCATATTCCACTATTTTCAAATGAAGCCATTATGATAAAACATTGGAGTTTGTTGGAACTATAACAGTTCAGTTTGACCTTAAATTTGCCACTGTTTCAGTCTCATGTTGAAGAGACCTTTGAACATGGTCTTTGAACAGTACCAGCATTGGCATGAGCTGCAATAGCACAGATGTGCCTGTATCAGCTTACAGACAATGTACTGATTCTCAGGGAGAACAACAGTTAGCCTGAGCTAAATTTATTACCAGCACAGCCTGTTCTTCCACAATTAGGGAATTTTTATTCTTAAGTTTGCTAGCAAAAGTATGGTATTTTTATTTATTTACTTTGTCACACTTTATTTAAGGTCATTCTACCCTGGGTAGAATAAAAATGAATAATGACAGATCCAGAAATATAGAAAAATGAAATGAAAAGACTTCCTTTTGAAATACGCCAGGGTAGTTAGATTTTTTTTTTTTACAGTCTGTGTCTGTTGAAAAATATAATATCCTGTTCTCATAACCTTATCAGACTACCATGAATTACGTCACAGCTCCTTCACCCCCCAAATGGTTCTTAACCAAGTTACGTTAAAGAGTTAACATAGCTTTCAGTGGACATCTTCAAGGCTGGGGCTTTTCATGAAAATCACTTTCAAAACTGTCAATTCAGTAAAAATAAAACCTGCTAAGGTCCCTGCTTAAAATCACGTAGTGGGAAAGTTCATGGGTTATTGATTCCCCTTTTACCTTTTCTGTTAGTTAGTTTTGTAAAGTGTACATTAGGCTTTGTTTACCCTGTGCAGACATAGTCATCAGAGCTTCTGCATCTGACCAGATAATTTTACCCCAAGTGACTATCAAGCTCTAGAAGTAAAGCTATTTAAGAAAAAGAGGTTGCTGGGTTGATTAAAAAGACTCAGGCTGAGGTTTTGAAAGTTTGTCAATTTGGAGCAAGGCTTTATCTCTCTAATCAACTCAAAATGTTATCTTAAGCACAAAGCGGAGCTTTCTCTTTGCAGTTACTGCTTCACCACATGTATAGAGCACAAATATAAGGGACATTTTTTCTTCAGCAACCAGAAATCTTCAGCTACCCTCTTTTCTATTGCAGCCTATCTATATTTTCTTCTGACTCTTTAGGGTTATGACTTTTCTCAGTTCCTAAAAATAAGCAGTTTCCAAGCCATTGTAGCCTGAAGTTGTATTTTGAATTGTTAAGGGACAGAAAGACATATTAACGAATATAAGATAAAGCATACATGCATTCCTGGTAATAATGCATTACTTTGATCTAGTCTTTAACAAGGCAAAATACACAAAAATAATGCAAAACAAAACAAGATGAAACAAATTTTTGCTTTTGCTCTTCAAAATAATTCCAGGTGATAGGTCGAAAAGACAAGGTATTCTCATCCTTTAGAAGATGAAACTGAGGTTCATAGAATGACTTTCTCAAAGCTTTGTAAATAATAAGTGGTGGAGTTGGAACATCATCTTGGATCTTCTGATGTTCAGCTTCTCCCTGTGCCCAGACCATGCTGCCACTAACCTCAAAATACTGGGTGTCTGCTTTTTTTTTTTTTTTACTCTGAAAGACCTTGTAAATACCAGCTGCATTTAATTACTCATTCAAGGTTTGTAAAACCAATAAGAGTCCCCGTTTTCTTTTTTTTTTAATTCCTTTGCAAAGGTGCTACTTGAAAACCATTAGCGGCAGTTCTACTCTGTCCTATAGGGTCCTATGAGTTGGAATCGACTTGACGGCAATGGGTTTGGATTTGTTTTGGTTTTGCAAACTGCAACTGTTAGTACTCTACAATACTTATAAAAAACAAAACAAAACCCATACTGGAGTAGTCTGAATGTGTAAAATTGAATTCCAGTTAACCCCCAAGCATTTCATCCCAAATCATAGAGATTTGCTACTGTCCCTTTTCCTGCTTCTTCTGGGTTTTCACCAGGCAGAAAAAAAGGGCATACCAATAAGAATTGTCAATGTTGGTCCCTTCCGGAATGATAAATCAAACCAACTAACAGAAAGGATGAAATTAATACATATTCACAGTAGTCAGTTTCTTTTGTGTATGTGTTTAATGTATATACGTATGCATAATTATTACTTTTGTAGGTGATGGTAATGATAAAGTGCTGTTTACATTAATTTAAACATTTAATAGGGTAATGAATGATGACAAAAGAAGTCATTTTTACAAACGAGAAAAGAGTGTATCAATGAGATTTCGACGAATGTAAAAATAGTTTAGTTGGTGAATACTTACCTAAAATTAGTGATCTGTGACCACAGTTTTAGTTTTTTTAAGAGTCCATTTATCACAGTGTGTTGGAGATAGTACATAAACGGTGGGATGAGAACACTGAGGGCAGAGGCAAATTTTCTTTGTATCCAAGGGTGCTTTGTTAGCTCCTAAGCATAACAAGCACACAGCATATGGATGTTCAATGCATGGGTAGAATGATATGATTTTGAATTAGGAGGAACCATGAAAGTCTAATCACATAACCTCTGACCAGTGCACAATCTCCTAATAACTTGTACCTTATAAATATCTAAATTTTCTTTTCTGAATATTTCAGCAAGAGAAGTTCTGTGTTATGACACAGAAGATAGGCTCTTCAATTTTTGGAATCTCTTTTTCATTTTGAGTCAGTATCAGAATCCTTGTAACTCTGTTGCAATGGTTTGAGACTTTTGACATGAAATATTTTGCATTTTCTAGTGTTTTTAATATTATATAGCTCTTATTTTTGTCTCCAGCCTAAACGTAGTCAGTTGCTTTGGTAACTCTTAGAGCTCTATAATTTCTAGACCCTTTGCAACATTGAGGCACTTTCTTCAACTTTGCCCCCCTCCCAATTTTGCCAAAAAACAAAACAAAACCCAAATTGTTGCCGTTGAATCGATTTCAAAACATAGTGACCCCAAAGGACAAGGTAGAACTGCCCTATAGGGTTTCCAAGGAGTGGCTGGTGGATTTGAACTGCCAATGTTTTGGTTAGCAACCAAACTCTTAACCACTGCACCACCAGGGATCCCATCTTGCCAAAGCCCCCCTAAAATGCAAAACCACTAATGACATATGATGCTTCTGACGTGGTCTAACCTACCCAAAATGCAGCAGAGCTATGACTTCTCATTATGCCAAAAAATCTATACACTAATGAAGTCTATTTGCATTACATCCTGGGTTCCTATTGATTATTAATAAGCTACGAATCCCCAATCTTTCACATGGAATCTTTTAAGTCAGGTTTCCCTCCCCAAAACTTTTCCTTAATCTTTTGGAACTAAATTAAAAATACAAAATGAATACCAATTTAATTTAATATTATTGATGATGAAACATTATTCCTGGCAGGAGGACACTTTTGAATCTAGAGTCAGCTATGCCTCTAGGGGGCACATGTGGTTTGCATTCACCTGTTAACCTAAAAGTTGGCATTTTGAACCCACCCAGCAGCTCTGTAGAAGAAAGTCTTGGCGATCTGCTTCCTTAAAGGTTACAGTTAAAAAGCAAAACCAAACCCTGCGGAATAGGGCTACACTATAACTCATGGTGTTGCCATGAATAGGAATTGACTCGGCCTGGCAATGAGGAACGGCATTATTTATTTATCAGCCGGTATTTTCATTTAAATCTTTGAATCGTCGCTGCCTTTTGCAGTGTTAAAGGCAAAGTTGTGGTAACGTCACCTAGAGGACTGCTTCTAGGTAGACAAAGAGTTGTTGTATAACATTTTAAATAGGGAAGGCAGGTGGAGCGTGTTTTCTACCAACTGTGAATCCACATATTCATGATATCATATAGTCCACATTTTTCTATTTAACAATGAGGATGTTGAGAAGTTGCACAGAAGCAACATATTCTAGATCTAGATATCAATGTTTAACAGGGCATTTTGGCAGGCCATTTCCAAACTGACTTATTAGTTATCGGTTTAACAATATACTATAGGATTTCGATGTAATAAGACATCAGAATAATTTATCTAATTTCCAGTATCCATTTTTCATTTGTTTATATTTTGCTTTGTCTTGGCAGAAGATAAAAGGATGTAGGGTGAAGGTGAACAGCAGAGTCTGATTATCATTTGCCATAATCTGTTACCATTTGTTAATCACTTATTAAAGAGCATGTCATTTTCTTCGAGATTTTTAAAAAAGTATGGCGATGATCCTATGGTGCAATATTTTCAGCAGGTTTTTTTTTTTTTTTGGAATTTAAAGCTGGTTAAATGCTGACACAGTGCCTACAGTCTGGCCTCCAATTTCTCCTAAAGTATAAAATGTGAGTTAAAAACCCCTTGTGAGAGAAATCCGTAGAATTCTGCTTTTGCCCTGGAATGTTCGGACTTGTCTTGCCCAAGTATTGGCAAGTTTTTTGGAGGCTTTCTTTGTACTCCTTGTGGCACAGGCTTATTTGTTGGTAACCAACCAATGAACTCACAAATAAAAACATGTTAGCATTTCTGTTAGTTCATTTCTAAATGCGAAAATATCTCCCTTAATCTTCACTTGATAATCTTTTTTTTTTTTTTTTTTGGAGAGATTACCTGAGCATGAAATTGTGTGAAACAAGGAGGAAAATATTCTCTACAGGTTAAACTTGTATTTTCCTATATAAAGACAGGGTCGCTATGAGTCGGAATCGACTCGACAGGCACTGGGTTTTTTTTTTAAAGACAGGGACGGGAGTGAAGGAGTGAAACTGTGTATATTTACTACACAGATTTGATGAATAGGGCAATTACATAACAGTGCTTGGAAAATGTGAATGATGAGGTTGGACAACACAGCTATGAACAGTGCTAAAGAGAAAGTCTAAATGAAATATCTCGTTTGATCATCTATTGTCAGGCAATATTTCTGTTCTCCTTTCTGCCCTGGTACTGTGATAAAGTTAAGGTTTACAAAAAGGGGAGCAGGACACGGAGGGCAGAAGCAGAAGAGGAGAGTCAGAAATATTCCCGTAGGTCTTTCTATCTCCACCACTTTCTATCTCCACTTCCCAAACACTATTAGCTCCTGGGGTATGTTGTGGGGGCCTCAGGCAAAGCTTTTAGAATCCATGCTCTATAAGTTGCCCTGGTATTGATGCAAAGCTTTCTATTCTTTTAATAATTTGGATATCATCCAAAGAGAAGCTAAATGACTTGTTTGTTAGTGATACTAATACGAAGCAGATCAGGGAGGCAAGCAAGGAGGCAACAGTCTGGGAAGAGGCGAGAAGACATATGGCAAAGAAGAAAAGGAAACACTGCACAGATCTAATGAAGAAGAATTAAATATCATCTATGGAGCATAGTACAAATCTATATCACACTTCAGATACTTTTGGACTAGATTCCTTTGGGGGTTAAATTCTTGGCTTTATGGGAAACTTGACTACTTGTACCGGCATTGCAAATGGATTTATCTGCGTTATTATCTTTATTTGAACTCACTCATTCTTACTCTTTCACTATGTTCCCCATTTTGCCAAGAAAATTCACTTTCAATTACACATATATCATAACTCTTAAACATTAGTTTCACTTGCCTCTGGTTAATAACTCACCTTATATTCAAACATCTATCAACATAAAATCAGCATAACAACTTTTATGAATCCCTTTATCATCAGCACATTCTAAATGCTTATACAATTCACTCTCCAGATTCATATAGGAACTTGCTTAATAGCCCTTAAAGTTACTATAAACCTTGGTTGCTTTCAATCGTGGGAATATTATTCAAGTTTTCAGAGGGAGCACATTTTTGGTAATTGTTAAAGTTTGAAGCCACTGGAATATATACATATATTAAAAAAGAAAAAAAAAACAAATTTGTTTTTGTTTTTTCCAAATATTTACACTGTCTACAGAATTTTCATCTCTCTTCTATCCACTATGGATTTTTCACATATATTTTGAATATAGGCTTGAATCTAGAAACAAATACACATAATGACAGTTTTCAGAGGGGAAACTTCTGAAAGTCCCAGTTTCTGGTCTGATGTGACAAGTGGAGCAGGTGGTTCTATTCTGATGTGAGGTGTAACTCACTGCTCCCTCTGGAAACTCATCTTAGTTGTCCCATGATGAAAGGACCTCGTTCAAGTGAACAACATTACTGAGTGCTGAGGAAGCTTCTGGAGCCCTGGTGGAGCAGTGGTTAAGTGATAGGGCTACTAACCAAAAGGTTAAATCCACCAGCTACTCCTTGGAAGCCTTATAGTGCAGTTCTACTCAGTCTTCTGGGGTTGCTATGTGGCTATAGGTTGGAATCGACTCCTTTTTTTTTTTTTGAGGAGGCTTCCAGGCAGACAATAAATACTAAAAGGGCACTAGGTATGGAAAAAGGGATGTTTCTGGAAGAATTAAAGGAGCTGGAAAGGGCAGGAGGGAGTTGGCTGATGACATTTTCCCTAGTTTGGTTGTGAGTAGAACCATCCTTGAGTGACGCTAGTTGTTTTTCTTGCAATTCAGCAATGATATGTATGGAAATGGTGTAGGGTATTTAAAAATAATTACATTCATTTAAAATGGCAATATATGACAAAAAAGCATGAATTTTAGATGTCATAATTTCTCTGCTTGCCACCAGTGTGTTCACTTTATCAGAACTATCCAAAGAACAAGAAATAATTTTAAAAAGCCTGATACCTATAATCAAGTTGTAATTTCATATTCTGATTCAGCCTATATCTTCAAGATGACATCTAAAAATCGTGTAAAATGAATAGAGCAACTTACAAGAAGATCATAGTTTATTTTTCTTTCATCCATTCAACATACTATTGTTAAATACCCTTCTTATGTCCACTATATGCATACTTAGATTAACTACTAGAAGAAAAGTCAGAGAAGTTGATGTCAAGGTCTTCATTTTTGTGGGCATCATAGTTTAGCAAAACAGCATATGAACAAAATATTATCACTATTAATACAATGCGTTTAGTTCATTGACACTAACATGATAACCTTGGGTTAGTTACATCTCCTATCTGATTTTAAGATTTCTCTAGGTTTCCTTCCCCACTTAATTTCAGAGATATTGTGCTTTAATATCCTAGTAATAGAGTGTTAAAGAAGGTTTGGGAGGCTCAAACGATTAAGCACTCAACTATTAGCCAAAATGTTGGCTATTCGAAACCACCCACAGGTGCCTCAGAAGGCAAGCCTGACAATCAGCTTCTGAAAGGTTACAACCTTGGAAACTCTATAGAGTAGTGTTCTACTCTGACATGCATGAGGTCACTATGAGTCACAATTGACTTAACAGCAACTAACAACAACAGCAATAAAATATTATGTGGAAAGTCTTGTTCTACTGTCTGGAGATATAAAGGAAATAGTTAAGGTACTTGCCATTTAATTAGGGTAGCCTATATATACATATACACACACACACTTAACATGAGTAAAAATAAACAACTATATATATATAATAAACAACTATATACAGTAGTTTATTTTCATTCATGTTAAATATATATATATTTACACATATTGTTTTTATTTTCTAGTTTTGTCTTTTTTTTCTGTTATTTAATAGAGAGAAGTTGCTATTCTTTACCCAGGAAGGGTTATTGTGTGAGGAATTAGGTTTTACACTGTAGGATGAGTAAACTTTCACAGTTTAAAGATCATATTCTAGAGGCGGGGCCAAGATGGCAGAATAGACAGATGCTTCCGGCAAGCCCTCTTTACAACAAAGACCAAAAACACAAGTACAACAGGTATATTTGTGAAAAGCTGGGAGCCCTGAGAGGCAAAGGCAAACTTAGGCAATGAACTGAGGGGCAGGGGGAGGAAAAGACCGTTCAGAAGTGGAGAGGAGTTACCAGACTTGGGTCGTGGGGAGCCCTCAGGCACCATTCCTGGAGCAGCAGTGGTGGCGGGCCGGTGCTGGCATTTGGCCACAGTTTCCTCGGTGAGAGGCAGCTGCCCGCACAACTACTCATGCTTCTGGTATCTGAGAAGAACGGTGGTCTCAGCAAAAGCTAAGTACTTGTGTATATTTTATCGTGCCCCCCCCCCCACACCCCCAAGCTGGCTTCTGCGGCTGAATCCCTGGGCCTGAGATGGGCCCTGCTGAGCACCTAGAGCCATTCTTCCAGCCTTGGGGAAGGAAAAAAATTGTAATTGGGAGGAAAAGATAATTTGCTAGCCCCATTAAGTGGGGGAGCTCAGGACAGGAGCAGCTCCTGTTCAGGCATAAGCGATGTTATTATATAAAAGAAGACAACATTAAACTAATAAAAAGGGACTAAGAAATGTAATCATACACGTTCCATATGGATAGAAAGATACGGTGATACAAAGAAATAAAAGTTAGTTTTAAATTTAGAAACATAGGGGTAAATAATAAGGTAACCACAAAGAAGACAAGCTATCCTACTCATCAAAATAAAATATGAGGGAAAAATATAGACTCAGCAGAAACAAAATCAACAACAACAAATACGAGGAAAGGACAATATGTAAAGAAAATCTACTCAGCACATAAAACTAAGTGGAAAAAAGAAACTGTCAACAATATACAAAAAAAGACATCAAAATGATAGCACTAAATTCATACCTATCCATAATTACCCTGCATGTAAATAGACTAAATGCACCAATATAGAGAGAGAGTGGCAGAATGGATTAAAAAACAACATCTGTCTATATGCTGCCTACAAGAGACACACCTTAGACTTAGAGACACAAACTAAAACTCAAAGGATGGAGAAAAATATATCAAGCAAACAACAATCAAAAAAGAGCAGGAGTGGCAATATTACTTTCTGACAAAATAGACTTTAAAGTTAAAACCATCATAAAGGATAAGGAAGGACACTATATAATGATTAAAGGGACAATACACTAAGAAGATATAATCATATTAAACATTTATGCACCCAATGACGGGGCTGCAAGATACATAAAACAAACTCTATCGGCATTGAAAAGTGAGATAGATAGCTCCACAATAATGGTAGGAGATTTCAACACACCATTTTCGGTGAAGGACAGGACATCCAGAAAGAAGCTCAATAAAGATACGGAAGGTCTAAATGCCACAATCAACCAACTTGACCTCATAGACATATACGGAACACTCCACCCAACACCAAACAAATATACTTTCTTTTCTAGTGTGCATGGAACATTCTCTAGAATAGACCAGATATTAGGTCATAAAACAAGCCTTAGCAGAATCCAAAACATTGAAATATTACAAAGCACCTTCTCTGACCATAAGGCCATAAGAGTGGAAATCAATAACTGGAAAAGCAGGGAAAAGAAATCAAACACTTGGAAACTGAACAATACCCTGCTCAAAAAAGACTGGATTCTAGAAGACATTAAGGATGGAATAAAGAAATTCATAGAATCCAATGAGAATAAAAACACTTCCTATCAGAACCTTTGGGACACAGCAAAAGCAGTGTTCAGAGGCCAATTTATATCAATAAATGCACACATCCAAAAAGAAGAAAGGGTCAAAATCAAAGAATTATCCCTACAACTTGAACAAATAGAAAGATAGCAACAAAAAAAACCCACAGGCACCAGAGGAAAACAAAGAATAAAAATTAGAGCAGAACTAAATGAAATAGAAAACAGAAAAACAATTGAAAGAATTAACAAGACCAAAAGCTAGATTTTGAAAAAATTAACAAAATTGATAAACCACTGGCCAAACTGACAAAAGAAAAACAGGAGAAGGAAATAACCTGAATTAGAAATGAGATGGGCCATATTACAAGAGACTCAACTGAAGTTACAAGAGTTATATCAGATTACTATGAAAAACTGTACTCTAACAAATTTGAAAATCTAGAAGAGATAGATGAATTCCTAGAAACACGCTACCTACCTAAACTAACACAAACAGAGGTAGAACAACTAAATACACCCATAACAAAAGAAAAGTTTGAAAAAGTAATCACAAGACTCCCAACAAAAAAAAAGTGCTGGTCTGGATTGCTTCACTGCAGAGTACTACCAAACTTTCAGAGAAGAGTTAACACCACTACTACTAAAGGTATTTCAGAGCATAGAAAAGGATGGAATATTACCAAACTCATTCTATGAAGCCACCATATCCCTGATACCAAGACTAGGTAAAGACACCACAAAAAAGAACATTATAGACCTATATCCATCATGAACATAGATGCAAAAATCCTCAACAAAATTCTAGCCAATAGAATTCAACAACATATTAAAAAAATAATTCACCATGACCAAGTGGGATTCATACCAGATATGCAGGGATGTTTCAACATTAGAAAAACAATTAACGTAATCCACTGCATAAATAAAAGACGAGAAACACATGATTTTATCAATTGATGCAGAAAAAGAGTTTGACAGAGTTCAACACCCATTCATGATAAAAACTCTCAGCAAAATAAGAATAGAAAGAAAATTCCTCAACGTAATAAAGGGCGTTTATGCAAAGCCAACAGCCAATATCACCCTAAATGGAGAGATCCTGAAAGCATTCCCACTGAGATCGGGAACCAGACAAGGATGCCCTTTATCACCACTTTTATTCAACTTTGAGTTGGAGGTCCTAGCCAGAGCAATTAGGCTAGATAAAGAAATAAGGGCATCCAGATTGTCAAAGAAGAAGTAAAAGTATCTCTATTTGTAGATGACATGATCTTATACACAGAAAACCCTAACGAATCCTCCAGAATACTACTGAAACTAATAGAAGAGCTCAGCAGAGTATCGGGATACAAGACAAACAAAAATTAGTTGGATTCCTCTATACCAACAAAAAGGACATCGAAGAAGAAATCACCAAATCAATGCAATTTACAGTAGCCCCTAAGAAGATAAAATACTTAGGAATAAATCTTACCAGAGATGTAAAACACCTATACAAAGAAAACTAGAAGATACTACTGCAAGAAAACAATAGAGAACTACGTAAGCGGAAAAACATACCTTGCTCATGGATAGGAAGAGTCAACATTGTAAAAATATCTATTCTACCAAAAGCCATCTATAGATGCAATGCAATTCCAACAAAACTTTTTAATGAAATGGAGAAACAAATCACCAACTTCATATGGATGGGAAAGAAGCCCTGGATAAGTAAAGCATTACTGAAAAAGAAGAAAAAAGTGGGAGGCCTCACTCTACCGGATTTTAGAACTTATTATACCATCACAGTAGTCAAAGCAGCCTGGTACTGGTACAACAACAGATACATAGGCCAGTGGAACAGAATGAAGAATCCAGACATAAATCCATGTACACATGAGAAGCTGATATTTGAGAACAGCCCCAAGTCAGTTAAATGGGGAAAAGACAGCGTTTTTAACAAATGGTATTGGCATAACTGGATATCCATCTGCAAAAAAATGAAACAAGACCCATACCTCACATCATGCACAAAAACTAACTCACAATGGATCAAAGACCTAAATATAAAATCTAAAACAATAAAGATCATGGAAAAAAATAGGGACAACATTAAGAGCCCTAATACATAGCATAAACCGTATATAAAACATTATTAAGAATGCAGAAGAAAAACTAGATAACCAGGAGCTCCTAAAAATCAAACACCTATGCTCATCCAAAGACTTCATCAAAAGAGTAAAAAGACTACCTCAGACTGGGAAAAAGTTTTTAGCTATGACATTTCTGATCAGCGCCTGATCTCTAAAATCTACATGATATTGCAAAAACTCAACTACAAAAAGACAAATAACCCAATTAAAAAATGGGCAAAAGATATGAATAGACACTTCACTAAAGAAGACATTCAAGTAGCTAACAGATACATGAGGAAATGTTCACGATCATTAGCCATTAGAGAAATGCAGATCAAAACTACAATGAGATTTCATCTCACTCCAATAAGGCTGGCATTAATCCAAAAAACACAAAATAATAAATGTTGGAGAGGCTGTGGAGAGATTGGAACACTTATATACTGCTGGTGGGAATGTAAAATGGTACAACCACTTTGGAAATCAATTTGGTGCTTCCTTAAAAAGCTAGAAATAGAACTACCATATGATCCAGCAATCCCACCTCTTGCAATATATCCTAGAGAAATAAGAGCCTTTACACAAACAGATATGTGCACATCCATGCTTATTGCAGCACTGTTTACAATAGGAAAAAGATGGAAGCAACCAAGGTGCCCATCAACGGATGAATGGATAAATAAATTATGGTATATTCACACAATGGAATACTGTGCATCGATAAAGAACAGTGCAGAATCTGTGAAACATTTCATAACATGTAGGAACCTGGAAGGCATTATGCTGAGTGAAATTACTCAGTTGCAAAAGGACAAATGTTATATAAGACCACTATTATAAGAACTTGAGAAACAGTTTAAACTGAGAAGAAAACACTCTTTTGCGGTTAAGAGATGGGGGAGGGAAGGAGGGTGGGAGGGGGCATTCACTAATTAGATAGTAGATAAGAACTACTTTAGGTGAAGGGAAAGACAGCACACAGTACAGGGGAGGTCAGCACAATTGGACTAAACCAAAAGCAAAGAAGTTTCCTGAATAAACTGAAAGCTTTGAAGGCCAGCATAGAAGGGGTGGGGGTTTGGGGACCATGGTTTCAGGGGACATTTAAGTCAATTGGCATAATAAAATCTATCAAGAAAACATTCTGCATCCCACTTTGAAGAGTGGCGTCTCTGGTCTTAAACACTAGCAAGCAGCCATCCTAAGATGCATCATTTGGTCTCAACCCACCTGGATCAAAGAAGGATGAAGAACACCAAGGACACAAGGTGATTATGAGCCCAAGAGACAGAAAGGGCCACATGAACCAGAGACTACATCATTCTGAGACGAGAAGAACTAGATTGTGCCTGGCTACAACCGATGACTGCCCTGACAGGGAACACAACAGACAGCCCCTGAGGGAGCAGGAGAGCAGTGGGATGCAGACCCCAAATTCTCATAAGACCAGACTTAGTTGTCTGACTGGGACTAGAAGGGCCCCAGTGGTCATGGCCCCCGGCCTTCTGTTGTGCCAGGACAGGAACAATCCCCAAAGCCAACTCTTCAGACATGAATTGGACTGGACAATGGGTTGGAGAGGGATGCTGGTGAGGAGTGAGCTTCTTGGACCAGGTGGACACTTGAGACTATGTTGGCATCTCCTGCCTGGAGTGGAGATGAGAGGGTGGAGGGGGTTAGAAGCTGGTGAAATGGACACGAAAAGACAGAGTGGAGGGAGAGAGAGGGCAGTCTCATTAGGAGGAGAGTAACTGGGAGTGTGTAGCAAGGTGTATATGGGTTTTTGTGTGAGAGACTGACCTGATTTGTAAACTTTCACTTAAAGCACAATAAAAAGTTATTAAAAAAAAAAAAAAGTATTCTAACAGAAATGACTCAATCAAAGTTACCACTCTCCTAGACTCATTGTGAATGAAACTGATCCCTGAAAATTAGGTGAATCTTTTTGCCTAAAGAGTTCTATTTTTCTTAAAGGTCTTCTGGGAGTGAAGAATGTAATGCTATGATTTCTGATGCCCAAAGTTTGAAGTAGGGAGACCTAGTCAGTGAACAGAGTGGCCTTCTCCCAAACCCAGTAAATGTAAATGACAATGAAACTCCGTGAAGTAAATTGTCGAGAGGAACGGAGTTAACACTGGATCCAGTGTTAGATAACCGTGTAGGAGTCACTGGAAGGACAGCTGGTTACAGTGAAAAAAGTTGTGGAGACCAGAAGTTGTCTTTGAAACAATGCACAGAGTGAAGTAAGGTATTTAAAAGTGATCTATTATTTTGTGATTACCTTGTAACAGAAGGGAAGATGGCTATGCATAGGAGTACAAAACACAGCCAGTTCAAACGTGGGACATAATGGATGAAACTTAGACCTGGAGGAATGGGGTCCTTTTCTTTAAGGAATCTTCATGGAACCTGAACGAGCCGGGGGATATTTGTACAATAACTGGCTCTGAAGAATCACTCTTCAACAGACATATCATATGACAAGATGCAATGTTGGAAGTAGTCTTATTAGACTCCTTTTTTAATTTTTTCTCCTCGACTTGGGTTATGGAAGGAAAGGTGGCTGAGTCTCGAAAAAGGAATATATTCCTGTTAGTAACTCTTAAGGGGAATAAAATATTAATTAGAAATATTAAAGTGCAGTAACTGTATTTGTGCTCCAAGTTGTGAAGCAGGTCACATAGTTATAAAACTAGATAACTGGATATATAAAAGTAGAATAAATGGAGTGCCTTATATTGTTATTTAAGAACCAAGTGAGGGATATGGATGGTGAATTCCAAAGCTGTCCAGGGAAAGATCAGTTTTCTGGGGCAGAAAGAAGAAGGCACCCCAATGAAATTAGAATTTGGAAATGAACTGGGCTTTGAAAGCCTGGAATTGTTGAGAAAAGTAGAGAAGATGTGCAAGAATATTTCAGTCAGCAGGAATGGCATAAAGAAAGGTGTAGAGGAAAGAATGTACATATGTTTAGGAAAAATGAGAAGATGGTAAAATATAAAGGTTATTGAAATTGAGTAAAGGAGCAGAACATAAAGGAATTTATGACAAAATTAATCTTATTTAGCAACACCTCATCAAAATGAATATTTTGTTCTAAAACACCACAGGCATAGCACTGACATTATGCATGCTTTGTGACTTAACCTCTGTGGACCATTTATAAGTGAAAATGTACCAGACCGACATTTACTCATTTCCCTGGACCTTTTTTTTTTTTTTTTTTTAGCTCCAGTTCCCCCATTTAAATAGAACAATGACCGTGGTGCATTTCAGTAACTTAGAATCCAACAGCCTATTCAGGATTGTTGCTTCTCACAATTCCAGCAGGCATTGCTAACTTTATATTTTATGTGCATGACACCTCCCAGGGTTAACACTGCACAGCATGTGTGGCTGTAAGTGGTGACCTTGACCTTGACCTTAACGTAGCTTTTACTGTGTGTGTACAAATGAGTATGTGGCATGTCAAAGAGAGAGTTCTTTCATCTTCTGCACCAAGAATTTTTCTGGACCCTTTACAGATGTCATTCTATGTGATCTTCACAAAATCCTTATTAGGAGTCCTTTGGTGGTGCACATGGTTAAGCGCTGGACTACTATCTCAGACTTTGGGGATTGGAACCCATCCAGAGATGGCTTGGAAGACAGGCCTGAATATCTACTTGCAAAAGATCACAGCCTCAAAACCCCTATGAAGCAGTTTTACTCTGCACATTTGCAGTCGCCATGAGTCAGAATCTACTTGATGGCAACTAACAACAATAACATTATATCCCCCATGTAACAGATGAAGAAAAGGAGGCTTAAATCATCTCTTGGCCAAGGTCTTCATTATGTCTTTGGTAAAAATGGGTTTCATATCCAGATATCTCTTAAATCTTGACAAATGAAGATTATCTTGTGTTGGGCATTACGATTATAAAAAAAACCCCATTGCCATTGAATCGATTCCGACTGCTAGGGACCCTATAGGACAGTGCCCCATAGCGGCGATTCTCTGTAATCTTTAAAGAGAATGAGCCCTGGTGGTGCAGTGGTTATGCAATCAGCAGCTAACCAAAAGGTTGGCAGTGGAACCTACCAACCTCTCCACAGAAGAAAGATGCTGCAGTCTGCTTCCATAAAGATTATAGCCTTGGAAACTCTGTAGAGCAGTTCTACTCTGTCCTATAGGGTTGTTATGAGTTGGAATCAACTCTATGGCAATGGGTATGGATTAATTTTGGGGTAATTGTTACTGAAGCCAACTGATTCATCCTTCTTCCATGGAGCAGCTGGTGGATTCAAACCGCCAAACTTTCAGTTAGCAACTGAGTGCTTAACCACTGTCTCGCCAGGCCTCCATGATTAATATACACATAGCACTATTTTATGGTCTGAATAGTATTCAAAAGGTCATAAAACAGAACTTGTCCTTGTAGAGTTTACCCAGGGAAAACAAGGACAAATGAATATAAAGTTAAATTGAAGTGTCAGAGATTAAAAAGAAAAGAAAAGAATGCAAGAAAAAAAAAAAAAAAACAACATACGGCTTATTGAGGAATGAACCTACGTAACGTTAAGTGTAGAACTCTGGTGGTGCCGTGGTTAAGCACTTGGATGCTAACTGAAAGGTTGGCTATTCAAAACCAGGAGCTGCTCCATGGGAGAAAGATGTGGCAGTCTCCCTCTGTAAATATTGCGGTCTTGGGAACCCAATGGGAAAGTTCTCCCCTATCCTATAGGGTTTCTAGGAGTCACACTTTACTCCATGGCAATGGTTTGTTTATTTTTAACATTAAGTTTGTAAGATTTTATCTTCAAGGAGAGAGGTAGAGCAGCATCATTCATTTATTCATTCATCCAATCACCTTTTACTTCTTGTGATATTCAATGTAATATTCAATATATTGTTGTGCCAAGCATGCGATATCAAGGTGAGCAAGGCAGTATTTAAAGAACGCCTTTTTGGGGGGGATGGGGTGGGGGGTGCTTATAACACAGGAACTAGACTTCTCAGTCTTTTGCATGTGGACATTCCTTAAAGGCTATATAAGTCTCGTAGTAAAAGTGACACAGCAAAGTCTGTATTCTCCTGGGCCTTTATTTTACTTTTTTAATGCTGTTGCTTCTTTCTTTTAAACATAATGTCCAAATGGCAGTCAGGTACATGTATGGTATAAATTTGTTGTTAAATTCAATGACAAATACAGCAATCTGTACTCACAACAATTTAAATGCATTGTGTATTTTATGTTGGTGTCTTGTCTGCCTCTCCCATTAAACTGTAAACTGTAAGTTCTTTGGGGAAGAGATTTTGTTGTATTCTTTTTTTTTTTTCCTAAATCTCCCCCAACATTTTAGAGCAGTTTCCAATAAATATTGACTGAATAAATGAGCCAACTAAACATAACTGCATGGTTTTATGCCACACTTCTTTCTTATTATCCTTGACTTTGGAATCAGCCACTTTTTCTGAATTTCTGAAACAAAGTCTGAGCCGCTATGTATATTATGTAGCTATAAAGTGATATTTATGCCTATTCCCAAAAAAGGTGATCCAACCAAATGTGGAAATTATAGAACAATATCATTAATATCACACGCAAGCAAAATTTTGCTAAAGATCATTCAAAAAACAGCTGCAGCAGTATATCAACGGGGAACTGCCAGAAATTCAGGCTGGTTTCAGAAGAGGACGTGGAACCAGGGATATCATTGCTGATGTCAGATGGACCCTGGCTGAAAGCAGAGAATACCAGAGGGATGTTTACCTGTGTTTTATTGACTATGCAAAGGCATTCGACTGTGTAGATCATAACAAATTATGGATAACACTGTGGAGAATGGGAATTCCAGAACACTTAATTGTGCTCATGAGGAACCTTTACATAGATCAAGAGGCAGTTGTTTGGACAGAACAAGTGGACACTGATTGGTTTAAAGTCAGGAAAGGTGTGCGTCAGGGTTGTATTCTTTCACCATACCTATTCAATCTGTATGCTGAGCAAATAATCCCAGAAGCTGGACTATATGAAGAAGAACGGGGCATCAAGACTGGAGGAAGACTCATTAAAAACCTGCATTATGCAGATGACACAACCTTGCTTGCTAAAAGTGAAGAGGACTTGAAGCACTTACTAATGAAGATCAAAGACCACAGCCTTCAGGATGGATTGCACCTCAACATAAAGAAAACAAAAATCCTCACAACTGGACCAATGAGCAACATCATGATAAACGGAGAAAAGATTGAAGTTGTCAAGGATTTCATTTTACTTGGATCCACAGTCAACAGCCATGGAAGCAGCAATCAAGAAATCAAAAGACGCATTGCATTGGGTAAATCTGCTGCATAGGACCTCTTTAAAGTGTAGGAGAGCAAAGACGTCACCTTGAAGGCTAAGGTGCGCCTGACCCAAGCCATGGTATTTTCGATGGCATCATATGCATGTGAAAGCTGAACAATGAATAAGGAAGACCGAAGAAGAATTGAGGCCTTTGAATTGTGGTGTTGGGGAAGAATATTGAATATACCATGGACTGTCAAAAGACTGAACAGAGGCGGTGGCGCCAAGATGTCGGAATAGACAGACACTTCCGTTGAGCCCTCTTTACAACAAAGACCCCCCCAAAACAAGTGAAAAGAGCATATTTGTGACAAGCTGGGAGCCCTTAGCATCAAAGGCAAGCTTAGACAATGAACTGAGTGGCAGTGGAAGGAAGAAATCGTTCAGAAGCAGAGAGGAGTTACTGGACCTGAATTGTGGGGAGCCCTCAGGCTCCATTCCCGGAGCGGCAGTGGCGGCTGCAGCAGGCTGGTCCTAGTGTTCGGCCACAATTTCCTCAGGGAGAAGTAGCCAGCCACACAGCCTGCTCACATCTCCGGAACCCAGGGAGAAGGGCGCTCTCAGCAAAAGCTAAGTATTTGCGTATATTTTACCGTGCCTTCCCCAACCCCAAGCCAGGATAGACCCTGGTGAGCACCTGGAGGTATCCTCTCAGCCTTGGGGAAGGAAAAAATTTGCAACTGGGGGGAAAAGATAATTTGCTAGCCCCATTAAATGGGGGAGCTCAGGACAGAAGCGGCTCCTGTCCAGGCATAAACTGTCCATGGACCTTGAACACCTTTCCCTTCTGCGTGGACCTGTGTGGGCCTATTTCGGGAGAATAGACCCTTGTTGGCAAACTCCAACCATTTCAGCTGCGTGGTGGAGTGGTGGGTGTTTGACGTTTGACATTGCTTTGCCTATTAAACAAGGTCCTCACCTACCCACAACAGGGACCTAAGGACTGGTGGCTCCACTAGGGTCACCCAGCCACCCTCGAAGGTGTCCAGGGATAACTGGTACCTCCCAGCCCTTACAACAAAAACTTTGGGTGCCCATGGTCCCTCTGCAGAGCCCACCCACCAGCACGCTCTAGGGAACAGAGACGCGTTTTACTCAGAGACACTTGGGGGTCGGTTCTCAGCCCCCTGTCTTGTTCAGAGCATGAACCCCTGCTGCAATCAGATATGGGTATATACACCAATCATCCTTGCCCCCTAAGACGGTAGGACAGAGCCTGTACCACACACTCCTTATCAGCTACCTGGAAACCTGAGCTGAATTCATATAAGAAAACTGAATGGACTCCCAGACTGATATACCTGATAACAGCACTAGCAGGCTGGGGACGGGACACCAGAGCTCCAAAGGCAAAAATAATCAAGCTAGCTCACTCAAGCAACCCATAGGGGTATACCAAAACAAAACAAAGCAAGAAGCTATGACACAGTAAGCAAGGATAAACTAATACAATAACTTATAGATGGCTTGGAGACAGTAGTCAATATCAAGTCACATAAAGAAACAGGCCATGATCACCTTAACAGGCTCTCCAAACAAGAATCCAGGGATCTTTTAGATGAATGTGCTTTCCTGGAATTACCAGAAACAGAATACAAAAGTTTAATATACAGAACCCTTCAAGACATCAGGAAGGAAATGAGGCAATACACAGAACAAGCAAAGGAACATACAGATAAAGCAATTGAAGAACTCAGAAAGATTATTCAGGAACATAATGAAAAGTTTAACAACCTGGAAAAATCCACAGACAGACAGCAATCAGAAATTCAGAAGGTTAACAATAAAATTACAGAATTACACTCAATAGAAAGTCAGAGGAGCAGAATTGAGCAAGTAGAAGCTGGAATTTCTGAATTCGAAGCTAAATCACTTGGCACTAATATACTTGAAGAAAAATCAGATAAAAGAATTAAAAAAAAATGAAGAAACCTTAAGAATCCTGTGGGACTCTATCAAGAGAAATAACCTACGAGTGATTGGAGTACCAGAACAGGGAGGGATAACAGAAAATACAGAGAAAATTGTTGAGGGTTTTCTGGCAGAAAACTTCTCTGATATTGTGAAAGATGAAAAGATATCTATCCAAGATGCTCATCAAACTCCGCATAAGATAGATCTTAAAAGAAAGTCACCAAGACATATTAGAATCAAACTTGCCAAAACCAAAGATAAAGAGACAATTATAAGAGCAGCTAGGGATAAAAGAAAAGTCACCTACAAGAGAGAGCCAATAAGAATAAGCCATGCACACAAGAAGGCAATGGGATGACATATTTAAAAAATTGAAGGAAAAAAATTGCCTGCCAAGAATCATATATCCATTAAAATTGTCTCTTAAATATGAAGGTGAAATTAAGACATTTCCAGACAAATACAAGCTTAGGGAATTTGTAAAAACCAAACCAAAAGTACAAGAAATACTAAAGGGAGGTCTTTGGCTAGAAAATCAATAATAACAGGTAAAAAAAAAAAAAAAGGACTAGAACACTGGGCAGAGCAACCAGAAGTCAACCCAGACACGGAAATCCAAAAAAAAAAAAAAAAAAGAGCAAGATTAAAAAAAAAAAAGCCCAACACGGGGTAACAGCAATGTTATTACATAAAAGAAGACAACATTAAAATAACAAAGTGGGACTAAGAAATGTAATCATATACCTTCCATATGGATAGGAAGATACAGTGATACGAAGAAATAAAAGTTAGTTTTAAATTTAGAAAAAAGGGGTAAATAATAAGGTAACCACAAAGAAGACAAGTTATCCTACTCATCAAAATAAAATACGAGGGAAAAATACAGACTCAGCAGAAACAAAATCCACAACAACAAATATGAGGAAAGGACAATAAATAAAGAAAATCTACTCAGCACATAAAATCAATTGTGAAAAAGAAGCTGTCAACACACAAAAAAAGACATCAAAATGATAGCACTAAATTCATACCTATCCATAATTACCCTTAATGTAAATGGATGAAATGCACTAATAAAGAAACAGAGAATGGCAGAATGGATTAAAAAACAAGATCCGTCTATATGGTGCCTACAAGAGACACACCTTAGACTTAGAGACACAAACAAACTAAAACTCAAAGGATGGAAAAAAATATATCAAGCAAACAACAATCAAAAAAGAGCAGGAGTGGCAATATTACTTTCTGCCAAAATAGATTTTAAGGTTAAAACCATCATAAAGGATAAGGAAGGACACTATATAATGATTAAAGGGACAATACACCAAGAAAATATAACCATATTAAATATTTATGCACCCAATGACAGGGCTGCAAGATACATAAAACAAACTCTATCAGCATTGAAAAGTGAGATAGACAGCTCCACAATAACAGTAGGAGATTCAACACACCACTATCGGTGAAGGACAGGACATCCAGAAAGTAGCTCAATAAAGATACGGAAGATCTAAATGCCACAATCAACCAACTTGACCTCATAGACATATACAGAACACTCCACCCAACACCAACCAATTATACTTTCTTTTCTACTGCACATGGAACATTCTCTAGAATAGACCACATATTAGGTCATAAAGCAAGCCTTAGCAGAGTCCAAAACATTGAAATATTACAAAGCACCTTCTCTGACCATAAGGCCATAAGAGTGGAAATCAATAACTGGAAAAGCAGGGAAAAGAAATCAAACACTTGGAAACTGAATAATACCCTGCTCAAAAAAGACTGGATTATAGAAGACATTAAGGATGAAATAAAGAAATTCAGAGAATCCAATGAGAACGAAAACACTTCCTATCAGAACCTTTGCGACACAGCAAAAGTGGTGCTCAGAGGCCAATTTATATCAATAGATGCACACATCCAAAAAGAAGAAAGGGCCAAAATCAAAGGACTATCCCTACAACTTGAGCAAATAGAAAGATAGCAACAAAAGAAACCCACAAGCACCAGAAGAAAACAAATAATAAAAATTAGAGCTGAACTAAAATAGAAAACAGAAAAACAGTGGAAAAAATTAACAAGACCAAAAGCTGGTTTTTTGTAAAACTCAACAAAATTGATAAGCCATTGGCCAAACTGACAAGAGAAAAACAGGAGAGGAAGCAAATAACCCAAATAAGAAATGAGATGGGAGATATCACAACAGACCCAACTGAAATTAAAAGAATCATATCAGATTACTATAAAAACTATACTAAAACAAATTTGAAAACCTAGAAGAAATGGATGAATTCCTAGAAACACACTACCGACCTAAACTAACACAGAGGTTAAAAAAAAAAAAAAAAAAAAAGCAGAGGTAGAACAACTAAATAGACCCATAACAAAGCAAGAGATTGAAAAGGTAATCAAAAAACTCCCAACAAAAAAAGCCCTGGTCCGGACGGCTTCACTGCAGAGTTCTACCAAACTTTCAGAGAATAGTTAACACCGCTACTATTAAAGTTATTTCAGAGCTTAGAAAAGGATGGAATACTACCAAACTCATTCTATGAAGCCACCATATCCCTGATACCAAAACCAGGTAAAGATACCACAAGAAAAGAAAATTATAGACCTATATCCCTCATGAATGTAGATGCAAAAATCCTCAACAAAATTCTAGCCAATAGAATTCAACAACGTATCAAAAAAATAATTCACCATGACCAAGTGGGATTCATACCAGGTATCCAGGGATAGTTCAACATTAGAAAAACAATTAATGTAATCCACCACATAAATGGGTCCACAATCAACAGCCATGGAAGCAGCAGTCAAGAAATCAAAAGATGCATTGCATTGGGCAAATCTGCTGCAAAGGACCTCTTCAAAGTGTTGAAGAGCAAAGATGTCACCCTGAAGGCTAAGGTGCACCTGACCCAAGCCATGGTATTTTCAATGGCATCATATGCATGTGAAAGCTGGACAATGAATAAGGAAGACCGAAGAAGAGCTGATGCCTTTGAATTGTGGTGTTGGGGAAGAATATCGAATACACCATGGACTGCCAAAAGAACAAACAAATCTGTCTTAGAAGAAATACAAGCAGAATGCTCCTTAGAAGCAAGGATGGCAAGACTGTGTCTTACATACACTGTACATGTTTTCAGGAGGGATGAGTCCCTGGAAAAGGACATCATGCTTGGCAGAGTACAGAGCCAGAGGAAAAGAGGAAAACCCTCAACGAGGTGGATTGACACAGTGGCTACAACAATGAGCTAAAGCATAACAAGGATTGTAAGGATGGTGCAGGACCGGGCACAGTTTCGTTCTGTTGTGCAGAGGGTCGCTATGAGTTGGAACCAAGTTGATGGCACCTAACAACAACAACCACATAAATAAAAGAAAAGACAAGAATCACATGATTTTATCAACTGATGCAGAAAAGGCATTTGACGAAGTTCAACACTCATTCATGATAAGAACTCTCAGCAAAATAGGAATAGAAGGAAAATTCTTCAGCATAATAAAGGGCATTTATACAAAGCCAACAGCCAAAACCACCCTAAATGGAGAGAGCCTGAAAACATTCCCATTGAGATCGAGAACCAGACAAGGATGCCCTTTATCACCACTCTTATTCAACATTGTGCTGGAAGTCCTAGCTAGAGCAATTAGGCTAGATAAAGAAATAAAGGGCATCCAGATTGGCAAGGAAGAAGTAAAAGTATCTCTATTTGCAGATGACATGGTCTTATACACAGAAAACCCTAAGGAAACCTCCAGAAAACTACTGAAATTACTAGAAGAGTTCAGCAGAGTATTGGGATAGAAGATAAACATACAAAAATCAGTTGGATTTCTATACACCAACAAAAAGAACATTGAAGAGGAAATCACTAAAACCAATGCGATTTACAGTAGCCCCCAAGGAGATAAAATACTTAGGAACAAATCTTACCAGAGATATAAAAGAGTTATACAAAGACAACTATAGTACACTTCTGCAAGAAATCAAAAGAGACTTACATAAGTGGAAGAACATACCTTGTTCATGGATAGGAAGACTTAACATTATAAAAATGTCTATTCTGGATGGGCGGGGCCAAGATGGCGGACTAGGTGGACGCTACCACGGATCCCTCTTGCAACAAAGACTCGGAAAAATAAGTGAATCGATCACATACATAACAATCTACAAACTCTGAACAACAAACACAGATTTAGAGACGGAGAACGAACAAATATGGGGAGGCAGCAATTGTTTTCAGAGCCTGGAGCCAGCGTACCAGTCAGGTGACCTTCGGCGCCCGATTTGGGGCAGAGCCAAGGGGGGCAGACGGCACAAACAAGGGGCCCAGCCCTAGCCCCTGAACTCATTCCGGGAGGGGGCCCAGCCGGTTCGCACGGGCGGCGTGGCGGCGCAGCTGGTGGGAGAAGTCCCCGGGAGGCAGTGACTGGTCTTGGAGCGGGGAGAGCAGCGTCGCAGCCGGGGAGCCGTCCCGCCGGGATTTTGGCAGGGTGCGGGTGCCGCAGAAGCACGGGGAGCAGCTCCATCCCCCTGAACTGAACCCGGGGGGGCCCAGCAGGTTCGCGTGGGTGGCGTGGCAGCGCAGCTGGTGGGAGAAGTCCCCAGGAGGCAGTGACTGGTCTTGGAGCAGGCAGAACAGCGTCCCAGCCGGGACGTGCGGTCGCGGCACGGGGAGCTGCTCCGCTATCCTGAGCTGACCCGGGGGGGGGATCCCAGCCGGTTTTTGGGGGCGGCGTGGCGATGTGGCTGGTGGGACGGGGAGTCCCCGGGAGGCAGCGACTGATTTTGGAGTCGGGAGTGCACCGTCCCAGTAGGGGAACCTTAACCTTGGGCGTGGGGCTGATAGCGGAGGATCTGACCGTGACTCTAGCAGGCCAGATCCCCTGGGGGCAATCTCCACACAGCCAGCACACATAGGCGACGCGCCCTGCGGAAATCTCAGATATAATAGTCATTCCAAGCAAGACAAGCAACTCTGGCTATATTCTGAGGTGCTACTCCCCTATCTCTCTGATCCCTCCCCAGGAGGCTTCATTAACATCCGAATAGCCTGAGCCAGAGGGAGAACTCCGATAGGGATCTGACTGCATTTTTTTTTTAGCAGATTTTCTGGAAAAACTAGTTTCCCAGTGATGGCTCGGAGACAGCAGTCCATATCAAACCACATAAAGAAGCAGACCATGACAGCTTCTCCAACCCCCCAAAGAAAAGAATCAAAATCTTTCCCAAATGAAGATACAATCCTGGAATTATCAGATACAGAATATAAAAAACTACCTCACAGAATGCTTCAAGACATCACAAACGAAATAAGGCAAACTGCAGAAAAAGCCAAGGAACACACTGATAAAACTGTTGAAGAACTCAAAAAGATTATTCAAGAACATAGTAGAAAAATTAATAAGTTGCAAAAATCCATAGAGAGACAGCATGTAGAAATCCAAAAGATTAACAATAAAATTACAGAATTAGACTACGCAATAGGAAGTCAGAGGAGCAGACTTGAGCAATTAGAATGCAGACTGGGACATCTGGAGGACCAGGGAATCAACACCAACATGGCTGAAAAAAAATCAGATAAAAGAATTAAAAAAAATGAAGAAACCCTAAGAATCATGTGGGACTCTATCAAGAAGGATAACTTGCGAGTGATTGGAGTCCCAGAATAGGGAGGGGGGACAGAAAACACAGAGAAAATAGTTGAAGAACTCCTGACACAAAACTTCCCTGACATCATGAAAGATGAAAGGATATCTATCCAAGATGCTCATCGAACCCCATTTAAGATTGATCCAAAAAGAAAAACACCAAGACATATTATCATCAAACTTGCCAAAACCAAAGACAAACAGAAAATTTTAAAAGCAGCCAGGGAGAAAAGAAAGGTTTCCTTCAAGGGAGAATCAATAAGAATAAGTTCAGACTACTCAGCAGAAACCATGCAGGCAGGAAGGGAATGGGACGACGTATACAGAGCACTGAACGAGAAAAACTGCCAACCAAGGATCATATATCCAGCAAAACTCTCTCTGAAATATGAAGGAGAAATTAAGATATTTACAGATAAACACAAGTTTAGAGAATTTGCAAAAACTAAACCAAGACTGCAAGAAATGCTAAAGGAGATTGTTTGGCCGGATGACCAATAATATCAGGTACCAGCACAATACAAGGTCACAAAACAGAACGTCCTGATATCAACGCAACTCAAATAGGGAAAGCACAAAAACAAACAAATTAAGATTAATTAAAATAAATAAATAAAATAATACACATAACAGGGAATCATGGAAGTCAAAAGGTAAAAGATCACAATAATCAAAAAGAGGGACTAAATACAGGTGGCATAGAACTGCCAGATGGAGAGTGATACAAGGCGATATAGAACGATACAAGTTAGGTTTTTACTTAGAAAAATACGGGTAAATAATAAGGTAACCACAAAAAGCTATAACAACTCCATAACTCAAGATAAAAGCCAAGAAAAACGTAATGACTCAACTAACATAAAGTCAAACACTATGAAAATGAGAACCTCACAATTTACTAAGAAAAACGTCTCAGGACAAAAAAGTATGTAGAAAAATGAAATGGCTAACAACACACATGAAAAGGCATCAAAATGACAGCACTAAAAACTTATTTATCTATAATTACGCTGAATGTAAATGGACTAAATGCACCAATAAAGAGACAGAGAGTCTCGGACTGGATAAAGAAACACGATCCATCTATATGCTGCCTACAGGAGACACACCTTAGACTTAGAGACACAAACAAACTAAAACTCAAAGGATGGAAAAAAGTATATCAAGCAAACAGTAAGCAAAAAAGAAGAGGAATAGCAATATTAATTTCTGACAAAATAGACTTTAGACTTAAATCCACCACAAAGGATAAAGAAGGACACTATATAATGATAAAAGGGACAATTGATCAGGAAAACATAACCATATTAAGTATTTATGCACCCAATGACAGGGCTGCAAGATACATAAATCAAATTTTAACAGAAGTGAAAAGTGAGATAGACACCTCCACAATTATAGTAGGAGACTTCAACACACCACTTTCGGAGAAGGACAGGACATCCAGTAAGAAGCTCAATAGAGACACGGAAGACCTACTTACAACAATCAACCAACTCGACCTCATTGACTTATACAGAACTCTCCACCCAACTGCTGCAAAGTATACTTTTTTTTCTAGCGCACATGGAACATTCTCTAGAATAGACCACATATTAGGTCATAAAACAAACCTTTGCAGAGTCCAAAACATCGAAATATTACAATGCATCTTCTCAGACCACAAGGCCATAAAACTAGAAATCAGTAACAAAAAAATTAGGGAAAAGAAATCAAATACTTGGAAAATGAACAATACCCTCCTGAAAAAAGACTGGGTTATAGAAGACATCAAGGAGGGAATAAGGAAATTCATAAAATGCAACGAGAATGAAAATACTTCCTATCAAAACCTCTGGGACACAGCAAAAGCAGTGCTCAGAGGCCAATTTATATCGATAAATGCACACATACAAAAAGAAGAAAGAGCCAAAATCAGAGAACTGTCCCGACAACTTGAACAAATAGAAAGTGAGCAACAAAAGAACCCATCAGGCACCAGAAGAAAACAAATAGTAAAAATTAGAGCTAAACTAAATGAATTAGAGAACAGAAAAACAATTGAAAGAATTAACAAAGCCAAAAGCTGGTTCTTTGAAAAAATTAACAAAATTGATAAACCATTGGCTAGACTGATTAAAGAAATACAGGAAAGGAAACAAATAACCCGAATAAGAAACGAGAAGGACCACATCACAACAGAACCAAATGAAATTAAAAAGAATCATTTCAGATTACTACCAAAAATTGTACTCTAACAAATTTGAAAACCTAGAAGAAATGGATGAATTCCTAGAAAAACACTACCTACCTAAACTAACACATTCAGAAGTAGAACAACTAAATAGACCCATAACAAAAAAAGAGATTGAAACGGTAATCAAAAAACTTCCAACAAAAAAAAGCTCTGGCCCGGACGGCTTCACTGCAGATTTCTACCAAACCTTCAGAGAAGAGTTAGCACCACTACTACTGAAGGTATTTCAAAGCACAGAAAATGACGGAATACTACCCAACTCATTCTATGAAGCCACCATCTCCCTGATACCAAAACCAGGTAAAGACATTACACAAAAAGAAAATTATAGGCCTATATCCCTCATGAACATAGATGCAAAAATCCTCAACAAAATTCTAGCCAATAGAATCCAACAACACATCAAAAAAATAATTCACCCTGATCAAGTGGGATTTATACCAGGTATGCAAGGCTGGTTTAAAATCAGAAAAACCATTAATGTAATCCATCACATAAATAAAACAAAAGATAAAAACCACATGATCTTATCAATTGATGCAGAAAAGGCATTTGACAAAGTCCAACACCCATTTATGATAAAAACTCTTACCAAAATAGGAATTGAAGGAAAATTCCTCAACATAATAAAGGGCATCTATGCAAAGCCAACAGCCAGTATCACTCTAAATGGAGAGAACCTGAAAACATTTCCCTTGAGAACGGGAACCAGACAAGGATGCCGTTTATCACCGCTCTTATTCAACATCGTACTTGAATTGAAGTCCTAGCCAGGGCAATTAGGCTAGACAAAGAAATAAAGGGTATCCGGATTGGCAAGGAGGAAGTAAAGTTATCACTATTTGCAGATGACATGATCTTATACACAGAAAACCCTAAGAAATCCTCCAGAAAACTACTGAAACTAATAGAAGAGTTTGGCAGAGTCTCAGGTTATAAAATAAACGTACAAAAATCACTTGGATTCCTCTACATCAACAAAAACAACACTGAAGAGGAAATAACCAAATCAATACCATTCACAGGAGCCCCCAAGAAGATAAAATACTTAGGAATAAATCTTACCAAGGATGTAAAAGACCTATACAAAGAAAACTACAAAGCTCTTCTACAAGAAATTCAAAAGGACATACTTAAGTGGAAAAACATACCTTGCTCATGGATAGGAAGACTTAACATAGTAAAAATGTCTATTCTACCAAAAGCCATCTATACATATAACGCACTTCCGATCCAAATTCCAATGTCATATTTTAAGGGGATAGAGAAACAAATCACCAATTTCAAATGGAAGGGAAAGAAGCCCCAGATAAGCAAAGCATTACTGAAAAAGAAGAAGAAAGTGGGAGGCCTCACTCTACTTGACTTCAGAAACTTCTATACAGCCACAGTAGTCAAAACAGCCTGGTACTGGTACAACAACAGGCACATAGATCAATGGAACAGAATTGAGAACCCAGATATAAATCCATCCATGTATGAGCAGCTGATATTTGACAAAGGCCCAGTGTCAGTTAATTGGGGAAAAGATAGTCTTTTTAACAAATGGTGCTGGCATAACTGGATATCCATTTGCAAAAGAATGAAACAGGACCCATACCTCACACCATGCACAAAAACTAACTCCAAGTGGATCAAAGACCTAAACATAAAGACTAAAACGATAAAGATCATGGAAGAAAAAATAGGGACAACCCTAGGAGCCCTAATACAAGGCATAAACAGAATACAAAACATTACCAAAAATGATGAAGAGAAACCCGATAACTGGGAGCTCCTAAAAATCAAACACCTATGCTCATCTAAAGACTTCACCAAAAGAGTAAAAAGACCACCTACAGACTGGGAAAGAATTTTCAGCTATGACATCTCAGACCAGCACCTGATCTCTAAAATCTACATGATTCTGTCAAAACTCAACCACAAAAAGACAAACAACCCAATCCAGAAGTGGGCAAAAGATATGAACACACATTTCACTAAAGAAGATATTCAGGCAGCCAACAGACACATGAGAAAATGCTCTCGATCATTAGCCATTAGAGAAATGCAAATTAAAACTATGATGAGATTCCATCTCACACCAGCAAGGCTGGCATTAATCCAAAAAACACAAAATAATAAATGTTGGAGAGGCTGCGGAGAGATTGGAACTCTTATACACTGCTGGTGGGAATGTAAAATGGTACAACTACTTTGGAAATCTATCTGGCGTTATCTTAAACAGTTAGAAATAGAACTACCATACAACCCAGAAATCCCACTCCTCGGAATATACCCTAGAGATACAAGAGCCTTCACACAAACAGATATATGCACACCCATGTTTATTGCAGCTCTGTTTACAGAAGCAAAAAGCTGGAAGCAACCAAGGTGTCCATCAACGGATCAATGGGTAAATAAATTGTGGTATATTCACACAATGGAATACTACGCATCGATAAAGAACAGTGACGAATCTGTGAAACATTTCATAACATGGAGGAACCTGGAAAGCATTATGCTGAGCGAAATTAGTCAGAGGCAAAAGGACAAATATTGTATAAGACCACTAGTATAAGATCTTGAGAAATAGTAAAAACTGAGAAGAACACATACTTTTGTGGTTACGAAGGGGGAAGGAGGGAGGGAGGGAGAGGGTTTTTTATTGATTAATCAGTAGATAAGAACTGCTTTGGGTGAAGGGAAAGACAACACTCAATACATGGAAGGTCAGCTCAATTGGACTGGACCAAAAGCAAAGAAATTTCCGGGATAAAATGAATGCTTCAAAGGTCAGCGGAGCAGGGGCAGGGGTCTGGGGAACATGGTTTGAGGGGACTTCT
The DNA here is from genome assembly GCF_024166365.1 of Elephas maximus indicus. Taxonomy (NCBI): domain Eukaryota; kingdom Metazoa; phylum Chordata; class Mammalia; order Proboscidea; family Elephantidae; genus Elephas; species Elephas maximus. Next base: position 49,321,791 of record NC_064829.1, on the reverse strand, counting down.
ATTCTGCATCTCACTTTGAAATGTGGAGTCTGGGGTCTTAAATGCTAACAAGCGGCCATCTAAGATGCATCATTTGGTCTCATCCCACCTGGAGCAAAGGAAAATGAAGAACACCAAGGTCACACGACAACTAAGAGCCCAAGAGACAGAAAGGGCCACATGAACCAGAGACCTACATCACCCTGAGACCAGAAGAACTAGTTGGTGCCCGGCCACAATCGATGACTGCCCTGACAGGGAGCACAACAGAGAACTCCTGAGGGAGCAGGAGATCAGTGGGATGCAGACCCCAAATTCTCATAAAAAGACCATACTTAATGGTCTGACTGAGACTAGAGGTATCCCGGCGGCAATGCTCCCCAGACCTTCTGTTGGCACAGGACAGGAACCATCCCCGAAGACAACTCATCAGAAATGAAAGGGACTGGTCAGCGGGGGGGAGAGAGATGCTGATGAAGAGTGAGCTAATTAAATCAGGTGGACACTTGAGAGTGTGTTGGCAACTCTTCTCTGGAGGGGGAATGGGAGGATAGAGAGAGAGGGAAGCTGGGAAAATTGTCACGAAAGGAGAGACTGAAAGGGCTGACTCAATAGGGGGAGAGCAAGTGGGAGTAGGGGGTAAGATGTATGTAAACTTATATGTGACAGACTGATTGGATTTGTAAACGTTCACTTGAAGCTTAATAAAAGTTAATTAAAAAAAAAGTCTATTCTACGAAAAGCGATCTATACATTTAATGCAATTCCGACGCAAATCGCAAGGACATTCTTTAATGAGTTGGAGAAACAAATCACCAATTTCACATGGAAGGGAAATAGGCCCCGGATAAATACGGCATTACTGAAAAAGAAGAACAAAGTAGGTGGACTTATTTTACCTGATTTTAGAACCTATTATACTGCCACAGTAATCAAAACAGCCTGGTACTGGTACAACAACAGGTACATAGACCAATGGAATAGAATTGAGAATCCAGACATAAATCCATACACACATGAGCAGTTCATATTTGACAAAGGCCCCAAAAAAGTTAAAAAAGGAAAAGACAGTCTTTTTAACAAAAGGTGCTGGCATAAGTGGATATCCATCTGCAAAAAATGAGACAAGACCCATACCTCACTCCATGCACAAAAACTAACTCAAAAATGGATCAAAGACCTAAATATCAAATCTAAAATGATAAAGATCATGGAAGAAAAAATAGGGACATTAGGAGCCCTAATACATGACATAAACAGTATAGAAAACATTATAAAGAATGTCGAAGAAAAACTAGATAACTAGGAGCTCCTAAAAATCAAACACTTATGCTCATCCAAAGACTTCACCAAAAGAGTAAAAAGACTACCTACAGACTGGGAAAAATTTTTTGCTGTGACATTTCTGATCAGTGCCTGATCTCTAAAATCTACGTGATACTGCAAAAACTCAACTACAAAAAGACAAATAACCCAATTAAAAAATGGACAAAAGATATGGGTAGACACTTCATTAAAGAAGACATTCAGGTAGCTAACAGATATATGAGGAAATGTTCACAATCGTTAGCCATTAGAGAAATGCAGATCAAAACTACAATGAGGTTTCATCTCACTCCAACAAGGCTGGAATTAATCCAAAAAAGCACAAAAGAATAAATGTTGGAGAGGCTGTGGAGAGATTGGAACACTTCTACACTGCTGGTGGGAATATCAAATGGTACAACCACTTTGGAAATCAATTTGGTGCTTCCTTAAAAAGTTAGAAATGGAGCTACCATACGATCCAGCAATCCCATTCCTTGGAATATATCCTAGAGAAATAAGAGTCTTTACACGAACAGATATATGCACACCCATGTTTATTGCAGCACTGTTTACAATAGCAAAAAGATGGAAACAACCAAGGTGCCTATCAACGAATGAATGGATAAATAAATTATGGTATATTCACACAATGGAATTCTATGCAGCGATAAAGAACAGTGAGGAATCCGTGAAACATTTCATAACATGGAGGAACCTGGAAGGCATTATGTTGAGTGAAATTAGTCAGTTGCAAAAGAATATTGTATAAGACCACTATTATAAGAAATAGTTTAAACTGAGAAGAAAACATTCTTTTGCGGTTATGCGAGGGGGGAGTGAGGGAGGGTGGGAGAGAGGCATTCACTAATTAGAGTGTAGATAAAAACTACTTTAGGTGAAGGGAAATACAGCACACAATACAGGGGAGGTCAGCACAATTGGACTAAACCAAAAGCAAAGAAGTTTCTTGAATAAACTGAATGCTTTGAAGGCCAGCATAGCAGGGGCAGGGGTCTGGGGACCATGGTTTCAGGGGACATCTAAGTCAATTGGCATAATAAAATCTATTAAGAAAACATTCTGCATCCCACTTTGAAGAGTGGCGTCTGGGGTCTTAAACGCTAGCAAGCAGCCATCTAAGATGCATCAATTGGTCTGAGCCCACCTGGATCAAAGAAGAATGAAGAACACCCAGGACACAAGGTGATTATGAGCCCAAGAGACAGAAAGGGCCACATGAACCAGAGACTACATCGTCCTGAGACCAGAAGAACTAGATTGTGCCCGGCTACAACCGATGACTGCTCTGACAGGGAACACAACAGAGAGCCCCTGAGGGAGCAGGAGAGCAGTGGGATGCAGATCCCAATTTCTCATAAGACCAGACTTAATTGTCTGACTGAGACTGGAAGGACCCTTGTGGTCATGGCCCCCAGACCTTCTGTTGGCCCAGGACAGGAACCATTTCTGAAGCCAGCTCTTCAGACATGGATTGGACTGGACAGTGGGTTGGAGAGGGATGCTGGTGAGGAGTGAGCTTCTTGGATTGGGTGGACACTTAAGACTATGTTGGCATCTCCTGCCTGGAGTGGAGATGAGAGGGTGGAGGGGGTTAGAAGCTGGCGAAAAGGACACAAAAAGAGAGAGTGGAGGGAGAGAACAGGCTGTCTCATTAAAAAAAATTTTTTTTTTTTTTTTTTTTGTCTCATTAGGGGGAGAGTAACTGGGAGTGTTTAGCAAGGTCTACATGGGTTTTTGTGTGAGAGACTGACTTGATTTGTAAACTTTCACTTAAAGCACGATAAAAATTATTTTTTTTTTTAAAAAAAGATTGGACAGATCTGTCTTAGAAGAAGTACTACCAGAATGCTCCTTAGAAGCAAGGATGGCGAGACTGCATCTTACATACTTGGGACATGTTGTCAGGAGGGATGTTATGCTTGGCAGAGTACAGGGTCAGTGGAAAAGGAGAACACCCTCAACGAGGTGGATTGACACAGTGGCTGCAACAATGTGCTGAAGCATAACAAAGATTGTAAGGATGGCTCAGGACCAGGCAGTGTATTGTTCTGCTGTGCATAGGGTTGCTATAAGTCAGAACTGACTCGATGGCACCTAACATATATTATTTTGCTATGTTCGCTGATCACTTCACGTGCATAGATTTGTTTCATAGTTAAATGGCAAGTTTTTTGGGGAGGGTGTCTAATAATATATTTTCCTACATGTCCTGCCTCAATTAGCCTTGTACAGTGCTAAGCTTATGATAATTTCACAATTAAGACTCATGGATTGAATCTTTTGAATTTTATCTCTCTTCTTACACAGACACAAACATGTACAATGTTTATATTTATACATGTTTATGTACAAAATTATAGTATCTATACTCGCTGTGTGTAATAGAAAAGTATGTGTGCACATTATATGCACTATATGTAATATAAATAAAAACCAAACCAAACCCATTGCAGTCAGGTCAATTCCAACTCATAGCAATATGTGTATATATACCCCTTGATGCAGAATTGATTTTGGCTCATAGCGACCATAAAGGACAAAGTAGAATTGCCCCATAGGGTTTCCAAGACTGTAATCTTTATTGGAGGAAACCCTGGTGGCTAAGTGATTAAGAGCTATAGCTGCTAACCAAAAAACGTCGGCAGTTCGAATCCATCAGGCACTCCTTGGAAACTCTATGGGGCAGTTCTACTCTGTTCTATAGGGTCTCTATGAATTGTAAGCGACTCGACAGCAATGGGTTGCAAACCCTGGTGGCATAATGGTTAAGTGCTACTGCTCTTATCTAAGAGGTTGGCAGTTCAAATCCACCAGGTGCTCCTTGGAAACTCTACAGGGCAGTTCTACTCTGTCCTATAGGGTCTCTATGAGTCTGAATAGACTCGACAGCAGTGGGTTTGGTTTGAGTTTTTTTAATCTTTATGGATGAAGACTGCCACAACTTTCTCTCACGGAGCCACTGGATGAGTCTGAACTTCCAACGTTTGGGTTAGCACCTGAGTGCTATATATATGTGTATAAAAAAAAAAAGATATATATATGTATATATACATATGTATATATATATTTATATAAAGCATAGACTTGTTTGGATTTTAACTCACTGTCATTTGAGACAATACCTCATGACCTTTAGTGCTCTGTTTGAATTAAAATGGAAGAGAGAGAGAGCAATTGAGCAATGCTCTTATTTTAGCGTGACACCCACAGGAAACAATTCTCCTCAAACTGTTTGGAATTCTGGGTTTTCGTAAACTTGCCTGCAAGACTCAGAGTTCTTTGATCCTAACACCCACGAATATAAGGGAGAAAATAAGCAATTTAGTGTGTGAGACTACTGGCATAAATGTGAATTAGAGCTTTGTGATATGAGTAACACTGTGTCTTCTTACATTTATCCCCGTCATCCGGTGCTAAAGTCACCTTATCTGGTGATGCACTCATCCAATCACTCCTGCAGCACACATCTTCCTAAATATCCCCTGGCCTGAAACAGAGAAATGGTGCCAAGATCAGATCTACTTCTCCAGTTTCCTTCCATGTAAACTTTCACTAACTTCAAAGGGAATTTTACCAAATGAGTGCTACAGTAATTATTCATTTCTGGGCCACAGGCATTATTTCACCAAGATAGTACTTTTCCAGGCTGATGGACAGTATTTTTATAGTTACTTAGAGAAAGATGAAATCACTTACTACGATTTGATTTTTATGTTGCTGTGGTTCAATAGAGGTTGGTGTCAGCCACCTTGCTTTTAGAATCTAGCTAATCTGGGACATCTCCCAAAAGCTGCTGCTCTCACAAAGGAAGAAGAGAAATGTAAATGCCGGGTCTGATTATAGGGTAACCAAGATTCTAGAATGGACAGCCACACCATGAATACTGAAATCTGTTAATACAACGTTAAGCTTATCAAACACATATCTAATTTCACTTAGAGGCATCATATTTTCCAAGGTCATTGTCTGAAAGGCACCTTTATTTGTCTGTGCAGTGCCCATCCCTACCCTAAAATTAGTTGCTTCTGGCAACAGAGGTTTATTAAAGTTAGATGACGATATAGGTAATGATTCTGGAAAAGGAAAGCCTCACTAGAAGGTGTTGTCAGAGAATCGGCAAAGACCTGTGTTTTAGTGTCCAGGAACAGGGCTCATGGGGAAATGCTGTATGGCTTTGTTTACTTCTTTGGGCTGCAGGGTGAAAAGCCCAAATTCCTTAAGCACATAATCTCTGTGCCATAGTGCCACTAACGTGTCCACTATCAAGTGTGATCTTTTTATCTACATTAATACACTGCCTCTTCAACTAGATTGCAAAGATCATAGGCTTTGGAATCAGAATGACATAGGTTTGAATCCTTGTACATTTATTGGTAACTGTGTGTCCTGGTACAAGTCATCTTACCTCATCGAATCTGTAAAATAAAATTTTTATGAGGATTGAATAAAATATTTACATCAATTCCCTGCAGAGTGTCTCATTTATGGTTTAAGTACTCAATAGCGGCTTTATTCTTTCTCTCTTTTAACCTGAACCTCCTAAGGCAGAACTCTGTGCAGCAGAGGGCTAATAACTACAGACCTACAGGCTTTGGAGCAGACTGCCTTGGTTCAAATCCAGAGTCTCCCACTTACAAATTCTAAGACTTTGGGCTTAACATTTTTTTTTTATTAAGCCTCAATTTTCTCATCTATAAAATGAGGAATTTAAGACTTTTGTCTGTTTCTGTGGATAGCACATGAGTTAATATTTGTTGGGTACTTGGAGCATTTTCTGGCATATAATAGATGCCACAGAAATTCTTACTGGTTAGTAGAAGGATCATATGCCTTGAGACCCTGATACCCAGAGTTTGTGGTTGATGGGGGCAGAAAAGCTGCCATTTTTATGAGTCATGAAAGAGAACATCAGGAACTGAATAGTGCCAGGATCCTAAATCACGAGAGGCACATTATGTTAGTCACCTTCTTTTGCAAATTCAAGATTTTACAAAGGCAGAAAATTATCACTTAATGAAAGGCTAAAGGGAGCAAAAACAGGAAGGTACAGGAGTCATCTTTTGATTGTTGTAAAAAATTTGTGTTGAAAATAGACTCTGGTTCAGATGGAACCTCCCTTCGAGATTGTCTGTTGAAAGACTAGGCTGTCTCTAGCCTGTAAGTCCAGGTGAAGAAGGTGGACCTCAAAAGGGAGCAGACTTATCCCTGACAGTATGCTTCAGAAAAAAAAAAATCGTGCCAAGATTACTAGATTAAGGGCAAAGTAGAACTTCCAGTCCAGAATTGGATACCATCATGATGGATAAGAAATATATTAAAAGGAATTACTTCATAATTTGGGGCCAGGAATCAGAATAAACTGACACTGATAAGGAATTTAGCAAAGAAAAAAAAGTACTTTGGTCTCTGAATGGGTGCCAGTCACAAAACTGCCAACCTCTACATGTTGTTATTGTTAGCTGCTGTTGAGTTAGTGACCCCACATATAACGGATTATTTGAAGATTAGACTGTTGTGATCCATAGGATTTTCATTGGTAGACTACTGAAAGTATGACACTAGGCCTTTCTTCCTAGTCTGTCTTGGTCTGGAAGCTCCACTGAAGCCTGTTCAGCATCACAGTACTACACAAACTTCCACTGACAGACATGAGGTGCATGGGTAGGGATCAAACTCAGGTCTCCCACATAAGTGTCAAGAATTCGACCACTGAACCATCAATGTCCCCACAACTTCTTCCTAGAGTTGCTTTATTTAGTACTGAACTGTGATGTTAAAATGAACCTTAAATGATATTTTTTAAAACAATGCCAGTCAAGGTAATTGGCGAAATGTAGAGCATTTAGTATGCAAGTCCTGATAAGAGTGAAAATGGATGTGAAATGGGAAGACATCTGGGTTCAGCCCTAAGTCAAGCTACTTAGTCTCTCTCTGCCTCATCTTCCACAGCCCATCTCTTCCCTCTGCCCCTTGCCTATTGACTGTGCCAAGGACTCTTCTAAATAGATTGTGGTAACTAAGTCATCAGTGGTGGTGTGGGACTCTTCTCATGATGATTGCATTACCACAGGGGACTCTTAAGGGAAAGACAGCCATTTAAAACACAAAGGAATGCCCTTATAATGGTAACCTTCAAAGCAGGAAGTGGCATTTAGGAGAAAGGCGGACCTTCATATCATATTCACTCTGCCAGCTCACAAAGACCAGTCCCTGCTCAGACCACTTGCCCTCTTCTCTCAAAGATCCTCTCTGCATGAGAGAAGAACATTTAGGTCACTTCAGCCTGGAACGTTAAAACAAATGCTGATAGTTCAAGGTTAATAGATGCATAAAACAAAAGTAATTCTGTGTCAAAGCTGAGATGACAGGCGATTTGACTTGAGGCAGCCTTCCAATCACTCTTTTACATGTGCTGTGTGCCGAGACCAGCCAAGGCGCTATGTTTCTGACATTTACTTGTCAGGAAGGTACGACAATAGAGATTGTTTCTATCTCTGACGCTCCCAGATGTTAACCTTCTAGCTTTAGTTTGTAATTGGGGTTCTGTGGAGCTTTAACATTTTCTATTGATTCAATAGAAGCGATAACATTTCCAATCATAAGACAGCATTATAGAAATATCATGCAATTCACATATCAGAATGTTTGATAGCTGGGCTCACCACATTAATTTCTGTCACCTTTGCCAGGAACCCTTTATCCTCTTTTTAATACTGAAGGACACCTGGGAGTAGTTGCTGCCACTTTTATTGTTCAATAAAGTAGACCAAAATTTCAATTAACAACCAAGGGGCCTCTAGGAAATTGCGAATGAGGATGTATTTTACTCATTTTACTATATTTCGTTTTTCTAATGTGCCATCTGTGACTTTGAGGCTGTACTTCATTCAGTGCCCACGGTGCCTGTGTGTGTGTACGCACGTGCAGAAGCACACACACAGACACACACAGATACATAGACACAGACACAGACACACACACACACTGGCAATCCTTTGATCTAGTTTGCTTTATATTAAAACATTCAGGCAATGAAAGCCAAGATAAGGCCAGTAAGGATTTGGAGAGAAATTGAAAGTAGATGAAAAAGCTCAGGTAAGAGGGAATGAGAGGGATAAAGTTCTTCAGGTCTATGGGACAATGAGGCAGGAAGTCCATGAGCTCCTTGTCCCTGCCTTTGACCCTGAGACTCCAATAGTCGAAGAATCTTCTTTCACTGTGTAAATGACATTTCTTTAAAAAAAAGTATATATCCTGTGTCATTTAATCCTTTTGATTCTCATTATTTTATTAAAAAATTTGTATTATGTAAGGTTAAAATGCCCCTTAACTTACTTTGGAAAAAAAAGTTCATGAGCAGGAAAGAAATTGAGATCTCTATTATATATATATACATACATAATACATTTTAATATATACTGAAATTATATTTAAACTTTATAATTGACCTTAAACAAAAGCATTCACTGACTTCATTTATACATAGGCTCAATGCGTGACTTCTTACTTTATCCCGTCAGTAACCTTGTTATCCCTTACAACACAATGCTATCTAAAATTTTGTTGTTGATGTCCTCTTTAGTATAAAAAAAAAATTAGTATAGTTATCATCAATTACATTAATAAAAATGTTAAATGAAAAGGAATCAACCTAGCCCATTAGTCCAATTCTAGAAATTTCTACCAGTATGCCTCAATTAATTAGCCTCTTTTTGATGTAATTATCAAATTTCTTTTAATTTAGTTTTATTTTTACATGTTTTTTGCTCATATTTAATGAAGGATACATTATCAAATGCCTTGAGGATATCTAGACCTGTCATGTCTACAGCTAAAGAAACTAGGCTATTGGAATATGATTTGTTTTTAGTAAATCCACAAAAGGTCCCGGTTTTGTGGCTGCCTTTTTTTTAGGTACTTAGAAGCCAGTCCTTTAATAACTATTCTATAACTGTGTCTGGAAGTTAGATTATTCTTAGTGGTCTAAAGTTTGTAATAACTTCTTTGATCTTTCTTTTGAAGATGATAATGACTTTTTTGTACCTTCTATTTTTGTACGAATGAATAAAGACATGCATGCCTAAGACAAAGCAAAATAGTTAATGTCATTGCACTTAAAAACTTAGGGATTCAATGTAGTCCTCAACACACAGAGTAAATCTGACTGATGAAAGACACTGAGATGGTATCAAAGAAAATAGAACACAATTTGTGCTTTGTCAAATTTATTTGTTAATCAACGAATTATTTTGCTCTGTTCACTGGATCGATGTAGATGTCGTCCATGGTCCTTGGATTCTTTGTAACATTGTCTAAACTTGATTCTCTAAGGTGTGGTCAATAGGCTAGTAATTGGCAACACATGGAAGCTTATTAGAAATTCAGACTCTTGGGTCCCACCCTAGAATCCCTGTATTAGATTTTGAATTTTATAAAGCTCCTCAGGAGATTCATATTCACATTAAAGTTTGAGAATCACTGGTGTCTGTCTTCAACCTTTTTCCCTATATTCTAAATACCTCTGCAGCCAATCACCTACCCTGATCCTTATCTTATTTAACCACCAGAAATATCAACATCATATTACATGTTTCATACATCATCCAAACAATCCTCAACAAGTCACCCTACTGGATATATTCCTTGTCTCATAATTAATTTGATTTTGGCCTCCCAGGAAAGCTCTTTCATTTTGTATTACATGTCAGAGGTTAAAATCTGGGTTGTTTCTTCAAATTGCTTGGCCAATTTTCCATGAGACAGATCTTTCTCCACAGGCTGATTGTATTGCTTTCACCCTTTGGAAACTCAGGTCATACATCTGTACATTAAACCACATATGAAAAAGTATGACTTGATATGATCAATGCTTAGGGGTTATCTTAAAGGCAGATTAATCACAGAATTATAAGTTCACAGTGTTCAGAAGAACCTTAGCAACAAACTACTTCTTGACAGTGCTTTGCAGAATGTTATGTGTTCAATAAATATTTATGGAAAGAATTAGAAAACTGAGAATTTTGGAATGTAGCAATATAGATAAGCCTCAGCATCTCAGATAGACAGTTTTGTCCCATTCAGTAGTAATTATATAGACAAGGGTCTTCTTTCCTTTATGGCCCATTCAGTTGACCTCTCTGGCTTCTACCAAGGAGAAAACTCCTTCATTTCAGTGTCTCCATTATGCAGGAGGCAGACGTTTTCCTCAGGCACAGTGTTGAAGCCAGACACCGTTTTTTTTTGTTTGAAACCAAACAAATATGCAATTTGTCAGTCTGCAGATAGAGTGTTTCTGCCTTCAGATTCAAAATGGTTTTCATTTATTCATGTAAAAAAGAAGCATTTCAGTTATAGTTGTAATATTTACTTATCTGGTTTCGTCATGATGGATAACAAATGTATCCAGAACTTCCATGCATCAAAAAGATGCCACTTCATAAAATGGCAATACAATTCCATATTACAGTAAAAAACAGATACAATTCAAAATGCCTCGAATAGTTCCAAAAGCAATTATGGCATTTCAGAAGTAAACATTACTTACAAATTCATAACCACCCATCAAAATTATTTCACTAGGGTAACTTAAGGAAGCATCTGCTACAATTTATGCATTTTGAGTCTCTTCTATTTCCTAGCCAACTACGGAAAAGTGCTTCCAGCAAGTACTGCAGTCCAGAGTGGAGTCAAACGGTTTGCCATTTACCTAGGAACATGTACTGCTTTTTAAGCTGTGGCTCAATCCTTTTACTGTAATAAAGGTATAAAATTCACATTTTCATCCAAAGGAACGAGATCTGACCAGTACCATCTGCAGGGACATAGTGCCTGAGATTAGCAGCTTATTGCTTTTTCTAAAAGAATAGCAGAATAAGCTCCTTTTAAAGGGTGAAAAGAGTCATTCTTCATATCTTGTCCAGAATAATGCTGAATTATTTCTCAACTCTGAGTAGTGTTTCATAAATGATAAAAGAATAAATCTTATTAAATCAGTTGTAGATTACAAAAACCTAAAGGCAAGGCCCATTCTCCATATGGCATCGCTCTCCTCACTGATTTTTTATCCTTTTACTTATTTAAAAGGAGAGAGTTTCTTCAAGATCTACTTAACTGAAATAAGAGCTTTTTTTCTTTTTTTTGTGAAAGTCAAAAGGCAAATAACCACAGTAGAACAACTTATTTATTCAGTGTTTAAATATTGCAAACTTCAGCATTTTATACTATATGTATAAAAAAAATATGTATAGTGGAGAGTATATATACAGTGCATAAGACATGTAAATAGATAATTTGTACATCAAAATTTTGAAAAGCTATCATATCTATTCAGAAAATTAAAGGAAAAAATTAGTATACTTTAAGTGTGTTTAACATAGAAGAATTAATCTTCCAATTAATATAAAATAATAGGCTAAATCTATTCTTGAACAGTCAGAGACTTTTATATATCTAGGTCTTAATCTGATGCAGTATTATATTCACAAAAGTCTAGTTTTATGTTTTAGGAAAAATAAACTCACTTTTGCATGCCACAGAAAAAATATGAATGCAAAAGTTATGGTTCTCTTAGCAGCGTGAACTTTGCACATTACAGATAACACATTCAACAAGGTAGATATTTTATAGTCCGCCTTGTGATGAAAAATTCAATATGCATATATTTATGTATTGAGTAGATTTATAGCCAACACGCCTACTGCCACTTGGCCTCAGTTCACTTTCACGTCCTTGAAAAGAACACATTTCACACATTTAAAAAAAAACATTTAGAAGATTTAAAAGCATTTGCCAATGTCACAAAGCCACAGCAAATGGTGTACGCATCTCTGATAAGTTAGTCTAGAAATATGGAATATGAAATGTGCAATGGGGTGTTTGGTATTCTGAACTGAAAGGCTTTCTAACTTTATTGACTCATGTTGAGAGTGAGGACTGGCTTTATAAATTTAGGAGTGGGTGGGGTTCATTTTGCCCCAGTCTGGCAGTAAAGTGGTGTCATTTTACCGGCAGTTGAGAAGTTAAGCTTTTCTGAGGGTTCTTCCTTCGTAATAGGACATGGGTCTCAACCAGTTTAAGGGTCAGCTTCAACTGCACAGGGTATATTTTCACTGACCATTCTCAAATGGTGAAACAAAGTATGACATAACGGATCACTATTATAAGGGACAATCACTACATATATAACTAGCAATAGCACATGGAAAACATGGTGGTGGGAAAAATGTTAACTTTGCTTTCCTTTATTCATCCTACCGGAATTCTTAGGTAGTGTGAATGGTCAAGTGCCTAACTACTAGTGGAAAGGTTTGTGGTTCAAACATACCCAGAAGTTCCTCAGAGGAAAGGCCTGGTGATCTGCTTCTGAAAGGTCACAATCTTGAAAACCCTATGGAGGTTCTACTCTGTACCACACAGGGTCACCGTGAGCGGGAATCAACTCAGCCACTATTTTTGTTGTGGTGGTGGTTGTTTTTGTCGTTTGTTTATTATCCATACTATCAATACTCTAGACTCACTTCATTATTCACTGTTCAGTGCCCTGTGGTGGTCTCTAATTCCATTCATTTCCTAGAGGAAATGGCTCCTTCAGTAAATCATTCCATGAATATCTACTAAGCACATTCTGTCTTTCAGTCACTGAGTGAGACTTTGGAAATACAGTTATGAACAGGCTAGATACAATAACTCCCTTAAGGTTTTCAGCATAGTAAACAATACACACAAGCAATTAAAAAATTCTAAAAACCAAATTTGTTAGTGTCGAACTGATTCCAACTTATAGCAACCCTATAAGACAGAGAAGAACTGCCCCATAACATTTCCATGGAGCAGCTGGTGGATTCCAAATGCCAGGCTTTTGGTTAGCAGGTGAGCTCTTTAACCAGTGTACACACCAGGGACCCACACAAGTAATTAGACACTTAGAATATGGGATGTGGACAGTGCTACTGCAGGGGAACTATAGGTTATTATGGGGGCCAACTGGGAAACCCCGATGGTGTAGTGGTTAAGAGTTATGGCTGCTAACCACAAAGTCAGCAGTTCGAATCCACCAGGCACTCCTTGGAAACTCTATGGGGCACTTCTGCTCAGTCCTATAGGGTTGCTATGAGTCAGAATTGACTCGACAGCAACAGATTTTTTGGGTTTGGGGGCCAATTGAAGGGACACCTATCATAAACCTGGAGAATGAGAGCAAGAGCCTTTAAGGAAGTAACACTGAAGCTGAGAATTAGAGATTGAGTAAGATAAGAATATCCAGATAAAAGAATAGAAAAAAGCTTGTCCCTTGAAGAGTAGTTGGCATGATACAAGTGCCAGAAGTTTCAAAGAGAACAAAATTCAAATGAAGAAATAAAAGTAGAGCTAGAGATTAGCAGAGGTCCCTGGGTGGTGCGAACGGTTAACAAGCTCAGCTAACCAAAATGTTGGAGGTTGGAGTCCACCCAGAGGCACTTTGGGAGAAAAACCTGAGTATATCCAGCTGAAAAATCAGCCATTGAAAATCCCGTGGAACACAGTTCTACTCTGATATGCAGAGAGTCTCTGTGAGCCAGAGTCCACTCCATGGCAACCGTTTTTTGCTTAGAGATTAGCATACAGAGATAAAAACAAATAAGAGGCCACCAGGTGCTCCTTGGAAACTCTGGGACAGTCCTACTCTGTCCTATAGGGTCGCTATGAGTTGGAATCGACTCGATGGCAGTGAGTTTGATTTTTTGGTTTAGGGAGTCATAGACAAAGGTCAAATCCAAAAGAGCCGTGAAGCCCAGAATTTATTCTAAAAGTAGTGAAGATGTCACTAATGCAGGTTTAACTACAGAGCGACACGATCATATGAATTTTAAAATGTTCTGTCTGAGTGCAATGTGGAGACTGGTGAAGACACAACGGGAGGCAGCGGGGAAGCTATTTTAGTGATCCTGTGAAATATGATGGTGCTGTGGATCGAACGAAGGAATGAACAAATGAAAGACCATATCCTTAGAATATAATCTTGTAGCAATAAAGGACATACTATGGGTTAAATGCAGAAAGCATTTGGGGATATTTTTTGCCTTTAGAAGTCTTTAGAGTTGTAAATATCAGGAGTAGGGTAGATGTTTACAGTTCAAATTTCTTTGGTCACTCCAGCCTTGCCTAGGTTGATTACTTCCCTTCATAGATTTTTCTTCTTCCTTCTGTACTCTCTCTTACATTTTCTTTTCCCTTTTATGTTTATTTAAATAAATAAATATTAATGACCAATACTGCACAGTATTTCAGGGCAAAACATGCTCTCAGTTTTCAAGAAGTCATTGGTGCTGCAGTAGTTGAGAGATGGTAAAATCAACACAGGCCTGGATGATTGGAGGGATTTGCATTTATTGAACAAAGATGTACTAGGCTTTTTGTTTACATTGTCAGATTAAATAATCACCAATAATCCTATGATGTTATTATTTTCCACATTTGATAAATAACAAAACAGCCTCAGAATTGTTGAGTAATCTGCCCAAGGTCACAAAGCTCTTTATTATTACTGGAAGGTAAAGAGGATGAATTTCAACCTCTAAGCAACTTTGGCTCCAAAGCCTATTCTTTCCATTATCCTACCCTGATAAAGATACCCAGAGATATTTTATTAAGGCACTTGTGCTGGGGTTAAGCCAGACAAAAAGATGAGGAGTGCATTTCAGGCAAATGAATAATATTAGTCAAAAAAGTAGAGATGGGGATGTCTGTGGCATAGGTACAGAAAAATGAGTAGAAGACTGTGTAGGAAAGTTACTTCCAAATTCAGGGCCCAAGGTGTACCCCCCTCCTGGTGTACAACATAGCAGACATACAACATAGAATATGTCTACTATTCAAATGCCTGAGAAAACCAGGGTTAAGTAAAGCTCTCTAAATTTCCTCTTGTAGGACTAAGAATATTTAATACACGACTGTATATCATGAACCTGCAAGATAGGATACTGTAAGCTACGTTTCCTAAATGCATTTGTCTATAGAAAGACTTCTTCCTAGGCTCCATAAAGTCTAGATTGGGAAAATCCTGCCATACACACATACAAAAAGATATGAGTACAGATCAGACAATGGGAAGTGTGACCATTAAGAAGTAGCAATAGCATGTTTCTTTGTAGTAAATTCAACACATCTGAGCTCTGATTGTGGCGGTGATTATACAAATACATAACGTGTTACAATTTCATTGAACTCTACACCAGAAGGGGGGAAAAAAAAAAAAAAAACACATAAATCCTGGTGAATTCTGAATGAAGACTTCAGTTTAGTTAGTAGTATTTGTACCAACCGATGTCAGTTTGCTGGCTTTGATAATTTATTATGGTTTCTTGGGATGTTGTCATTGGAGAAACTGGGTATAGGGTACATGGGGATACTTCTATTTTTGCAACTTCTTGTGAGTGTAAAATTATTTCAGACTGAAAAGTTTTTATTTGGTTTGGTTATATTTTTATAGTAGAAGAAGAGAGCAATTTTGGGCGGGGGGGGGGGGGGGGGAGTTTGTCCTGGGCCTAGTGAAGCCAGGCAGGTCTAGGTTATTTTTCCAGGTTTTTCTCATGTGAAATCATCCCATCACTGCCTACGGGGGCCAAGGCTTTTCCCATATTACTCCACTGTGAGAGAGTTTGAAGAGGGACCCAGATGATGGAACCCTCAAGAGAGACAGACCATGAGTCTGATACCTTGGTACAATCAGTGACCTTGGGCCTGACTCATTCTCATCCATATGCCTCCTCCTTATATCCTGAGTGAGGCATGAGTCAGAGAAAAACAGACAGGCTGGAGCTTTCTCTAGAGGTCAGAGTATTGCCATGGGACTATAGTTCCTAGTAAGGAACTTTATAGAGAGATTTGTGTTTGTAATATTTAAAATTAACAATGTTGCCATGGGAGTAAAGAGCTATCTTTTTTGACGGGAATTTTGTTTGTTTTGCAAAATTATTTAGTTACAATTTAAGCAGATTATCTGAAGATTTGTTAAATAACCCATAATTATTTTAAAATTAACTTTTTTTTTTTTTAATTCAAAATACTTCCTGTGAGGAATCCAGCAAAGGACTGGAAATCTGATATTTTCCTTTCTCTCTCTTTGGTCTCAGGTTGCCTGGGGTAGATATAAGTCATGAGACTGGCGTCATTGAGCAACGGTCTAGTGGCATTCTCAGGAGCCACCAACCACCTACCTTGTGGGGAAGACCACCTAAAGGACAAGTTCATACTGATTCTTTAAAAACATTCTCCTTTCATTTTTGTTTGCCTGTTTTTTGTTTGTTTTTTCTTCTCCTATAGATCCTTTTTTTTATAGATCCAGTCTCATGTGCTCCAGTGAATTATTTTCTATAGTGAGTAAGTTTACACAAGCTCCCAGCACAGTGGTAGAAACACTAGCTTTCAAAATTCTGGATTCCAATTTGTAGGAAATAATGTTCTAGTGTGTTGTCCATATCATAATATAAATACTAGTCATTTTTTAAACCACTGAATTCCTTTCTTTAGTGAAGAGTTCTATAGTGAGATTCCAAAGGAATAATAGAATTGCTGATCCTTGGAAACTCTATGGGGCAGTTCTACTCTGTCCTATAGGGTCGCTATGAGTTGGAATTGACTCGACGGCATTGGTTGGGTTTTTTAATTATTTTGAATTGCACAAAAGGGGAGATTCTATTAAAGTTCCTGAAAATAGTGGCTTCTTTAATTTTATATTTTTTATGGCTTCTTTTAAGATCAAACTCAAGCTATATTCCAGGATTTTATTTTTTATGTAAATAGTTTAACTTAAAACATCCTCTCAAGTTCTTATTTTTAAACGGTCTCTATGCGAGAGACTGAATCAATATCTATTGTGTATTTGAAATCTCCATAATTGTGTTGAATAGACAGAACAGTCAAGTGAAGAAATTGATGAATATTACTTTAGGAGAAGGAGCTGGTATTATTTGAAAATCTGTTTGGTGTGAGCCTGTGATATGTGATTGTTTAAAATGCTTCAAATGAAAGCTTCATTGAGGTCAGTCTCTTTTCAAACTGTGTATTTAAGGGTTTTTTTTGGGGGGGGGTAAAAAAATCTACAGGCAAAGAGTATGTCTATACAGGGATAAATGCAAACAAATGCAAAATAACACTTTGATTTTTATTTTCAATCAAAATTTGAGCATTTCAATGTAAATATAATTTATAGCAGTATTGGAATGGGAAGATAGGAAGCTGGGATAACTAGTGGTTAAAAGCATAGACTCTGGAATCAGATAGCCGTGGATTGAATCCTAAAAACCCTACTGCCGTTGAGTCGACTCAGACTCATAATGAATCCTAGCTCCACCATTTTCTACCTGTTGACTCCAGAAAGCCTTTTTTTTTTTTTTTTTTAATCTCCAAATTTTAGACAGCTTACTTGTAAAATAAGTCAAGAAATTGCTGTGAAACTCAAATGGGACACCTCATGTAAAAAAAGACCCCACAATGTGCAACATACAGCAAGTGATTAGGAAAGGTTAGTGTTTGTTAGCACTATTACTGTTATTATACCCACTGCTAATGCTTTGGCCTAAGCCAAGTCCTCCCAACCTTGCAGTGCTTTGTGGATCATTTGATTTCTAATTTCCAGGCATTTCTTTTGGTTTTACCAACTTCAATACAATTCACGCAATAAAAATTACTGCATGCCTACTGGGTGTCGGGCTCTCTGATAGGAACCAGATTTACAAAGACATCTGTCCCTCACGAGAGAGGGAAATGACCATGTAGAAAAACACAGTGGATTTTTGAGAAGTCTGATAACCTAAGGATCTGTGGGAATAAGGAAATAAGAGAGGGTTAGTTCTGTCTAAGGTGAGAAGGAAGGATTCTGAGAGGAAATGACATCTAAATTGATTCTTAAAAAATGATAGGGAGAAATTCTCTGTGTGACAAAGGCAGGAACAACAATAAACAGGGAGAACCACATATGCAAAGGCCCGGGGGTTTAATAAAGCAGACTGATTATTTAAAGCACTGATTATTGTTGTTAATTATTGCTCGAGCAAACATGCAAGTTCAGAAAGCAGTGTGCATTTGTTTGGAGAATTAGGCAGAGACTAGTTTATAAAAGGAATTGTCAGCCATGATGAAAACTTAGATTTACTCTGTAGAAATACAAAGCCCTTGAAAGGTCACAAGCAAGTGGATGACCAATAGGGAATGCTTTGAAAGATGCATTTTGGGGTCAACACTTAAAGAGGAAGAGGAAAAAATGCTGAGGCTATGACAAGAGTCCTGGTAAAAGATGAAGAGAGTAAGAATGGAATGCTAAGGAAGGTTTTGAGAAAATTTAGAGGGTAGTATAACAGACCAAGATGACTGACTCAGCAGAAGGGATTTGTGGGCATAGGAGATGGATGGAGTGGGCTCTCTTGTTGTCAGTCACAATCTGGTGAACAGCAGGAGGTATGACGTTACTTCCCTGGCTGGTATGAGGTTGCACACACAAAATAAGAGGGGCTGAGCCCTCCTTTTGTAGATGCTCAGTAAGATTTGAGCTGTAAACTCTGAGGCCTAGAGAAAAGAACTGGAGATTTAGCTCTGAGACCCACTTGAAATGGTCGAATATGGCACTCGAAAAAACAGGGAAGGAAGAAAATAAAAGCAATGAGGTCGATACTGTTATCATTGCTGTGGGATTTACATTAATTTTACCCAAAGAATTTGGTCTTTGATCTCGGTTCCTGAAAAGTAATCCCCAAAAACCTTGGAATGTCAATAAGGACTCCAGGCCTGACAAGTCATTCCAGTGAAGTAACTCTGGGGTGGGGGGGGATACCCAGGCCAGAGGATTCCACCTCACTATGACTACCTTATATGAAATGCCAAAATCCTCCAGAAAAAGCTCTAGAAACTAAATCTCCATTAGCTTCCTGCATGGCAAAATACATTTGCCCTCAGGAGGGTGACATGCCACCTTTGGGACACAGAAGCTTCTTATTGAGAACCCTCCCAGACTAGCCCTGTGTGTCTCTTCTTTATGCTGATCCTCCCTTGCATCCTTTATATTAAAGCCATAATCCTAAATATTGCAGTTTCCAGGAGTTCTGCGAGTTGTTCCAGCAAGCTATCAAACCCAAGCGGGTAGTGGGAGCCAGCAGGTCAGAAGTGAAGGGAACCTGGGAACTCCCAAGCCTGCAGCTGACTACTTGGCAGTCTGGAGAACTTTGTCCTTTAGCTCCTGAGCTCTGACCTAGCTCTGGGTGGGGAGGGTCAGAGGAAAAATACTACATGTGTAGCTGGTGTTAGATAAAAGAAGTAGAAAGTGGGAATTTTTATTTATGTTGGTTAATATCACATTTGGTATTGGGCAAACCGGATTTGATTGATCTACAGAATCACTAGAAGGGGCAGTGTAAAGAAAACTGAGAACTCCATGAAAAAGCGGTAGCAAAGGCAAAAAAAGTAGAGAGAGTTTCGAGATGAAGAGAATGGTCAGCAGAGTCCAATTCCACAGGAAATTCAGGTGAGGTTGACGGTGAGAGGTGCCTATTGAACTGGCAGTTAGTATGGGCTTGATGAGGACAGTTTGAGTACAAGGGCAGTGAGCAAAATCCAGAGTGTCACACTTAGTAAATGGTTGAAGGGAGAATGTTGGTAAGCCTTTTGCATACAGTTATAATTCATTATTAAGGAGGATACGAACAGAGCTAACTTTGACTGAGGCCACACATCCGATGTAGCAATTGCTCCGTTGGATCCCAGTTCACTTACTTTATTGATCACCATAATGGCAAATTGTCAACCAGAGAACATCTTGCTGAATTGTCTGTTTTTAGGAAACTAGAAAATTGAAGCAACTACTCTTGGTTGCCATATCAATCAAATATTTGGGTCTCTGGTTGCTTGACAGTCAGATGTCAACTAGAAAATGGTTGGTTTGGAAACGTTTAGCTCTTAACAGCCACAATCCCCTTCGGACAGTTCACATCTGAACAAAGTTTGTCTTTCCAACTTTCCAAACTGTTCCTTTGGCCTCGAAGGGTAAAGTACATTATCTCCTGCTATTTCATTTTTATTAAAACTGTTTGAACTTGGAAATGAGGCCTGATGGTCCCATTTTCAGAAGGCTGAAGGTCACTGGGTGTTTCTGTTCAAAAAGAGAAAACAATGTGTAACCCCTCTGGCACCATAATCGAAAGAAATAGTGCGGTGATTACAGCCCTGCCTTGAGCTGGCGGCTGCTACAAATACTGGAACCGAATTTGATAGGATCCCGTATTACCGTATAACAGAGTATCATTCCTTACAGTTCCAAGGTCAACGTCTCTTTCTCAAATAACGTTTCGGACCTATCTCCATGCCAGCAATTATGGGGGAATTGATCAGCCGGTAATTAATGCCACGCTATTACACTTTTTAATTTGTAGATTACGCAGCTGCAAGCGTTCTCACAGTTTTAATTTGTATATTATGCAGCCACAAATGTTTACAATGCCCTTTTTAATCTCCTTACACTACCACTGCCATTATTCACTATAGATTAATGATACCCCGGGTGCTCGGGCTTATTTCATTTACCACTCTTACCAGGAGAGCAGTTAACATTACTGTGCTCTATTACCTAATGTCTTACTGCAGCTGCTAGTGAGCATTGGTTACCCTTTAAAATATTACCAGCCAGTTATTTTTTCCCTTTTTTTTTTTTTTTAGTTCTCTTGCCACCAACAATATGACTCTGTGGTAATATTATACTTTATTTCCAAATTTATTTCAACTGGTTCTATCATAGATATGTAAATAATTCATTCTACGTAATGCATATGACCCAAGCCCCTCCTTCTCCACCCTTGTCGATCTGAGAGCCTATTTGAGGTTATACAACCAATGCAAAACTTCTTTCTTTTTTTTCCCTCCTTCTACTTTTTTCCCCCATAGCAGCAAGCCAGATGAAAATTGCAATATTCATTTGAATATAAATAAAATTTCAAATAGAACACAACTCCTTGTCAATTAGCCAGAAGTTGATATTCTCTATATTGACTGAGCATAATAAGTCTTCATATTTGAAAGTGATTCTCCAGACTGTGGGTAGGATTATTGTGAAAAATACATTGCCCTTGGTTTTCTGTAAGGTGATCCAACATTTCAACAGAAGGGTTGTATCCATCCACTAGGAAGAAGCTTAGTGACAACTTTAACAGTGGCACTAGCCTAAGCCATCAGGGTAAGCAAAATCCACATCACAGCAGAATTCTATGAAATCATGTGTAGAATGCTGTATTACATATTGGGCAAGATACACAGTACAGTCTCTATTGTCAAAGCACTTAAATTCTGGATAGTAGGAATGAAAGAAATATGTAAAAAGTTAATGACAATTCATGCACAGCTCAACTACACGAGTCAAATAACTATATGAAATCACAGTGAACAGGGTGCCCCAAGGCATATGTTAAATGGCCAAAAGAGTTTTATACCCAGTTAGAGGAATGGAATTTCAGAGGAAGGAGAGAGGGAACCCAGGGAGGAGCAGCTTCGGCTGAGCTCTGAAGAAGAAAGCTGTCAGAATGGGCTGAGAGCAAGAGAAGGACTTTCACTGTAGAGAAGGCAAAATGAGTGGACACCTCCAGCAATCAATGTTTGGTATGTATTTGAAAGGCAGAAAAGAGGTGGATAAGGCTCAAAGAAGGGTCAAAGTAAGGGACAGTAAGACTTGAAGCAGGAGATGGGGATTGCCATCTGGCTCCTGGCAATCCCATGCACAAAGGAACAAAACACTGCCCAATCCTCCACCATTCCCTGACCCACTGGGGATTGCACCATTGTGATCTATAGGATTTTCATCGACTGATTTTTGGAAGCAGGTTCCCCGGCCTTTTTTCCTAGACTATCTTAGTCTGGAATCTCTTCATCATCATAGCAGCATGTAAGCCTCTACTGACAGATGGATGGTGGCTGAGCGTGAAGTGTGTTGACTGGGATTAAACCCAGGTCTCCTATAAGGAAGATGAGAATTCTACCACTGAATCACTACTGCCTTGTAACAATGGGCCTGGAACACCGGTATAAAGACTTTGGACCGAATGCTGTACAGAAACCAAAGCCTCTGGGAAATGTTTTGGATTTACTTTGTTTTGTTCTTTGTTTTTGTTTTAGTGTTTTGGCAGTGTCATTATCAAAGCAGTATTTTGAGGAGAATAAAATGGTAGAGACTCACATCACGATCATTTAGGAAACTGATGAGTTAATTCAGGTATGAGATGGTAAAGGTAGGAATCCTGATCCCCAGTTCTTCATAACACTGCACTCTAGACCTCCTTCCCTCCTCTGTACTCCAACTCTTCAAGTCCTACTCACTTTTAAAGGTTCAGAACTCAAACCCAACATCCTTTATTTTGTTACTAAAAGATTTATTGTTTTGTGTTTTGATTTCGTATTCCACATGTATACGTCTTACCTCTTAAAATAAATTGTTATAATGATCATAATAATAATTACGGGTCAAGCAATGTCCTAAGCATTTGACATAATTTTAATTTATTCCATTCCTATAATCACCTCAGAGGTAAGAGTTTTACTTTATTTTTACTAAGAAATTAACGGAGGTTTAGTAACTATCACACAATTTGTATCATATGACAAAGTCATCATTTAAAGCCCAGCCTACCAATTTCATTCATTTCTTTGCTCATGTATTTGTTTTTTCACTTATTCCCTCCTTCAGTGATATTCATTGAGTTTCCACTTGATACCAGGTTTGGTCCTGTGCTAGAGATGCCTTGCTGTTAAACTGACTCCAACTCATTGTAACCCCATGGGTTTCAAAGCAGAACTGTGCTCTAGGAAGTTTCTAATGGATGATTTTTCCGAAGTGGATCACAAGGTCTTTCTTTTGCGGAGTCTCTGGGTGGACTAAAGCCTTCAAACTTTCGGTTAGCAGCCCGGTACATTAACCATCTGTACCACTCAGGGACTCTGGGGATATGTCAGTGAACAATAATAGGTGAGATCTGTGTTTGTTGGTGCTTGCAGCCAAGTAAAAATAGGTGCAACCTGTATGTTGACCAAGTCTTACAAAATGTGATTAGGATGCACATTTATTTTTTGTCTCCTTCTGTTTCTTTAAACTTATTCTCTTACTTCTGAATGAAATGAAGGAAAATGCCCATAATTTTTCTGAGATTTTCAAGTCATAGAAGGACCCCTTAGTAAGTAATTAGGAAACCCTGGTGGCGTAGTGGTTAAGTGCTATGGCTACCAACCAAAGGGTTGGCAGTTCAAATCTGCCAGGCGCTCCTTGGAAACTCTATGGGGCAGTTCTACTCTGTCCTATAGGGTCGCTATTAGTCGGAATCGACTCGACGGCACTGGGTTTGGTTTTTTTGGTTTTAGTAAGTAATTAATACGTCCAGATACAGTAAGACTGAAACTTTAAATTTTACTCAAAGTTATGGTTACTTCCCTTTCCCCAGCTAGGAGGCCGCCACCAGTCCTTTGCAATGGAAGAAGAGTGGTATGGTTGGCATCAGCTTGTCTGTGGCTTATGAGTCTTCCTGTTTGTTAACTATGACTGATATTGATCCTTCCAAGGTTAGAGCTAGGAAGGGAGGAGAAAAGAAGGGGAAAGATGTGTGCAGCCCTTACCTGGCCAATGTGAGATGGTTCCACACTCTTCGGGTAGGCTGGTAAACTCACTCTTGAGAGATCTATAGTTGCGTTGATTTGGTTGGTTTCCTCGGCTGCAGCTGGTTGCTTCAAGCACCTTTCTTAGCCCTTGGGCATACTTCTGATCCTTCACACTAAATTCCTTTTTGCCCCCCCTGACAGAACTTTTGGGTAGGATCTCAGGGGATTCTTAACTTTGACCCAAGTGAAGTGCTCACGCATGCACCCTTCCCTCCTCAAACTCTAGGAGCATGATTGCCTGAGGCGGCCACCTCTCCTTCCTTTCAATCCACTTTCAGAACAGGTAACTGCTGTCTCTCACCCTTGAAATTTTCTCCAATAACAGTCCAGTAACCCACACACTACAGGGGACACACAGTAATTGTCCAAGAGGTTTTCCTAAAACCAAAAAAAAAAAAAAACAGTTATCGTCAGGTTGATTCTGAATCCTGGTGACTCCATGTTTTTCAGAACAGTATTGCAGTCTTTAGGGTTTTCAATGGCTGATCTTTCAGTGGTAGATTCCAGGCTTTTCTTTCATTGCACCTCTGGATGGATTGGAGCTGCCAACCTTTCAGTTAGTAGTTCTTTCTGTAAATTTCTCTGCTTGTAATTTGAGATGAGGGGGAGAGCATGTCTTCCTGGACTTCATTCTGATGAAGTGGAACTCAGAGCAAACTTGAGCTTCTGCACCTGAACTTCCTATTGCTCAGTCCTTTTCTAGGGTTGTAAACTGATGTTTTATACACTGGAGTTAAATGATCACACAAGGGTGCACACTAGTTTTCTCTAACATCCTTTTACAAGTTCTGTAGATAGCCTCATACCTCACTTTGGAATGTGACATTTACTGTCTTAGAGGCTCAGTTCCACTTTTATTATCATGTTAGACACATAAGCAAAAAAAATAAGTTCAAATGGTAACGAGCACTGTTAAGAAAAGCTAATGTGAAAGACAGTTTCTACATTAACAATTCACTATACAGAATGTCTGCAGTATTTGCAAATATGAATAAAGAGTTAATACAGAAATCTTGGTAATTGTTAGTCTTGGTATTTGGATAAAGTGAATAAAAATGGAGACTGGAAACGGATTAATTTTAGGAAATACTGAAGGTCTATTTTGTTTACCTCTAAGGAAACCATTCTGGATAACCCTTTCAGTCCCACTGGATGGGGACGGGGAGTGCTTAAGGCAAACTTGAAGTGTTTGGCTCAGAGAAAATACCACAAAGGGCTCACCCCTTTGCATTCTTCCTTCTTCCAAACCATATTTATTCTTATATTTCAGGTTAAAGTGAACATCAAGGTCAGTGTTAAACTTAGCCAATGTATACAGAAAAAAAATTAGATTGTGCATGAAATATCCACAAATTTTTATTTCTGATGAGATATAGGACAGTGATTATGTGGGTCTGAGGAGAAGGATTATGGTCAGACTGCACACAGGTTGTGAGGCAGCTTCAGGTATCTTCCCTCCATCTCTTCTGATGTGTACCTGCTAGCCTTACTGGAGCTGGTGAAGCATAACCTCCACTGCAATCACTCTCCTTGAGCTCAACAATTTAGCTATCTCAGAACAATCTTCCAGTATTGATCTAAGTTAAGGAACACAACCATATTAACCACTAGGAAAAGTTTTGGAAATTAACATTTTTTTTAAATGTTGCTTACAGAAAAACATTAGGTAACTACTTCAACTATCCTAGAGAGATTGTAGAAATGGCACAAGTCTTTAAGAACATTTCCTGCAATGGTAACAAAATTTTATCCCATTGCCAATATGTCCTTCTCCCAAGGGACTTCTTGATGTCTCTGGAGCCCAGTCCTGGAATGTAAAAAGTGATGTTGGAGTGAGAACTTGTTTTATCAGATTTGTAGAGAGAAAAACACTAGAAAGTTCTCAGTGGGGAGTCTCAAAAGAGGGAATAAGCATTTGGTAGGGTTTCTCCAGGACATGGCAAAGGAGAGAAACAGTGACTGATGAGATTGCTGAGCATTCACCGTAGTCCAGCCCCCAGAGAAAAGGCCTCTGTTTGGAGAAGGCACTGCCTCTGTTTTCTAATGGCCTGGATGAAATACTTCTCAGCTTGATAAATCTTCCTTTGAAATAGTGGTTTTTCAAACTCATCAAAGAATGTTCCAAGGGACTGGTGGATAATTAAGTTTTCACCCCTTTATGGTAAAACGAGAAAAAATAATGATAATGAGTTTGCTTTTTCATGATGTAAAATCTATTTGATTTATAAGATAGTCACTCATTCAGAGATGATATTCTTCCTTTGTTTTCAGTATTAAAATATCACTTATTTTATGAAAAAAGCACTACGGTGGTAATAATTTTAGAAGTATCTTGAAATTCTTGGATTTATAAAGCAATTTCAACATTTTTCAAAGTATTTTCCTATATAGCCATTAAAATAGTTCTTTAACAGATCAAAGAGTGGGTTTTTTTTTTTTTTTTAATAAATGAAATTATGAGGAAGATCTCATGGATATTTTTTTTTTTTTTCTTTAGCTAGATTCTAAAAAATAGAAGGGCATAACTAACTAGAGATGAAGTGGAACATCCCAGGCAGCAGTAATGTATGAGCAAAGGTGCAAAAAGGCTTTGCATGTTTAGGAGACAGTGAGTATTCTAGTTTGACTGTAATGGAGAGCTTGTGGAGGAAAGAAATGGGACACAAAGTGAAAAGACTAGATAATGCCAGGCTGTGCATGAGCTTGAATGTTAGCACAAAAATTCTGAACTTTATTTCGTTAAGAATAGAAAGCAGTGATGGCGATTCAGGGAGGCAAACCTGTAGAATCAAAACTGGCAAAGGAGTCAAAAGGCAATTTCATTTGTTCTTCCTTCCTTTCCTTTCTTTGCATAAAGTTGTCTAACGTCACACAAATAAGCTGACGACATTGTGTCTCAGCCAGATGAGCCATGAATCTTGCTTACAAAGGAAGTCCTGTCTCTTTAAACTTCTGGCCTGACCTCAGTTGATTTCTAGAGGATCTCCAACACAGCAAGGGCCTAATGGGTTGAGCAAAAAGGCTCTTGAGGACCAATATTATGTCACTGAAGATAAAGCTATCTGATGAAGAACCTCAGCCCATTTCAGAGACAACTTACTTTGGAATTAAGTCACATAAATTGGCCCCTCAAATTGTACCCAGATCAGTATGCCCCCTTACTAACACCATTCCACCTACTTTTACCTCTTCTACTGCCCCACACCTCTATCCAATTAATCTGCGATTTATGACCCTCAACTTTGCAGACTCCAACTTGTGACAGTAAATGGAAGTCAACCACTGGCGAAGCTAAATACTGGGCATCATTGTGCAGTCCAGCTTATGAATCACCACAAGTCACCATTTTGGCCATGAAATCAGTTTATTGGGGAAATCGTTTTACTTGCTCATCTTCAAACTTTTCTAGTTTGAACATGTGAAGTTTTCAATTATGATTCAAACTAGAAGTGAGATTTTTGGAATATCCCCTAGTCCCTTAAATTGGTTTCCTTCTCACCCTCTCCTATCACCTTCTTTCCTATTGAGATTAAGGAATGTATAAAATACAACCTGTTACTGCCAGAAGGGATTACTACTATATATTATCACTCACAGCTCATTAACCTCGAAGCCCTGCTAACTAAGAAAATCCTCTCTAATGAGGTTTCCCTTGACTGCACTAAAGAACAAAAGGTCTAAAAGTTTTCCCTATTATCAATGCTCCTCAAATTATTGCACTGTAATTAAAATGTAACTTTGAGGCCAAAGAAGAAAAAAAAAAGTTTAAATTTGGTTTAAACTCTAAAAAAGTCCTTGTAGAGAACTTCTTCTTTGTCCTTTGGTAGCAACAAAACCATAGGAAACCATTCAGGTTGAGAAAGATGATTTTTCTTCCTGCCCCCAGATTGTTCCAACATCACTCAAGAGAGGTAGGCATGGATTCTGATGAGTCAGACTGATATATTTCTGTAATATAGAGAGTAAAAGTGAATTTCTCACTGAACTGGTCTAAACAGACTCCTACTCTGGAAGGAAATAATAGTACTAGGTAATAATGCCCTAGATAATGGTACAAGTCTACTTTCCTTGGACTTTAGGTACCTAATAACTAAACTTGGGATTAGTAAATTGATGGATCCTAATATATATATTCCTTGGCGCCCTGGTGGTGTAATGGTTAAGAACTTGGCTGCTAACCAAAAGGCCTGCAGTTTGAAACTACCAGCCACTCCTTGGAAACCAGTTCTACTCTGTCCTATAGGGTCTCTATGAGTCGGAACCAACTCGATGGCAATGGGTTAATATGTTACTTACCTGGGGCCCTAGAATCAGGGTTATTTGAATGGTTGTGTCACAAGAATCTTAAGAAGTAGATATGTAGATAAAACAAACAGGAGGAGCTGTGTTCCCAGGAGAAATTTATAATCTGGTGACGTAGCTAGAATTAAGTATCCGCACTCAGAGCTTTGAGTTTTTAAATGCCCAAAATGCAAATAATAATTACCTCTTTTAGCTTCCTTGGAAGCCTGATTTATATGTGTAGCGTGTCCTCAGAGGAGCAGACGAAAGAGTTAGGGACTCAATCTGGAAAATGAAGGCTGAGAGGGGAATTCTACCATTCCTTCTAAAATTGTGAAGGGACTGGCTTGAGGGAATACAACCTTGACCACTGAATCCTGGAAGACCAATTAACAAGCCTAAGCTCTCTTGAAACTCAATCAATTTAAGTTTAAGACATTAAAGATAAGCCGTATTCCACAAAGGAAGAATCAACACATGGCACTCGTTAAGCATAAGTTGCTGCAATTTGAAAAGAAAGAAAACTTAAAAATTTGTATTATGCTTTTATAATAAAGTGCTAAAAGGTAGTAAAGTATGTTTAGGACACATCCCTGATCTTTGCATTCAGGTCAAAATGAAAAACCCATAGACCATCCCATAGTGCCTCAATAAATATTTTGGTTATAAAAATCATGGCTTTTATTCATAGTGGTGTTTTTCATGTCTTCCCTGGAATTTCAGAAATGGTACACTGAAGGATAATGCAAAAGCAATTAAACACGAAGCACCTTCACTGTGTGTCCATGAGGGGAAAAGGTGAAGATTCAGATAGGTGGTGTACATGCTAAAAAATGAATATTACAGCTCGTGCCTTCATACTCACAGGTTCTTTTTCTTCTTTTTATTCATTCATTAATTCTACTAATGAGTCAAGTACTGTGTGCTCTTTGTTAGGGCTATAATGAAAATTGAGATGCACTCATTTCTACTCTCAAAGAGACTACAATTCAGTACATTTTGTGAAAAACAAGTGTATTGGGAACTCAAAAACTTCCATCCAAGTCCTAGCTTTAACGCTAATTTATATTAATATGAGAAACTTCTTTGTTCAGACTGGACTTAAATTTATTGACTATATTGAAGACAATAATACCTACCTTCTTAATCCACCAGATAATTACAAAAACCAAATATAATAAGTGTATATGCTTGCTTTGAAAAGTAAATGCCATTATAGAAATGCTATACAAATGCAAAGTATATTTACTAATATTATTACCATAATTCAGAAAATTTCCATTTTGGAGACATTTCATTTAAACAAAACAAGCAAAACAAAAACACAACTACAACACCACAAAAATTTTTATGCCATCTCTATATGTTTTGCCACTTAGACAAATGTTTATGGCAAATTGGAACTCTATGAACCCTGGTGTCAGCAGCTAGCAAGTCTAAAGACTACCCAGGTAAACCCAAAGTTTATGAGGAGGGCACAAGTAACTCTCTAGTTGGGAAGAATAAAATATCCTGTCAGTCATGATGTATCCAGACTGGCAGCCTTGCTATTGGAGACATGGTGTGGATTTGGTGGAATGAGGGGCATTAAGAATGGAAAGTATGCCTTCTCCAAGGTCAAGACTGTATTATACACCTTGATTGAGCCTATGATAGCAACCATGATTTCTGCCTTATGACTATTTTTCGTTTTCTGTAGCAACAAATAACCACCAAAAAAATCACCAGAATCCGATATTAAAAAATAAAAAAGTGTGTAACTGAGTAGTAGTCTTTCTAAGACAAATTGTAAGGGATTAGAAAAGGGATAAATTAAGACCTTTAATCATTTGTGACAGGGAGTGGCAGAGAGAGCTAGCTGACCTCCAAATATTTGTTTTTCCTCCTTCATAATTTTTTCTTCCATAATGAAAAGTTGCAGCAGAGAAATATGCCTAGCCAGGGATATTTCCCAGCCCCCTTTGCACCAGGGATGGCCTTATTGACTAGGAGCAGAATCTAGGTGGGTCTTCTCAATCTTCCTCACCACTCACTGGTTAAATTCGGAGGATTCCTAAGGCTCTAGGGGAAGGTGAAGACAAGAATCATAGCTCAGAAGAAAGCAAACTGTAGACAAAAACCACCTGGATTAGTCTCCTACCTAAGCAAGAATTTTTTTTTTTTTTTTTTAAATAGTGCTACCCTAGTAAAATCTGAGGGTCTGTTTGAATAACAGCTAGGTTCACTAATACATTGATTGTAAAAGACAAAGTCAGTTCAAAGTGATTGTTAATTAGATAGAATTTCCAAAATAAATTACTCCAAAGAGTTAATTCTCACAGAGCAACAAAATATCGGCCAATTTATAAAAGTTATGGTTGGTGGGAACTATTTCTTCCATAAAATGAAGGTATAGCTGCAGAGATTATCACGTTTCAGACACTAAGTAAGAAACTAATGCGCAATCCAGAATTTAATTATTCTCATAGCCTTCCAAGTCAGGTGTAAAGTATAAAATTATTAGTTAGCATCAACCAGACTTCTGTTGTAAGTACTGGTAGAACGCTCTTCCCAAGTCTGACTGCAGTCTCCCATTGAAGGTCCCTTGGATTCTGGAGGACAAGCTTGAGATAGTCACAGGATGAAATGTTTGGGGCAAGATCCATGAAAAAAGGCAAATGATAAAGGCCCTGCCCTCAAGGAACTCAGAAAAAGACAACAAATTAAGCACTAAAGCTGAATGAAATATTATAAATTATTTTGGCAGTTGTCATTTAAGCAACAGTCTCACAGAAGCAGAGTGATGCTACCCCTTTTACTGAGTACTGCCAAGTGTGAGTAATAATGGTGGGGTTGAGCACCTTTAGTGTAGAATTCCAGAAGCACTTCATGACTGCACCTGTCTCGTACAAGCAGCTCCATGGTTATACTGACTCCCTTAGTATTTAGTATTTAAGGAGCCATAGTTCCAGAGAGCCTTCTAATTGTTCATAAGTAGCCCCAAGGATAATGTCTGGATTAATGAACTATTGATTAAAAATAATTTGAACATATCATGTATGTTTGTATATGGAGCCCTGGTAGTGCAGTGGTTAAGAATTATGGCTGCTAACCAAAGGTTTGGCAGTTCAAATCCACCAGCTGCTCCTTCGAAACCCTATGACAATTGACTCGATGTTAATATATATAGGAAACCCTGGTGGTGTAGTGGTTAAGTGCTATGGCTGCCAACCAAAGGGATGACAGCTTGAATCCAGCAGGTGCTCCTTGGAAACTCTATAGGGCAGTTCTATTCTGTCCTATAGGGTTGCTATGAGTCGGAATTGACTCGGCGGCACTGGGTTGGGTTGGTTGGTTGGTATATATATATATATATATATATATACACACATACACACACACACACACTCCTCACTTATTGACATGGTTGGTTTTAAAAGACCACATTATTATGCAAAAATCAGCATTATGCAAAAATGGAGGAAGGCCATCTCAGATCACAAAATGGAGGATGACTATATTATTACATAACTGCCAAATTATATCATCATGTAACTGCCAAGCCTCTGAGAATTATGACCCAGCCAAGCTGACACATAACCTCAACCATCACAGTCAGTGTTACTTTCACCCTGGCACTTCAGCATTTGTTACTGCCAGATGGACATTGCTAATGCACAAAATAGTCAGATAGTAGATTTTTTACCATTGATGTAAACACAAAATATGGACTAACAAGGTAGACCATAAGTGAGGGATAGGTATATACAAATATATATAATATATATATATATCCCCCACATGTCTGTCAGTTTGTTGTACTGTGAGGGCTTGCATGTTGCTGTGATGCTGAAACCTATGCCACCAGTATTCAGATACCAACAGGGTCACCCAAGGAGGACAGTTTTCAGCTGAGCTTCCAGACTAAGACAGGCTAGGAAAAAAGACCTAGCAATCTCCTTCTGAAAAGAATTAGCCAGTGAAAATCTTATGAATAGCAGTGGAACATTGATATAGAGCCGGAAAATGAGCTCCCCAAGTAGGAAGGCACTCAAAAGATGACTGGGAAAGAACTGCCTTCTCAAAATAGAGTCGGACTTAATGACATGGATGGAGTCAAGCTTTTGGGACCTTCATATGCTGATGTGGCATGACTCAAAATGAGAAGAAACAGCTGCAAATGTCCATTAATAATAGGAACCTGGAACATATGAAATATGAATCTAGGAAGATTGGAAATTGTCAAAAATGAAATGGAATGCATAAACATCGATATCCTAGGCATTAGTGAGCTGAAATGTCCTATATTTGAATAGGACAATCATACGGTCTACTATGCTGGGAATGACAACTCGAAGAGGAATGGCATTGCATTCATCCTCAAAAAGAACATTTCAAGATCTATCCTGAAGTACAATGCTGTCAGTGATAGGATAATATCCATATGTCTACAAGAAAGACCAGTTAATATGACTATTATTCAAATTTATGCACTAACCACTAAGGCCACAGATGAAGAAATTGAAGATTTTTACCAGTTTCTGCAGTCTGAAATCAATCAAACATGCAATCAGAATGCATTGATAATTACTGGTGATTGGAATGGGAAAGTTGGAAACAAAGAAGAAGGATTGGTAGTTGGAAAATATAGCCTTGGTGATAGAAATGATTTTGGAGATCACATGAATCCACAATCAACACCCATGGAAGCAAAACAGTCAGGAAATCAAAGACTTACTGCACTGGGTAAGTCTGCTGCTGCAATAGACCACTTTAAAGTGTTGAAAAGCAAAACTGTCACCTTTAAGACTAAGGTGTGCCTGACCCAAGCCATGGTATTTTCAATCACATCTTATACATGTGAAAGCTGGACAATGAATAAGGAACACTGAAGAAGAATTGACACCTTTGAATTGTGGTGCTGGTGAAGAATATTAAATATACCATGAACTGCCAAAAGAATGAACAAATCTGTCTTGGAAGAAGTACAACCAGAATGCTCCTTAGAAGCAAGAATGGTGAGACTGCGGCTTACATACTTTGGGCAGGTTCTCAGAAGGGATCAGGCTCTGGAGAAGGACAATCATGCTTGGCAGAGTATAAGGTTAGTGAAAAAGAGGAAGACCTTCAATGAGATGGATTGACACAGCGACTGTAACAATCGGCTTAAGCATAACAACGATTGTGAGCATGGTGAAGGACTGGACAGTGTTTCATTCTGTAGTACATAGGGTTGCTATGAGTTGGAACCAACTCAAGAGAACCTAACAACACCAAAGGCAACTGTATGTATATACATATATATACACATACATATACACAAATGCTAAATATATTTATTTCCCCTTTTTAAAACTTTTCTGGTATTTCTCATAAATACCTAAATTGATGCTATGTCCTTTTGTTGATGGAGTATATGTGAACACACAAATACACACAATTAGCTGAGCACATTTAGTCTCCAGAAATCTACTGCAACTTGGCATCACATGTTTAGTTTCTAACCAGTTGGAACAAATTGTTGTTATTTTTCATCTTTAAATTCTCTGGGTCCTTGGCAGTGCTACTTTCTAAGGAGATGTCTTGGCATCTGTCCCTTTACAATAGTTTGACATGTTGCCAGTTGAAAAACCCCAAAGTTACTTTGGCGGCCATTTCTTATCCAGGCATCCCCATGGACATCTTTGCTGATTAGAAAATTCTCCCAGAAAGCCAGGGTTAGAACACTATTCCTGTTGTATATAACTGAAGAGAATTCTAAAGATTTATGGTTGATGAATCAGCAACAATTTGAGGAGACAACCCTCCCACAGAAATGGAAATATTTGCTTTTGAACTGAGAAAAATGTATTCTATTTATGCCAGTATATAAAAGTATACCACCAAAAACAGTGAAATTGTAAAGCTTTCTAGTGCAGTGCCTTAAAATATACAGATAAAACATGTTTTTTTAGAGAAATATATATTATTGTTTTTTTACCGACATCAATGCTTCTGTAAAATTTATTGCAAAAATATTGACAATGTCTCCTGTCCTTGAATTTATAAACCTCATCGATCCCTTCCTTTTTGCCAGTGTATACAGAATAAAATGGGAACTTTACAGCAGTCTGCTCTTTATTCCAAACCAATTTTTCACCTGACTGGCAAATACATTGATTCCCAAGTCACTGTCAGCAGAGGCTGCCCACAGGGTGCAAAGATTAGTTCTGTCAGTGAGGGTATCCTAAGTTCAAGTTCAACAAAGTATTCATCAGGGCTTTGCAAAGTCCAAGATTGGCAAAGCAAATTAGACTAGGAGAATTTTCAATTCTGAAAGGATCATCTGAGTGTGTATTACAAGAATCAGCAGGATTTTTAAGAAAGGGACAGATAGTAAATTTGTAAATATGGCTTGTGGGCATTGCCTTCAGTTCCAGCTACTCAACTGTGCTGTGGTGCACAAAGATAGACATAGGTGATATATGAGCAAATGTGTATGGCTGTGTTCCAATAAAACTTTATTTATGGGCATCGAAATTAAAATTTTATATAATTCTTAACTGTCATGAAATATTTTTCTTTCGATGTTTTCAACCATGTAAAAATAAGAAACTTTCTTAACCTGCAGGCTATACAAAAACAGTCAGTGGATTTGTCCTATGGGTTGTATTTGCCAACCCTTGGTGTATTCAAATGGAGTATATTAAAATTTTCTTGAAATTGCTCTTATGGAAGTTGTAAAATTAAGAGCCAATTTGGTCACATTACATAACAAAATAGAAGAATGGCACCTAAGCAAAAACAAACAACAACAACAAAACTATGTTTTGAAGGTAGAAATGAAGGTAAGTTTCAGAATCCTGATACTAACAAGGGTATGAAGTTAACACCTCAACTGGTATCCTGTTTCCAGACAAGTACAGTTATTCAGAGACTACATAGACTTCTTCCAAATACCATTTTAATGTTAACTCACCTAGGACATAGGAAAGCATTCCTTAGGTTCCTAAAGAATCTATGTGGCATAATGGAAAAAAAACCAGGTTATGAAGTAGCACAGGCTTGAAGTTTGGCTTTGCTGCTAACCACTGAGACCCATGTCATCAAACAAACATGGAACCTCTCTTGGCCTTGGTCTTTCGTCAAAAAATAGTATATTCTCTTTGATCTTCAACAAGACTCTTGTCTGGAGTCCAACCTAATATGATTTGGTTCAGACGAATATTTTGTAAAATGAATATATTGATTAGTTTCCCTCTCATAAAATGTATACTTTATGTATAAGCACTCATTGACGCAACCTTCTTTTAAATCTTTAGTGTATCTGTCAGCATTTATGACTGTTCTATTTATTTGGCAAATTCTTTACCTGATATTGCCAAATAGTAAACCTTGTAATAATATGATATAAATCAATATGCCTAGCACAAGGCCAGACACTCAGTAAATGCTCAATAAATGTCTCTTAATTTCTATCCTGACAACAGTGTTTCTCAAGTATTCAACAATGTGTGGCTTGCATTGCTTAACGGATTTCTGATGACGATGATGACAATGATAAAAGCATTCTTTACTTTTAAATCTAAACATTTGTGTTACCAAAGAAAAGAGAAAATATAAGAGTGGTGAACCAGTGACCTTTCCTTTCCATTCCTATTATTGTCCAATGAGAACAATCCTTAAAGGGATTTGCCATTGATTTTCTAGGGCCAGTCTAACCTTTTTTTTTTTTTTTCCTAGTATCAATCTCACAGTCTGGAAAAGTAATAATAAAATAGTTTATCCTAGTCCTTTATAACTTGGTACTGGTTGTACAATGGAGTGACCCATAGAGTACTTGGAATAATGCTGCAAAAATGGACTTTCCACATCTCTAAAGAAATTTTTTTGAGTTGGCACTTACTTTAGAGGTTTTCTGTCAGTGTTTCAGCCTTTCTGTTTCTGCTCTTTGCTTTTATTCTACAAATAGGACAGAGTTCAGAGAAGGTCATATTCTTATTTTCTTCCAAAGCATTTTGCCCAGTGTAAATATATTTCTGGATTATAGTGGGTCAAGCATCCCACACAATTTCTAGATTTGATAAACCAGGTTTCAAGACAAAAAAGAAACCAATAACATCTGAAAATAAAGCTTTGGCAAGGAAAACTATTTTTTTTTTTCACAAGGAAAAAATATGACTCTCTGCTCTACCACTTTTTTCTCAGTTATATAGTAATCATTCTCAAGAACCAGAAAGGAACAAAAAGTAAAAGCTAATGGGGCCTTATTAGAAGATATTAGAAATGAAAAGAAATATGCCTTTTCAATATATTATAAATGCAAATGTTGTGAACTCTGTAAGATCTGGAGGAAATTGAAAAATTTATCCTGCCATCTTTTAGGGAATAAATATGGGTAAATTAAAAGAAAAAAAAAAAAAAGAAGCAATTAAGATACAAAAACAGTAGGCTCAGTGGTTTCAAGGTACGAGATAGTAGATTAAAAGTTTCAGGAAGAGACAGAAAGATCTCTTAGCTTGCAGCAAAGACTAGCATATGAATTTGTCAGCCTCAGCAGAAATTAATAGGAGGTGAAAGCGTAAAAAATGAAATGATCAGAGAAAATGAATCTGGACCTTCAGAGTAGGAAGATTGGGAAAGTTCTCCTAAAGTTAATGGAGAACCACAAAGAGAAAGAGACAAAAAGCAAAAGGCATATTAAGGGTAAGTTTTGGGCAAATGCCCAAGAATTAAATCGAATAGAAATCTCCAAATGTTACCACCTAAGACATATATATTTTTTTCAAAGTTAACTTCATTTTTTAAAAAGAAAATACAGGAAGGAACAAATACATATTATAAATCTTCTCCATTAAAGAGATATGCAAATGCCTAATCCAAACCACCACTTTTAATTATTGACCAGTGACAGATCGTACAAGTTTAATCATTCAGTTTGAAAACTATGTTATATACTATATTGGCATCTGCACATTCCTTGTGGTAGAGTACAGGCAGTCACAATTTATTTGCTCCTGCTCCCTTTGAGAGATGCATGTGTGGGCGGTGGTGGTGGGGGGGTCTATTTTCCCTGCCCTTGAATCTAGGTAGTCTTCATGACTGCTTTATTAATAGAATACAGCAGAAGTGATTTGGTGCCAGTTTCTGGGTTCAGTTCTTTGGTAATTGGTAGTT
Organism: Elephas maximus indicus; assembly: GCF_024166365.1. NCBI lineage: Eukaryota > Metazoa > Chordata > Mammalia > Proboscidea > Elephantidae > Elephas > Elephas maximus. The sequence continues at coordinate 49,284,411 of NC_064829.1, read as the reverse complement.
TCTAATTCCTGTTTCTCAGAACACTGTATGGTGGAGCCCTGAGCCAGCAGGTGAGCAATCCAACCACCCTCATGAAAAGAATACTTGGAGATGCCATGAAACTACACGGAGAAGAGAGACCCAAATCAGCACACTCTTCCAACCATCCCCACTGTAGTGCCAAGCATATAAAGCTATTAGGTACCCACCATACCAGCCTGGCTGTCAGATAAATATCATCAAGTACCTCAGTGAGCCCCACCCAAATTCTTGAGCCACAGAACCATAGGGAAAAATAAAATTTTTTTATTTGAAATCACCAAATTATGGGATTGTTTCTTACTCAGCAGTAGACAACTGGTACAGAATTTCTGCAAAATGGAGAACAATTGTAAAATAAATCTAAAATATGTGTATTGAAGACTAGAGAAGAGAAGTTATCCTTTATGAAGTGGCCAAAAGTTTCTCAACAGTATCATTTATAACAACATGGGAAATAGAGAGAAGGTCTAATTAACTCATGGATTTCACTGAGTGGATTTTTAAGACAAATTGTAGAAAGTCCCAATTGACTTCCCACTGCCTATGGTACAATATAAGGAAATAAGGAATATATTGAAAGAACTATTAAATTATTGAGCAGAATTGAAAGGAAATACAAAGGAATCAGGACTTTTAAGGTTTTAAATAGAAATGTTTGTTGTTTCTAAACTCTTCCAGAAAAAGATTCTCAAAGTAACGAGTGGATTTAATGCAAAGATAAAATCCAGGAGGCTACCAGAAAAGCAAGGCCCCATGGTAAAGGCCCTCAGGATATGATGGTAAGATCCTGTATTTAGACCATAAAGAGATTTAAAGGCATGCCTAATGGGCTTTTAATAGTTCTAAGAGTGTACCTTGTAGACTATTTCATTTAAGCAGTAAGGTTTCTAAGAGTCTTAAAAGTGTTGTCCCATAGTAGCCTCCTTGGAGCCCAAAGTAAAGAATTGACTACCTCGAAGAGATTGGCAATGAATAGGTTTTTATCTAATGGAGTAGATGATAATTTGATCCACAGGAACTCCATGCATGTTTTAAATAATTGTTCTACCATGGACTAAAAAGTACAGAGGCAGTACAGAATGAAAACAGTCTTTTGACCACTAACCAATTACAAACAAAGTATAAGAAAACTACTCAGCTGTAAACATGGAAGGGATTTCTGATGAAAATAAAGGATGGTTCAGTGTACACAGCCCAGAGCCATGGGCACTAATCAATAAACTGACAGCATATGACTAGCTAGGTTTCAGAAATGCTGTGGTGGCACTGGGTTTATGAATATCCCTATTCTCCCTTTTTCAATGGGAATGTCTACTGCAGTTCTACTATCTCCCATTGTATGTTGGGTATGTAAGGCAAAATAAATTGTCTCTTAGACCAAAAGACTTGAAAACTCCAGCAGCCCCAAGTTGAGACCCAAATGATCGTCCTGGTTGAGCTCTCAGTTGACAGCCAGCACCAACTTCGCAGGCATGCAAGCAAAACTTTTGAAAGTAGATAATTTAGCCTCATACCTACTCAGCTGATGTCATATGATGTAGACAAGACCCCTCCTTACTCAACTCTGCCCAGCTTATACGGTCATAAACAAAACAAAGTGTTGGTATCATTTCAAGTCATTGAGTTTTTTCAGAGAGCGAAAAGTAAGATAAACTGTTTTGTGAGATAGAGAACAAAATGAATCTAGTCTTTCCAGGGTTACAAGCAGGTGGGCCAAGAAAGAGAGCATAAAAGTGGATCAATTCCCTCATGAGCAACACAAACAAACCATCAGGGAATTAAGGGTAACCAGGTAGGCATTGATATCAATGCAGATTTTATGAAGTTACTCATGCACACGAGGTATAGTAGATATTAGCATTAGCAAGATGATTTAGAAGTTTCATAATGGTAACTATAGCTAAGAGGCATTATTATGGCAAAGCTAAAACTACTGTATTAGTTTGCTTGCATATATCCCTGAAGATCTGATTACCTGCAGATAATAGAGTGTATCGATACTGGAAGGACCAGTCCCTTGAGAAGGACCTCATGTTTGGTAAAATAGAGGGTCAGAGAAAAAGAGGAAGACCCTAAGTGAGATGGATTGACAGTGGCTGCAATAATGCGCTAAAACATAGTAAAGATTGTGAGGACAGCACAGGATCGGTCAGTGTTTCTGTTGTACCTAAAGTCATTACTAGTTGGAACTGACTCGACGGCACTTACCAACAACTTCAGTACTGGATGTGGCAGAAGTAGAGAAGGCTCTGAATCAAGAATGCATAGTCCTTACCAAAATGTTATTGTTAGGTGTCCTCAAGTCAGTTCTGACTCACAGAGACCCTATCTACATCAGAACGAAATGCTGCCAGTTCCTGCACCATTCTCACAATCCTAGCTAGGCTTGAGCCCTTTGTTGCAGGCACTGTGATAATCTATCTCATTAAGGACCTTCCTCTTTTTCACCGATGCTCTACTTTATCAAGCTTGGTGTCCTCTCCAGGAGCTGGTTCCTCCTAATAACATGTCCAAAGTATGCAAGACCAAATCTTGCCATCCTTCTTCTGATGAGCATTCTGTCTGTGCTTCTTACAACACAGATTTGTTTGCTCTTCTGGCAGTCCATGGTATATTCAATATTCTTCACCAACACCATAACTCAAAGGCATTTACAAAAATGGGTGAATAAAAAATATGTATGTATATTGGCAAGAAGGAAAGGAATTATAAGCAATCTTGGTGTCAAAAGACCTTTGACTGTAGGTGGAGGAGATCACTCTTGTCTTGAAGAATATTGTTTCCATTGACAGACGATAAGAAATGATCTAGAGTGGAAATTATATAAAAGCTAATAGTAAAATAGCTGGAGACTTTTGAAACTCATGAAAAGTGACAGTGGATTGGATCTAAACTTGGATAATTTAAAATGTACTGTACCTGGGACTTTAGGGAATAGAATTATTTCATATACTATATAAGCGTCTGCCATTATTTCCTTACCAAAAAAAATCAAACCTGTTGCTGTCGAGTTGATTCCGACTCATAGCAACCCTCTAGGACAGAGCAGAACTGCCTCATAGAGATCCCAAGGAGCTCCTGGTGGATTTGAACTGCTGACCTTTTGGTTAGCAGCGGCAGTTCTTAACCACACCTGCCACCAGAGTTTCCAGTATTTCTTTATGTGTACATGATTTAGAAGATTCTGAAAATAGAAGAAAACAAAATAAACTATAAATTCAGCTATATTCATTAAAAATGCTGCATACTTGAAACAAAAGCTTCTTATTGGTAGTTATAATGGCAGAATTTTAGGGACAAATGAGTGACTTTTGATATTTGCATTCTTCTAAGGCCACAGAAGTGCACTGTGCTCCTTCTGGCCTCAAGATTTATTCTGTTGAACAGCTGGATCGTATTTTACTGCATAAACTCAAGTGTATTTGAAGGGAACATTGAAAACATACTTCAGACTGAAAATACATTTGAACATGCTCAAGTTCAGTACGGAAAGCAAATAAGCAAATGTAAACCCAACTAATATACTTTTGCAATTGTCACTTGGAACTCATTGTGCTCTTTTAGGGATAACAAGCCATTCGAACAGTCTCTATCACAATCATTGTCACATACATTTTTTAGCTTAAGAATAGATGAAATGAAAAAGCACTCAGTTGATCTGTAACATAAGATTCCAATAAAATGAATTAGGTTTCTATTTGTCAAACTATTCAAGATGCTAGATTCAAACCAACTAAACTAGAAGAGTCTACTCATGTTTTTATTATAGATAAAAATTATCATGGAAAACATATTAAAGCCAGGGTAGTGATGGTGCAACAAATATTTCTAAGATGATTAAATGGCCAATGAGCACTATAGTGTAATTAGTCAGTAAGAAGATGCTTATAGAATATCTACTATGTAGAATTACTGGCTATAACTTACTTTCTTGCCAGCATTCTCCCCTGTATCAATCAATATATGATTCTTTAGTAGTGTAAAGAATTTCCTTTTCCTTACAGTCTGAGTAAGAATGGGCATAGACATTTTTCCTAAAGACCATCAGTTTGAAATGTAAGAATATTACTTTATTGGTGTTTTACTTTACCTTCTATTGATTTGTGTAGGGGTGAATATTTTTAATGTATTTATCAACTTATTCTCCATTCCACCCCTTAGAGAGCACAGGTATTACATTTTGTAACTCTAATGGAGAAAAAAAGCACAGTTTTCCTTTTCTTGCTTTTCCACATACTCTAGGTTTTCAGTAGTTATGTTTAAGAACAATGCTCTCCTACAACCCCACTATCCCTGCAAATAGAAGTCTCCCGCGTTTCTCTAAAAGCTCATCAACTTTTATTGTCTCCTGGGCCATCTTCAGTTGGTGTGTATGTTGTGAATTTACCAGCTTTAGGAGAATAGGATTGCCTCAAAGTAAAAGCCACCAGATTGTGTGACATTTCTTATAGGAGAAAAATTAAGGCTGTACTAGTTAGCTTAAAAAAGACTTCCAATACGGGGAACAGAAAAATTACATTGTATGAGAGAGAAGCAAACACCTAAAAACAAGTCAGTTTGAACGCAGGGAAAGAAGCTTAGAATTTGAATTTGGTACCTGTGGATTTCGATTCTGGGCTTCATCTTCTGTTAAACCAAAACCAAAACCAAACCTGTCGAGTAGATTCCGACTCATAGCAACCCTATAGGACAGAGTAGAACTGCTGCATAGAGTTTCCAAGGAGTGGCTGGTGGATTTCAACTTCCGACCTTTTGGTTAGCAGCCATAGCATATTGTAGCTTTTAAGCACTGCACCATCAGGGCCCCCGTTACCTAATTAATGCCTGCCTGAGTTTCCTCCCAGCATTCATTGCAAGGATCCAATGAGAAAACATATATGTGAGCATGAAATTGGTTTAAACCTGCAAAGTGTCAAAGTTTACAAATAAATGGTTAAGTATTGACCAATTAAAGCAAAATCATGGAATTGTAAGTTGGAATAAAAAATGATATAAAAATCAAAGAAACAAACACTGAGGAGTTTTTTAAAAAAATGGTAGCTTTTCATGTTATTTATTTTTGCTTGTTCTATCTAACTTCGTATCTCTCAATAGGAACTGGGTGAATTCAGTGGAGTATTTGCAACTTTTCTGTGAGAGTTGCTTCCTCTATCATTTTTAGCATCCCATACCAAGGTCGTTAGCGTATTTCAGCACCATGAAAGATACATTGTATCATGTGTTCTTGTCAGAGCTGGGCTTTCACGGAGTAGAATTACCTCAATAAAGCTATGTAGCCTTTGAGGATCAGGAAAAGGTATGCCATTCCTCTGCTCCCCTCCAGGAGTCCAAACTAAAATTGTCGTTTGGGGAATATATTTGCCAATTAGTCCTGAATGCCAGGTTATTTGCATAAACTAAACCTGTAATTGTTCTTGAGAGGGGAAATTTAGTCCAGCGTTGTTTTCTATTGTATGCCTAATATAATGGTGCTTAGTAGTCTCCAAGAGGAACACAGAGTAAGGAGAATTGGAATTTCCCAGCTTGGAAAAGGAAAGGAGTTCAAATGTCAGATCAGGAATGTTCTGGCTATTCACTGAATGCATGTTATATCAGCCATATATGCTCTGAAAATAAAATAAAATGACAATAATAATGGCATGGGGATTCCAAAAGGGTTAATACTTTTAAGAAATTAAGGTATAGATATATGCTGTAGGTTGCCAGAGGAAAATGTTATAATGCAGACAGACCACAAAAATGTGAGAAAATATACCAAGCCTAGGGTCAGTCCTGTCAGTCCTTTTTTTTTTCAAGCTTTAGGTGAAAGTTTACAACTCAAGTACATTTCTTATACAAGAATTTATACACATATTGTCATGTGATACCAGTTGCAATCCCTATAATGTGACAGCACACTCCCCCTTTCCACCCCTGGTTTCCCATGCCCATCCAACCGTCTCCTATCCCTTTCTGCCTTCTCATCCTGCCTCCAGACAGGAGCTGCCCATTCAGTCTCCTTTATCTGCTTGAACTAAGGAGCACACTCTTCACGAGGATTATTCTGTTTTATAGCCCAGTCTAACCTTTGTCTGAAGTGTTGGTTTCAGGAATGGTTTTACTTCTGGGTTAACAGAGAGTCCAAGGGCCATGTCTTCAAGGGTTCCTCAAGTCTCAGTCAGACCATTAAATCTCATCTTTTTATGTGAATTTGAGTTCTGCACGCTGCTTATCTCCTGCTCTGTCAGGGACTCTCTGTTGTGTTCCCTGTTAGGGCAGTCATTGGTGGTAGCTGGAAACTATCTAGTTGTTCTGGTCTCAGGCTGATGGTGTCTCTAGTTTAGGTGGACTTTTTGAATCTTGGGCTAAATTTTCCTCGTGTCTTTGGTATTCTTCATTCTCCTTTGCTCCAGGTGGGTTGGGACCAATTGATGCATCTTAGATGGCTGCTTACAAGCTTTTAAGACCCCAGACGCCACTCACCAAAGTGGGATGCAGAACATTTTCTTAACAAACTTTGTTCTGGCAGCTGGCCTAAATGTCCCTGAAACCACGGCCCTCAGACCCCCAACCCCTGCTATTCTGTCCCTTGAAGTGTTTGGTTGTGATCAGAAAACTTCTTAGCTTTTGGTTTAGACCAGTTGTGCTCCCTACCCCTGTATTGTGTTTTGTCCTTCCTTTCACCTAAGATAATTCTTGTCTACTATATAGTCAGTAAATTCCCCTCTCCCTCCCTCCCCACCCTCATAATCAAAGAATGTTTTCTTCTGTGTTTAAACCTTTACTTGAATTCTTATAATAATGCTCTCATACAATATTTGTCCTTTTGCAACTGACTAATTTCACTCAGCATAATGCTTTCCAGAGTCATCCATACCATGAGATGTTTTGCGGATTCATCATGGTCCTTTATGGTTGCATACTATTTCATTGTATGTACCATACTTTGTTTATCCATTCCTCTGTTGATGGGTGTCTAGGTTGTTTCCAACTTTTTGCTACTGTGAACAGTGCTGCGATGAACATGGATGTACATGTGTGTATTCTGTGACAGCTCTTATTTCTCTAGGATATGTTCCAAGGATTGAGATTGCTGGATCATATGGTACTTCTATTTCTAGCTTTTTAAGGAAAGATCAAATCAATTTCCAACGTGGTTGTACCATTTTACATTCCCATCAGCATCGTTTAAGTGTTCCAGTCTCTCTACAGCCCCTCTAACACTTACTATTTTGTGTTTTCTGGATTAGTTCTAGCCTTGTTGGGGTGAGATGGTATCTCAATGTAGTTTTGATTCACATGTCTCTAATGGCTAATGATCATGAGCATGTCCTCATGTATCTGTTAGCCACCTGGATGTCTTCTTTGGTAAAGTGTCTGTTCATTTCTTTGCCCATTTTTTTTTAATTGGGGCTTTTTTTTGTTGTTGAGGTTTTGCAGTATCTTGTAGATTTTAGAGATTAGACCTTGAATGGGTATGTCGTAGCCAAATTTTTTTTTTTTTCCCAGTCTGTAGTTTGTCTTTTTACTCTTTTGGTGAATCTTTTGATGAGCATAAGTGTCTGATTCTTAGGTGCTCTCAGTTATTTAGTTTCTCTTATGGTATTTGTGCATTGTTAGATATGTTTTGTATTCTGTTTATGCTATGTACTAGGGCTCCTAGTGTTGTCCCTATTTTTTTTCCCATGATCTTTATCATTTCAGACCTTATATTTAGGTGTTTGATCCATTTTGACTTAGTTTTTGTACATGGCATGAGGCATGGGTCTTGTTTCACTTTTTTTGCAGATGAATACCCAATTATGCTAGCACTATTTGTTAAAGAGACTGCCTTTTCCCCATTTAATGGACTTTGGGCTTTTGTCAAATATCAGCTGCTCATAGGTGGATGAATTAATATGTTTGGATCCTCAATTCTGTCCCATTGGCCTATGCATCTGTTGTTGTACCAGTACTAGGCTATTTTGACTACCATGGTGGTATAATAGGTTCTAAATTCAAGTAGCATGAGGGTTTCCACTTTGTTCTTCTTCTTCAGTAATGCTTTACTTATCCAAGGTCTCTTCCCTTTCCATATGAAGTTGGTGATTTGTTTCTCCATCTTATTAAAAAAAAACATTGGAATTTGGATTGGAATTCCTTGTGTCTATAGATCGCTTTGGGTAGAATGTACATTTTCCCAATGGTGACTCTTCCTATCCATGAGCAAGGTAGGTTTTCTGCTTATGTAGGTCTCTTTTGGCTTCTTGCAGTAGTGTCTTGTAGTTTTCTTTGTATAGGTCTTTTACATCTCTGGTTAGATTTATTCCTAAGTATTTTTTTTTCTTGGGGGCTGTTGTAAGTGGTAACATTTGGTGATAACCTCTTCAATGTTCTCTTTGTTGGTGTAGAGGAATCCAACTGATTTTTGTGTGTTTATCTTGTATCCTGATACTCTGCTGAACTCTTCTATTTCAGTAGTTTTCTTGAGGACTCTTTAGGGTTTTGTGTGTAAGATCTTATCATCTGCAAATAGGGATGCTTTTACTTCTTCCTTACCAATTTGAATGCCCTTTATTTCTTTTTCTTTCCTTATTGCCCTGGCTAGGACCTCCAGCACAATGTTGAATAAGAGTGGTGATAAAGGGCATCCTTGTCTGGTTCCAGTTCTCAAGGGGAATGCTTTCAGACTCTCTCTATTTAGGATGATGTTGGCTGTTGGCTTTGTATAAATGTCCTATATTATGTTGAGAAATTTTCCTTCTAACCTATTATGCTGAGAGTTTTTATCATGACTGGGTGTTGGACTCTGTCAAATGCCTTTTCTGCATCAATTGATAAGATCATGTGGTTCTTGTCTTTTGTTTTATTTATGTGATGGATTACATTGATTGCTTTTCTAATGTTGAGCCATTCCTGCATACCTGGTATGAATCCCGCGTGGTCATAGTGAATTGAATTGAATTGTTGTTGAATTCTGTTGGCTAAAATTTTGTTCAGGATTTTTGCATCTATGTTCATGAGAGATATTGGCCTATAATTTTCTTTTTTTGTGGTATCTTTACCTGGTTTTGGTATCAGGGTTATGCTGGCTTCATAGAATGAGTTGGAGAGCATTCTGTCTTTTTCTATGCTCTGAAATACCTTTAGCAGTAGTGGTGTTAACTCTTCTCTGAAAGCTCGGTGGAATTCTCCAGTGAAGCCATCAGGGCCAGGTTTTTTGTTTTGGGGAGTGTTTTTTCTTTTTTTTTTTTAAATTATCTCCTCAATCTCTTCTTTTGCTATAGGGGTATTTACTTTTTCTACCCCTGTTTGTATTAGTTTAGGTAGGTAGTGTGTTTCTAGAAATTTGTCAGTTTCCTCTAGGTTTTCAAATTTGTTGAAGTACAATTTTTCATAGTGTTCTCTTCTGATTCTTTTAATTTCAGTTGGGTCTGTTGTCTTATCACCCATCTCATTTCTTATTCCAGTTATTTGCTTTGTCTCCTGGTTTTCTTTTGTCAGTTTGGCCAATGGTTTATTAATTTTGTTGATCTTTTGAAGGAACCACCTTTTGGCCTTGTTAACTCTTTCAATTGTTTTTCTATTCTGTTTCATTTATTTCTGCTCTAATTTTTATTATTTCCTTTCTTCTGGAGCCCAATGGCTGCTTTTGCTGTTCTCTTTCTATTTGTTCCAGTTGTAGTGTTGATGTTTTGATTCTGGCCCTTTCTTCTTTTTGGACGTGTGTATTTAGTGCTATCAATTGACTTGAGCACTGCTTTTGTTGTTTCCCAAAGGTTCTGGTAGGATGTGTTTTCATTCTCATTTGATTCTATGAATTTCTTTATTCCATCCTTGATTTCTTCTATAACCCAGTAGTTCTGAGGAAGGTGTTGTTCAGGTTCCATGTATTTGATTTCCTTCCTTTGTTTTTTCTGTTGTTGATATCTGCTTTTATGGCATTATGATCAGAAAAGATCCTTTGTTATATTTCAATGTTTTGGATTCTGTTAAGGCTTGCTTTACGGCCTAACGTGGTCTATTCTGGAGGATGTTCCATGTGCATTGGAAAAGAACATATATTTGGCTGCTGTTTGGTGCAGTGTTTGGTATATGTTTATAAAATCAAGTAGGTTGATTGTGGCATTTAGGTCTTGTGTGTCTTTATTGAGGTTCTTTCTGAATGTTCTGTCCTTCACCAAAAGTTGTATGTTGAAATCTCCTACTATTATTGTGGAGCTGTCTGTTTCTCTTTTCAATGCTGTTAGAGTTTGTTTTATGTATTTTGGACCTCCGTCATTGTTTGTGTAAATATTTATTATTGTTATGTCTTCCTGGTGTATTGACCCTTTAATGATTATATAGTGTCCTCCCTTGTCCTTTGTGGTGGATTTTGCTTTAAAGTCTGTTTTGTCAGAGATTAATATTGCCACTTCTGCTCTTTTTTATTTTTGTTTGCTTGATATATTTTTTCCATCCTTTGAATTTTAGTTTGTTTGTGTCTTTGTATCTAAGGTGTGTCTCTTGTAGGCAGCATATAGACAGATCATGTTTTTTTATTCATTCTGCTACTCTCTGTCTCTTTATTGGTGCATTTTGTCCATTTATATTCATTGTAATTATTGATAGGTATGAGTTTAGTGATGTCATTTTGGTTTGTGTGTGTGTGTTGTCAGTTTCTTTGTTTCAGTTAATTTTCTGGGCTGAATCATTTTTCTTCATGTATTTTCTCTTCATCTTTTTCATTGTTAATTTTGTATTTGCTGAGTCTTTATGTTTTTCTTGTTTTTTTATTTTGATGTGTAGAATTGTTAGTTTTCTTTGTGGTCACTTTAAAATTTACTTCTATTTTTCTAAGTTTAAATCAATTGTTTATTTCTTGATATTGTCTTAACTTCCTCTCCATGTAAAATTTCTATGACTACATTATTTATTCCTTCTTTTTTGTTTTAATTTTATCATCTTTTACATATTGACACCAGTTTCCCTATTTTCAGTCTTTTGGCTTTGACTTATTTTTTTTCATTTCCCTATCTGGGTTGATATCTTGTTGTGTCCTGTGACCTAGTCTTGGATTATTATCTGATATTACAAGGGACTTCCTTTAGTATTTCTTGTAATTTTGGTTTTGGTTCTTACAAATTCCCTTAACTTTTGTTTACCTGGAAATGCCCTAATTCTACCATCATTATTTGAGAGATAATTTTGCTGGGTATATAATTCTTGGTAGACAATTTTTTTTTTTTTCCCTTCAAGGCTTTATATATGTCATCCCATTGCCTTCTTGCCTGCATGGTTTCTGTTTAATAGTCTAAGCTTAGTCTTATTGACTCTCCTTTATAGGTGAGTTTTCATTTATCCCTGGCCACTCTTATTGTTCTCTCTTTATCTTTGGTTTTGGCAAGTATGATTATAATATTCCTTGGTGACTTTCTTTTGGGACCTACCCTGTGTGGGGTTTGATGAGCTTCTTAGGTAGATACCTCCTCCTCTTTCACAATATCAGGGAAGTTGTCTGCTAACAAATCTTCAACAATTCTTTCTGTTATCCACCCCTCCCTCCCAATTCTGGTACTCCAATCACTGGTGGGTTATTCCTCTTGATAGACTCCCACATAATCCTTAGGATTCCTTCTCCTTTTTTTTTTTAATTCCTTTATCTGATTTTTCCTGAAATAAATTGCTGTCAAGTGCTTTATCTTCAGTCTCATTAATTCTGACTTCCATTGTCTCAATTCTATTCCTATGACTTTCTCTTTAGTTGTCTAATTCTGAAATTTTATTGTTAATCTTTTGGATTTCTGTTTGAGGTCTCTCTATTGATTCTTACAGCCTGTTTGTCATTTTGCTCTTGTATAACCTTCTTAATTGCCACTATTGCCGTGTCTGTGTGTTTTTTGGCTTGGTCTGCATTTTGCCTGATCTCCTTCCTGATCTCTTGAAGAGCTCTATATATTAATCTTTTGAATTCTACCTCCAGAAATTCCAAGACCTTCTTTTCCTCCAGGAGGTTTCCTGGCTCTTTGTTTTGGTTGCTTGCTGAAGACATCATGATCTGCTTCTTTATGTAATTTGATATTGACTGTTGTCTCCAGTCCATCAGTAAGTTATATTTATTTATTTTATGTTTGATTACTATGTCCTAGCTTCTTGTTTTGTTTGGTTTTAATATGCCCAGGTAGGCTGGTTGTATGAACTACTTTGATTATTGGTGTCTTTGAAGCTTTCACGTCCTGTCACCAGGTGGTTAGAGCTGCTACTAGGTATGTAAGCCCAGGAGTCCATTTATTTTCTTGTGTGGATTCTGCTCAGGTGTCCAGGTTGTTGGTCACTGAGTATGTGGTACAGGTTCTCACCTACAGTCCTAGAAGGGCAGGGCTATGTAGGGGTGACTGAAGCAGGCACAGGTATCTGGTTGTAGTAGGGGGTTATGTGTTGATCAAGGTAGGGGGCTGATGGCTGACCCTGAGTGCCTGGGTGAAAGGTGTATGCTGTTCCCTACAGCTCATAGGTAAGTGAGTTTTGCAGCCAGACTTTGTGTACCCAATGCTGTTGGCTGTAAGGACTGAGAGGCACCACTTATTTTCAGACCACTGTATTGGATGGCTAAGTGGAGTAGGTAGAGCCAAGTCCTCAGGCCCCTGATGTGGGTAGGTGAGGAGGGCACTACTTAATGTCAGGACACTGTCAAGTGTCACAAATCTGCCACTCCCCCTTAGCTGTTGCAGTTGAAAATAGTCTTCAGGTATATACCCTGTTGTACCATGCTAACAAGGGCCTACACTGTTCAAATGGGCCCACACAGGTGTGGGCAGGGGTGAAAGGCATTCAAACTCTATGGAACCCTTATGCTGGTGCCTAGGTAAAGTGTCTGTACCTGCCCTGAGGTCCTGGCTTAGGGAAGCTGACAGATTATTTTTTCCTGTTTTTATTTATTTATTTTTTGTTAATTTCTTCCCTCTTCAAAGCCAGGAGAATAGCTTGAGGCATGTGACAGGTCCCTCTTTGGACCCAGGGGCTTCGCAATCACTGAAGCCAGATCAGGATTGGAGCAGAGTGGGGAGGGGGTGGGTGAAGGTGAGAGAGGTACTTCCCAGAGGGAAAGGGTTATTTTGATCCCACTATGCTTGCACTTAACTTTCTAAGATCCAGCACCTCTTCCCCCTGGCTCTGGAAGCTTGTTCAGATTCTCTACCACTTGTTTTCTCCTGATGTGGAAAATGCATCCTGAGCACTACTTCTTGCCTCAGTCCACGCACACCAGCCAATCCAGCCTGCATGGCGCCTGCCAGGTCAGGTCTGGCAAATCCTCACTGCTTCTGAACTGTCTCTCTCCCACCACCACCACCACTCAGCCTGACTCTTTAACTTTGTTTTTGATGTTTAGGACTCTTAGATTGTCATATATAATTGATTCACTTGGTTTTTCAGGTCTTTGTTGTAAGAGAGACCACAGGAAGTGTCTAACTACTCCACCATCTTGGCCCTACCTTTACAGTCAGTCTTAATAATTGACTTTTGAACATGCTTCATGAAAAGAAAATGGATTAACTTTGTGTTAATGGTGGTGGAATGAGCTGGTAAAGGATAGCAAGAATGCTTGTACGACTTAAAGAATATAATCAATGTCGATGAATTGTACATGTTAAAATTGTTGCATTGGTGTACATGTTGCTATGCATGTTTTCACCACAGTAAAAAAGAAAATGGAACAAGAAGAAATAAAATGAAGGAAAAAGACCCCAGGGTTTATAGTAGTTAGAGGCCATGATAAAGGTCAAAGATACTACAAAAATGCATGATGGCTTAAATTTCAAAGAAATCTATTGGACTTGGCTAGGTAACTCTCTCTTTTACACAGGAGGCAAGGAATCAGTGCACTATTTAATCGTTTTGAGGACATTATTGGATAGAAAACAGCATGAACCAAAAATAGGGAGAAGAACCTGGAAATGAGGCCATTACTGCTCCAGCACAGGGGGCCAGTTCTCAGTGGGAAAGCTGCTTCTTTCTGGCTTCTGTCTCCTAAGGCTCTCAGTGAAAATTGCTAAGACGGCAAACCATCAGATCATAAAATGTTATAACTAGACTGGACTTCACATAGAAATAGGGGAGAAGCCAACCTTCTTTTCAACCGTTTTGTACTTGGTCCCCTGAATTATGAATAAGCACCTCAGATGTGCCGCTAATGCGATTACACGATTAATGTCCATCTGCAGACACTCTCCACATGGAAAAACCAAATCCTAGGACAAGACTGGGGAACAGGTTTCTAATTATAGGCAGGTAGTTCTAATTAGAGATGACAGTGGCACGCAGCAGCCAATGCAATGGAAACAAAAAAGCCAGAGTCTTAACCTATTGATGGGCTCAGTGGAACACTTGATTCCTGGTATTTCAGTCAACTTGAGCCTGAATTCATACATATCTGAATGAAATTCAATAGCAACTATTACCTTCAAATTTCTCGTAACTTGGAATCTGTAATACTGAGGGATTTATTATTCTTATGAATTTTCACTGTTTTCTTTTTTGTATTTACTAGGAAAAACCTAAAAGAATATTATCTGTTTGTTTTAGAGACAGGTTTTCATTTGTTACTAGAAAAAAATAGTACATATTGAATACTAGAAAGTGGTGGGTTGGAGACAGCTCTTATCAGCTGGTAAGAGTTGATTGTGTGTGACTGTTCCCTACTCTGAAATATGACTTCACTTTGGTAGATTGATATAAGATATAATGAAAGTATTTATACCACAGAAATTGGCAAATGCTAAAAAATCAGGGCTTTTTCCCCAGGCACTGAGATTCAATTGTTAAATATTTACTAGCACAGAAGTGATTACAGGTGATGACAGCTAGGAGGGATCAGATATATCGATTTCTAAAAGCTTGGAGTAAAATTGAAGTCACTGATGGAGAGACAAATTCAGGCCAATAAGTACCCTAAAGAGTGTTCAGCACAGGAGGCTCTGTTCTTTTGCTAGTAGACTTCTCTACTGCTGCATCCAGTGTTGATGTTTTTGTTGTTATCAAACATGATGTCCTTCTCCAGAGATTGGTCCCTCCAGTATTGATGTACTCGATTATCTATAGGTAATCAGATTGTCAGGGATATATAGAAGGAAACTAATGTAGTAGTTTCAACTTTGCCAGAGTAATGCCTCTTATCTATAATTACCATTATGAAACTTCTGAATCATCTTGTTAATGTTAATATCTAGCATATTACCCTGGGTGCATGAGTAATTTTGTGCAATCTGCATTTTATCCACTGGTGGTGCAGCTAACCAAAAGCTCTGCAGTTCTAATGCACCAGCATTCCTTGGAACCCCTATGGGACAGTTCTACTCTGTCCTGTAGGATTGTTATGAGTCGGAATCAACTCTACAGCAATGAGTTTGGTTGTTTTTTTTCTTCTGGTGAAGCCCTGGTGGCATACGGGTTAAGAGCTTGGCTGATAACCAAAAGGTTGGCAGTTCAAATCCATCTGCTCCTCGGAAACCCTATGGGGCAGTTCTACTCTGCCCTATAGGGTCAGCATGAGTTGGAATCACCGGATGGCAATGAGATTGGTTTTTGGTTTATTTTTCTGGTGGCAACAATGGCTAAGTGCCACAGCTAACCAAAAGGTCTGTGGTTCAAAACCACCCAGAGGCTTCTCAGCAGAAAAGACCTAGAATTCTGCTCCCACAATGGTTATAGCCAAGGAAAACCTGTGGAGCAGTTCCATTCTGTCATATAGGGTCACTGTGAGTCAGAATTGACACAATGACACACAACCAAAACATTCTTCTCTAAGAATCAAAAATAAAATAAATTAAGCAAAACAGTGAATAATTACTTAGTTGCAAGAAAAAATTATGTTTACATTGTACTATATAGCCTTATATAGCAGTTTTTGAAGTACAGGCAACAATATCATCTTAATCACTACAATAACCACTGGGAGTTCATATTATCCATATTTTACATAATTAGGAAACTAAGGCTCAGTGGGGTTAAATGTTGCTCAAGGTCGTATAGCCTATATATGGCAAATAAAAGAGTAACATTTTCATCTACTTTTCTGCTATGTGGTGCTAGAGAAAGAGCTGTATATTATGACTCAAATGTTTTCCTGGAAGGAAACTATTATTATTTAATATTATTCTTGGCTCATCTTATTTTCCTAGGTATGTATGAAGAGACAAGCCACAGCCCCAAGCTTATTCCTCTTCTACTGCACACACTCAGCTTCACTGAGGTTCCGCACTGGTTGTCCACCAGATGTTCAATGTTATATCCCTACTGAAGGTTGTGACAAAACCCCAGAGAGTAAAATGACGGCAATCTGTCAACCAGTCATCATTATATATTTTTTTTCATTTTCCATTATTCTCCACCTTATGTTACTGTTTTTAGTGTGAAAATTGCTCATTGTTTATTTCTGCTTATTTCATCCATCAGTATTTTTTTAATTTTAATGACAGTCAACTGCTGAGAGTATTCTTCAGAGCAAAGTTACACTTTTCTTCAGGGAAGAGAAAGACAATGAGGACATATCCATTACTCTAAGAAATCCAGAGGTGCAGGATAGGATGACATCAGCAGCAGGAAGTGTGATGGATGTGCTGATTTACATTTTAATCCCATCAGATTGTTGCTGAAAATTATGATAGAGTGGTTATTTACCCACTAAAACTCACAATTTAATTGAAAAAAGGTTGAATTTGGTTCATCCAGCAAACAACTACATTATTGGTTGAGTACTTAGAAATGTCAGAATGTTTTGTTCTGTTCTCCTGATTTCCTTCTTTTTCTAAGTCTAATTCAATAACTCAACCAAATTTGTTAACGTTAAACATCAGCTCATACGATAAGTTCAAGTTCTACCAACATAAACATATCAATAAAGGTCCTACCCTCAAGAAATTTGTAGAGACAGCAACAAAATGACTGGGAAGACAGAAAGGAGGGTGATTAATTTTTGGCAGGAACTTAAGAAGTCTTCACAGAACTAGTGATATTATAACTGCACTTTGAATTATGAAAACAATTTTTCTAGGTACATTAAGAAAGGTGTTCCATATAGTAAGTAAAATGAGATTAAAAATCACAAAGAGAATGAATACTGGTCTGATAAATTAGCATGTAGTGAATATGCTTCAGTAGTGGGAGAAGAGGATTAAAAGTTTAATCAAAATAGACTATGAAGAGCTTGGCATGCGAGATAACTTTTCTGAAATTTATCAAATACGCATAATGGGCAGCATTGGAAGTTTTTAATAGTTTCCTTGTTTATGTATGAACCCCCTACTCTAAAATATTAAGTGAAAGCAGAACATATCCTTGACTGAGTAACCCTTGAGTAGAAATTATCTGTAGGAAGCTAAAGAAGCCAAACTCTGATGGGATGGGAGTAGGCCTTTCCATTTAATACCTGTACAAGTACTAGTAATCAAGTGGTTATTAAACTTGAGCTAAACACTCATAAATCCACCCTAAAATAGAGATAAGATGGAATCTAAATGACGTGATGTTTTTTCAGGAAAAGACTAATAATTCCTGTCAAGCCTGTAAAATCTGTTACATAGAGCCAGTCTTTGTCTTCCTTTTGGTAAGAAAAGTGTTTGTATTTCAAAATAACTGTAGACTCTTACCCATTTCATAAAATCCAGGCCATTCTTGTCTGATTAACATTCAAATATTAAACTTAATATAAACTTAACACTGCCCATTAAAGTTTTTTTTTTTGCTAATGAATATAATTTCTTTTAAGAATAAAGATACCAACTTCACTGCACCAAAAAACTACATACATGTAGATGAATAATTGTAAGAAGGAATTTTAAATAGAAACTCGCATCTTAAAAAACAAATTCCACCCAATTCAGCATAACTGTTTTGATTCATAAAAGAACACAGAGCTTAATATAAATGTCTGGTTTTTGTTTTCAATTGAAAAAGAATTCTAGTTTTTGTTTTCAATTAAAAAAGTATCCATGGATGTTTTTAACAATCCATTACCAACAGAAAGTTTCTCAACTAATCTTCATCTTGTGTAATAAAATATTGGACTTTTTATATGGAATTACCTGAAGCCTAATTCACAATAGTCTTGTCTCAGTTTCTTAAGTCTCTGTAAACATCAGAATGATTCTGCTATTATTACTGAAGGTCAAAACCTGACATTGGCATTTTGAATGTAGACGCAGATTGTGTCTGCCAATGAAATTTTTCTGCTTACCTATTCACTGCAGATGCGGTTTCTTCTGAGTGGGCATTGCAGTGTTAAGAGTAGGAAATGTAAATTTAGACTAGTCTATTGTGATCTGTGATCATTATAGATAGGAACACGAGAAACCCTGGGAATGAAAATGGAAAGTCCCAACTGAGCGCACTACCACAGCTCCTATTGTTGGCTTTTTCTTGAATTTTTACCATTTGTTTATTTGTGATTATATATCATAGCTCTTTCCAGCCAGGTGCTGACCTGTTAAGTTAGAGTGTATATACGATAAACTGGCAAAAGACAACCTACATGTGTAGATTTTTAACAGGGACCAGGTTTCTGTAAAAGACAGCAGAATGTGAACAGTACGGAGAATGAATATGTTCCACCCCTTGAAATGGAGGTCAGGCATTGGATCTGGATTACCTGCCAGTACGTCTTCAATAAAAGTTGTTTCCTTTTAGTCTCAGAGATATTCCTTAACCATGAAAATAAGGTTACTTTAATTCCGTTTTATGTTCATCCTACGAAAGGACACAATGTGCTGTTCTCATTGCTGGACTCTTCAGATTCATTCGCATGCATTAACCTTCACGGTATTTGTTGAGTTATTCGACTCTTTGTATATCATGAATAATTTCATTAAACATTAAGAATTTACCCACACTGTATCTTTGTGTATTTTTAAATATTTACAATTTGTAATACCGAATAAATATGTAATAGGTGGGGCAGGGTTTCAAAGGTTTTAATATTGCTTAAACCTGTCATGTACTATAACCTTTTGGGGCTTATATAATATTCAGCTCCTTAATTCAGCATCAGAGCTGTTATCATATGTTGATGGGAAAATAACAGCCATGTTGGGGCTCTCCAGTCACTAATAATTCCTATTTTGATTTGATTAGCATATAAATGTTCCTAGATTTATGCAGTGTCAGGGGAAAATGTATTAAAAATACTCCTTAGAGTTCTCTCTCTCTCTCTTCTCATTTTAATTACGTGAGGGAGAAAGAATCTTGTCATGAATGAAGCCTAACTTGCTTTTCCTCAAATCTTTGATTTATGGAAGTTTCCAGGAAAAAATCTGGTAAAAGGAGCATCAAAGGAGACTATTTCACAGTATGATCAAGAGTCATTGATGAAGTAGATTTTTCTTCAGTTTGTGTTTCTCAGAATGTCCATACATGATGGAACAGTAGAGAAAGATTCTTCTCATAGAGACATCTCAACTAAGCTCTGACTGATCATGTGACATATGACAAAGTATCTCCTTGGAGTAATCCTAAATGACAAACTAGTCAACTAAGGCTATACAACAGGTTTCTACACAATTCTCTTTCACTAATACGTTGAAAAACCAAGCACATCTATTTTGCCTCAAGTGCCACATTAAATGTGATTCTCAAGAATGTGAAAACATAAAATTTTGTGACACCACAAAAGCACTGTTACAGTCATGAAGACACAGCTCCTATAATACCATGCAATTCATTTCACTGGAGGGACGTGAAAATAGGAAGGAAAAGGCAATGCTAAAAGGAGCCCTAGATGAGCAATAGGACTTCCTGGTTGAACCAATGATTAAGCATTTGACTATAAACCAAAAGGCTGGATATTCAAACCCACTGCCTTAGCCATCTAGTGCCACTATAACTGAAATACCACAAGTGGATGGCTTTAACAAAGAGAAATTTATTTTCTCACAGTCTAGTAGGCTAGAAGTCCAAATTCAGGGCATCGGCTCCAGGGGAAGGCTTTATCCCTCTATCGGCTCTGGAGGAAGGTCCTTCTCTTCAATCTTCCACTGGACTAGGAGTTTCTCTGCACGAGAACCCCAGGTCTAAAGCACACACGCTGTTCCTGATGCTGCTTTCTTGGTGGTCTGAGGTCCCCAAATCTCTATTCACTTCCTTTTCCTTTTATTTCTTATAAAATAAAAGGTGGTGCAGGCCACGCCCCATGGAAACTCCTTTTACATTGGATCAGGGATGTGACCTTAGTGAGGGTGTTACAATTCCACCCTAATCCTCTTTAACATAATCTAATCTTGCCTCATAAACCACAGGCAGAGATTAGGATTTACAACACATAGGACAATTGCAATCACAAAATGAAGGATAACCACACAGTACTGGGAATCATGGCCTAACAAAGTTGACACGTGTTTTTGGGGGACACAGTTCAATACATGACACCCACTAAGAGAAGCCACGGAAGACAGGTCTGGTAATCTGCTTTGAAAGGTTCAATAACCAAACCTATTACCATCAAGTCAATTCCAGCTCATAGCAACCCTGTAAGAGATAGTAGAATGGCCCCATAGGGTTTCCAAAGAGTAGCTGGTGGTTTCAAACTGCTGACTTTTTAGTTAACAATCAAGCTCTTACCCACTGCACCACCAGGGCTCCCTTGGAATGGTTACAGCCTTCAAAACACAATGAAGGAGTTCTACTTTACACGTAAGGAGTCACCATGAGGTGGAATCGTGTTGATGGCAACTAGCAACTGCAACAGATGGGTAGTAAAGCTCTGTTAGATTAAAACTATCAATCAGAGGTAAAACAACCTTATCCTTCCTACAAGTGAGCACTGTAGTTCTCAGCACTGAAACTTTCCTAAAAAAAAAAAAAAAAAAGAATTTTGAAAGGAAGAACATAACCAAAACAAATAAATTGTGAATAACCAAATTTAAATTAATGTCTACTAGGGGTAAATGCTTCATCTCTCAACAGATACACTAGGCAAAAAGAAATTCTAATTCAGAAAAAAAAAAAAGGCAAAAACAAGGGTAGAGATCAAAACAATGTTTAGAAAATCATGTTTTCAAATACAAAAAGGAAAGTTTAAAGTTATATTTATAAAGAAAAACAAAGAAATGATTACATCACCCTTATCCTCTTAAATTTATATTAATTTTCCTAATCAGTTTTATGTAGCCCTGGTGGTGCAATGATTAGAACTAAACTGCTAACCAAAAGGCTGATAGTTCAAATCCACCAGCTGCTCTTTGGAAACCCTATGGGGCAGTTTTACTCTATTTTTAGGGTTGCTAGGAGTCAGAATTGAATAGACAGCAATGGGTTTGATTTTTCTGGTTAATCAGTTTTATATTTTTGTATGTCTTTTTTGATTGCTTAACTTTTTTAAATTTAATCTTCTTGTTCTGAATATGTCTGTAAGATCAGATTTTGAAGGTTCAAAAATCTTTATAGAAATTTTGCTTAATTTTAATTTTATCTTTCTTAACACCATTCTTATGGGCATGTACTACCTTTTTATAAAATTATTTTGTTTTTCTTCTTGCCATTTATAGCACATGTTCTTTAAAATTCTCAGGTCTTCAGGGAATTAGGAGTGGAAATTGATTTTTTTTTTTTTAATTAAAGATGTGTAAAATTGTTGTTGTTGTTAGGTGCCGTCGCGTGGGTTCCGACTCATAGTGACCCCATGCACAACAGAAAGAAACACTGCCCTGTCCTGAGCCATGCTTACAATTGTTGTTATGCTTGAGCTCATTGTTGCAGCTACTGTCTCAATCCACCTCACTGAGGGTCTTCCTCTTTTCCACTGACCCTGTACTCTGCCAAGCGTGACGTCCTCCTCCAGGGACTGGTCCCTCCTAACAACAAGTCCAAAGCATGTAAGACGCAGTCTCACCATCCTTGCTTTTAAGGAGCATTCTGGTTGGACAAATTTGTTCATTTTTTGGCAGTCCATGCTATATTCAATATTCTTCACCAACCCACAATTCAAAGGCATCAGTTCTTCGGTCTTCCTTATTCACTGTCCAGCTTTCACATGCATATGACGAGATTGAAAATACCATGGCTTGGGTCAGGCGCACCTTAGTCTTCAAGGTGACATCTTTGGTCTTCAACACTTTGAAGAGGTCCTTTGCAGCAGATTTGCCCAATGTAATGCGTCTTTTGATTTCTTGACTGCTGCTTCCACGGTTGTTGATTGTGGATCCAAGGAAAATGAAATCCTTGACAACTTCAATCTTTTCTCCGTTTATCATGATGTTGCCCATTGGTCCAGTTGTGAGGATATTTGTTTTCTTTATGTTGTGGTGTAATCCATCCTGAAGGCTGTGGTCTTTGATCTTCATTAGTAAGTGCTTCAAGTCCTCTTCACTGTCAGCAAGCAAAGTTGTGTCATGTGCATAACGCAGGTTGTTAATGAGTCTTCCTCCAATCCTGATGCCCCGTTCTTCTTCCTATAGTCCAGCTTCTCATACTATTTGCTCAGCATACAGATTAAATAAGTATGGCGAAAGAATACAACCCTGCCACACAACTTTCCTGACTTTAAACCAATCAGTATCCCCTTGTTCTGTCCAAATAACTGCCTGTTGATCTATGTAAAGGTTCCTCATGAGCACAATTAAGTGTTCCGGAATTCCCATTCTTCTCAGTGTTATCCATAGTTTGTTATGATCCACAGTCAAATGCCTTTGCATAATCAGTAAAACACAGGTAAACATCCTTCTGGTATTCTCTGCTTTCAGCCAGGATCCATCTGACATCAGCAATGATATCCCTGGTTCCACGTCCTCTTCTGAAACCGGCCTGAATTTCTGGCAGCTCCATGTCGATATACTGCTGCAGCCGTTTTTGAATGATCTTCAGCAGAATTTTGCTTGCGTGTGATATTAATGATATTGTTCTATAATTTCCACATTCGGTTGGATCACCTTTCTTGGGAATAGGCATAAATATGGATCTCTTCCAATCAGTTGGCCAGGAAGCTGTCTTCCATATTTGTTGGCATAGACGAGTGAGCACCTCCAGCGCTGCATCTGTTTGTTGAAACATCTCGATTGATAATCCATCAATTCCTGGACCCTTGTTTTTCGCCATTGCCGTCAAAGCAGCTTGGACTTCTTCCTTCAGTACCATCGGTTCCTCATCATATGCCACCTCTTGAAATGGTTGAATATCGACTAATTCTTTTTCGTATGATGACTGTGTGTATTCCTTCCATCTTCTTTTGATGCTTCCTGCATCATTTAATATTTTCCCCATGGAATCCTACACTATTGCAACTCGAGGCTTGAATTTTTTCTTCAGTTCTTTCAGCTTGAGAAACATCGAGCGTGTTCTTCCCTTTTGGTTTTCCATCTCCAGCTCTTTGCACATGTCATTATAATACTTTATTTTGTCTTCTCGAGGGGCCCTTTGACATCTTCTGTTCAGTTCTTTTACTTCATCAATTCTTCCTTTTGCTTTAGCTGCTCGATGCTCAAGAACAAGTTTCAGAGTCTCCTCTGACATCCACCTTGGACTTTTCTTACTTTCCTGTCTTTTCAGTGACCTCTTGCTTTCTTCATGGATGATGTCCTTGATGTCATTCCACAACTCGTCTGGTCTTCAGTCACTAGTGTTCAACGCATCAAATCTATTCTTCAGGTGGTCTCTAAATTCAGGTGGGATATACTCAAGGTCATATTTTGGCTCTCGTGGACTTGCTCTGATATTCTTCAGTTTCAGCTTGAACTTGCATATGAGCAATTGATGGTCTGTTCCGCAGTTGGCCCCTGGCCTTGTTCTGACTGATGATATTGAGCTTTTCCATCGTCTCTTTCCACAGATGTAGTCAATTTGATTTCTGTGTGTTCCATCTGGCGAGTTCCATGTATATAGTAGGCATTTACATTGGTGAAAGAAGGTATTTGCAATGAAGAAGTCGTTGGTCTTGCAAAATTCTATCATTCAATCTCCGGCATTGTTTCCATCACCAAGGCCATATTTTCCAACTACTGATCCTTCTTCTTTGTTTCCAACTTCTGCATTTCAATTGCCAGTAACTATCAATGTATCTTGATTGCATGTTCGATCAATTTCATACTGTAGCAGCTGATAAAAATCTTCTATTTCTTCATCTTTGGCCCTAGTGGTTGGCGTGTAAATTTGGATAATAGTCGTATTAACTGGCCTTTTTCCTTGTCGGCCTGTGGATATTATCCTATCACTGACAGCACTGTACTTCAAGATAGATCTTGAAACGTTCTTTTGGACGATGAATGCAACACCATTCCTCTATGAGTTGTCATTCCCAGCATAGTAGACTATATGATTGTCCGATTCAAAATGGCCAATACCAGTCCATTTCAGCTCAGTAATGCCTAGGATATCGATGTTTATGTGTTCCATTTCATTTTTGACGATTTCCAATTTTCCTGGATTCATACTTCATACATTCCAGGTTCTGATTATTAATGGATGTTTGCAGGTGTTTCTTCTCATTTTGAGTTGTGCCACATCAGCAGATGAAGGTCACGAAAGCTTTCCTCCATCCACGTCATTAAGGTCAACTCTACTTTGAGGAGGCAGCTCTTCCCCAGTCATCTTTTGAGTGCCTTCCAACCTGGGGGTCTCATCTTCCAGCACTATGTCAGACAATGTTCCACTGTTATTCATAAGGTTTTCACTGGCTAATGCTTTTCAGAAGTAGACTGCCGGGTCTTTCTTCCTAGTCTGTCTTAGTCTGGAAGCTCAGCTGAAAGCTGTCCTCCATGGGTGACCCTGCTGGTATCTGAATACCAGTGGCATAGCTTCCAGCATCGCAGCAACACACAAGCCCCCATAGTACGACAAACTGACAGATACGTGGGGGTGTGTAAAATTACCTACCATTTATTTGAACTATTTGTAATTTGGCTTTGTAAGACTAAGGTAAAATCTACGTCTTTTCCCTGGCAATCAGGCTTTAGAAGGTATTATGCTCACTTTCTCCTGAGGTTTTTATCATTTCCACTTGACCAACTTATTCCTCCACATTGTTTTTATCTGCCATTGAGTCAGCTCTGACTTACAGTGACCTTGTGTACAACAGAACAAAACATTGCCCAGTTCATGTGCCATCCTCACAACCAGTGTTATGTTTGAGCCCATTATTGTATCCATCGTATCAACTCATCTTGTTGAGGGCCTTCCTCTTTTTTGACAACACTCTACCAAGAAGAATGTCCTTTTCCAGGAACTGATCCCTCCTAATAACATGTATAAAGTACCTGAGATGAAGTCTATCCATTCTAGCCTCTGAGGAGTTTTCGGCTGTACTTCTTCAAAGACAGATTTGTTCATTCTTCTGGCATTCCATGGTATATCCCTCCATACTATGCCTAATTAGGGTTAGAGTCATAGTCGGCTTTGCCTTTCTAGAAGATGAGATTGTCAACTAGTATATTAATAGCTTTTCAGGTTAACTAGGGGAGAGTCAATCAATTCAATACCAGGCAGACATTTTACAAATTATATTTACTACATAAAAAATATGAATATGCCTAAGGTATAGTCTTATAATGAACAAATAGTTTCACAAAATTTTACATGTGATATGATTAGAACACTGTGGAAATGAATAAAACTATGCATAGGAAAACAGGCTGGACTCAGTTGAGTCCATTTGCAAGATGACATGCCAAATACGTACTGTGGGCTCCCCTCATATGGTGGAAAAGGCAGAAAGCATTTTGGAAGATAAAGAAGTGTCATGTGCAGAAATAGAATGAAATGGTATCAGACAGGCAGAAACTGAGCAGACACGATTTGGTTGAAGAAAATAGCCCAGATATCTGAAGATATTTCTGGAGAGTAATAATAGGAAAAATAAGAACAAAGCCAACAAATTTTTATGTCAATAGGCAACAAAGGTACAAAGTATGAGGAGCCTGGTGGTCAATCAGCAGAGAAATTTGTGGGGTTACTATAGTGGTTGCAGACAGGGTGACAAGGTAGGTACAAAGTATAGTTGATACCGAAAAGAAAAGCATGGTAAGTAGTAGGAAATCCTTCATGAGTGGCTATACTACCACTGGAGGTTCTAGTTAATGTAATAATAGAGAAAAAGAGATAACAATAAATATTGCCAAGGAAAAATGTTTCTTTTCCCCTTTGAGGATGAATTCATTTACTCAAACTACAATTACCTGGCAAAATTCCATGCCTTATCTATCTATTTATAATATAAATATTCAAGATACTATGAAATACCAAAAAACACAATTTCACCATTCTCTATAATAGGAAAAAAAAAACAAAAACAAAACTCTCACTCATTGTGCCTTTGCTGTGTCTCAATTCCATGTTTTGTCTGATTTCAAGCTGAATGTTTGAACTGCAATATATATTGAGATAGAAACATTTTCATTAACTTTTCCACCGGATGCTGTAAATCCATGATGGTACAAGTGTTAGCTGAGTGAAATGTTTGTCTCACTGGCCTTTATCTTCCACTACCCTCCTAATTTAGTTGTTCCTTGGTCACCAGGAGTCAGAATGGACTTGATAGCAACTGTTTTTTTTTTTTTTTTTTTGGCGGGGGGGTTGCCATAGCCATCATATATTCAGACTGACTTCATAGGACTATATTTTAGATTCTACCATAAATAATGCATTTTGCAGCAATTATTATTTTACTTCTGTAAGCCCCAAATTTACCAATGGTCCCAAATCTTTTTATATTTTGCTGTTAATTTATGCTCAATCCTGTCTAAATATGACAATTAGTAATATTCACGCATGGGATAAATGAACTAATCAAACACACACATACGCAAACACACACACAAAAATGACAAAAATATCCAGCCCCATTTATTTTACTAAATTTTTCATTTCCATAAATCATTATTTTTCAAAATATATATTGCTGTTGTTTTGGGCAATTTTGTATTAAAAACTATTGAACGAAAATTTCAATTAAAATATTAACACATAGAACAGTATGATTAGAGATATTAAAGTTTATATGTATATGTTTTTGATTGCAGCAAAATTTGATAGTATGATAGATATTTAGAGTTAGAAGGTATTAGAATGGAAATATCAGTTTAAGGGCAAGGAATAATGATATAAAATTTCCAGTTCTTAAAAAGGAGAATATTCTTACACTCTTTCAGTGGATGATGGTGAATACCAAGTTCCTTAGAATACACAAAAAACAGCAATTCAGCAGTGTGATTTTAAGATGTCCATGATTACCAAATGCCAGAGTGTGGATCCTTCATAGCAATTTAGACCAATGGTTAATGGTACTAAATATTAATTTTTAACAAATGTAAAGGGATATATTATTTTTCAAAATGTTTTTATTAAATACATGACTAAAAGCACTTGAAGATCACTGATGTATAAGTATTACTATGAGTTTAAAACCTTTGGGGATTGCAAATGGTTATAGATATTATTTAAGACAGTAAAATGTCTGCCCCTTATAAGATGACAAATCTTGAACACAAAACAATAACAAACAAAAAATACATGCCAACTTCTAAGTTTTAGAAAAATTGTCCTAAAAGTATATGGCTAAAGCCTGAAAAAAAAAAAAAAAATTTTTTTAAGCAGGTATCAATCACTGATCTTTGTTGTACCATAAATTTAATTAATTATTTGCTCATGATGTTTATCAGTAATTATTAGTTCTGCTTATGGTGAGTTCAGAGAGACACCTATGCTTGCCAAGTGAGTCAGAGACTTGTGTTTGATTTAGACAGGTAATTCAGTTGATTTGAGTACAGAATTCTACTGTCTGGCCAATACCTATTACTATTACAATAAAAAAAAAAATACAGCTGTGTTTCAATGGGACCAAAGCCAGGATGGATGTGAAAGTTATGAAAACCACCATTTGCTCTGAAGGGTACAAAAGTGAGAGTCTGCTATCAGTGCATCCATCTGACAAGAGCATACGTTTCTAAGAGGGTGTTAAGCCCACACAACAGTCTGAAATTTAAAAGCTCTTATTTTTTTTGGTGAAGAGTCAACCCCTTCAAATTTTCATTCCTATTTCCTAAAAGAAATCTGAAAGGCTGCATTTATATACATAGATCATGGATCAATGACTAATGAACATACACACACATATACACACAAGCATAATTTGTTTTGTTTAGATAATTTTTGTTAGCTGTAATTATCAGATGCCATGTAATTAAAGGAACTATTCGTGTACCCATCACCGCATCATCACATTTTCCAAGCTTAAGACCTTCTTGTCTTATGGGAAAATGACACACTATACAAAATCATTTAGAAAGTGACAAAATACACTATTGAGATATAAAGGTGGGGTGGATTTGAATTGAATCAATTCCCCTAAAAGAATACTTTAAAGATTCGAATGATATGTTATATGAAAAAGGCTAAGAAGTCACCAGGATGAGTTATTAAATTAATATTTAATAAATGGAAAGCACAGATTTTGTTTTACTAGTCTGGGAGAAGAGTGGCACACCTAATTCTCTATTAAAAAAAAAAAGAATATTCAAGATGCTCTGGAAGGATAAATGGGGATAAGTAATGGTATAAAACAGATCATCTATCCCAAGCACCTGGTGGTCCACAATCACAGAGTAATACAATTACACAATAGGGAACCTGGGAGGGGCATAAAAATAATTAAATCTGACCTCTTGAATTTTCAGATGCAGAAATTGAGTCCCTGATGAATTAAATGGTTAGTCGAATATCAACCTACTAGATATTTGCAGGACTAAGACTCTTACCTTGGTAATCATGCAACTCTCATCTGACATTGAGCGCTTTCTCTGACCGAGGGCCCATCTGAGACAGTTACTATTTATGCTATTGCAGTTCTGTTGATCGATTTTTTGTGGCCTTTCTTGTCATGGTCTTGTAACTCCCACCAAATGATTTGGTGAGACCATGCTAATAATGTATATGGAACCCTAATCAGGTGATTGGTCAGTTTTGTCATTCTGGCAGGCTTAAAATGAGCCATCCCAGAGGTGGTAAAGAAAGGATCTCACCACCGCCAAGAAAGAATAGCCAGGAGTGGAGCACATCTTTTGGACCTGGAATTCCTGCTCTGAGATCTGCCTAGACCCAGGAAACAGAGAGCTGTAACACCAAAGATGGCAAGATGGTGAGAAGCAGCTGCAGAGAAATGGCAGTAGCAGGGCAGTAGAACCAGGAGACTGGCAGGGGATGGCGTGGTGGGCTTCATGGCCCACAGAGCAGAGCAAGAAAGCTGAGTGCCTTTGGGTAGGAGCCTTGCTAGAGGAGTAGGGTGCCTCCAGGTACTTGGTCGCGCTGGACTTGCCAACCCATGGAGCTAAAGCTGAGTGCCTTAGAGACGAGGATCTCTTACAGAGTGGGCTACCTTGCGGCACTTATCGCCAGAGCTGAAAGAGCTTTTGAACACTTGCCTAAGCACCACAGGGGCGGAGGGGCCAGAGAGAGACAGCTGAGAAGAGGCTGGCATGATGGAAGAACTATAACCTCAGCGTTCCTGAACCTGAATTGTTACCTGTTACTTCCCTTATAACCCCCATAATCTGAGCATTGTCTGCGAGCTGTGTGTGGCCATTGGAATGAATGGTCCTAGCAGAGAAGTAAAGAGTGCCGTAGGAGGGGTAGTTGGTGTCAGAATTAGTAAAGAAGGCAGAGAGGGGAGACACATCTGACCTCTGCCTCACTGGATTTGATTCTCCTTCCCCCTGTTGTACTTGATTCTCATTCCCTCTCATGAAATTGATGGAAGTTAGATGCCACTCCCATGACATTTTTCAGCTATTTACTGTCTTTACAAAACCCCTGTAACATTAGAAAGGTTAGGACAGAAATTGTTGGATAAATGTGTGTAGTAAAACAATATTTTGATAAATCATATATTCATTTTTTTTCAAATAAAATCCATCTTTAGTGGAAAAGATGAAGAGTGGAGATGTGGAGAGGAAGGAATTGAAGGAGATGACCTATCTGACAAAACCATATATTTCAGAGAACAGAAATGCGTACTTTCTTATGCCTAAAATCTCTCTATGCTTTTTAGAAGTTGAATGAAATATCCTAAGGTTTTTCCTACTTTTTCTAATTTTATAATTCTTTGCTTTGTTCTATCTGATATCAATATTATTTTGTAAGGATATTTCTAAGCATATATCAAATGTAGTAAATAGCAACCTCTATTTAAAATTAACTGAGTGGCCTTTTGGTTTACATATTTGTGCCTTTGAAATTTAATCACCAGAAATACACATCTCTGGGTCTAATGACTGCCAGCTGAACTGATCAATTATTTCTCAGGAGCATACAGATCTGAAGACTTGGGGCCCAGGAAACTCCTCCAATCCTATTTTTCAATAGGATAGACAAGTGCTAGCCATGTATACAGCAGTTGATACTCAACCTCTGCCCAAGGCCTATAAGATGTCTTCATGGTTACTACACGTATATCCTCAGTGCCACCTTCAATCTTTTCCACAAGCTATTTTCCTCACTTCTAATTCTCTTTTTCCTTTGCCATTCCAAACCCTACACATTATTTAGAACTCTTGAGATGGCCTTTTTTCCATAATGAAAAATAAGTTAATACCAAATAGAAAATTTAAGTAAATAAGAATGACAATCTCTTTTGGACAAAATTGAGAAATTGTCCTGGCTTCTTTGTCCCTCCTTAACATTCCCCTTTCCTAAATTCTTTTGGCTGTTAAATAAGTTTCATGTGACTCAATGATTTACTTCACCCCTTCATATGTTTTTAGCAGAAACTTCTAGCTGTTTCCCAGTATACATTCTCCTCCTGTTCTTAATAATAAAATCTTGAAATTTTAGTGGGTTTCATTGTTCAGATGAAGACTACCTTCCCTGACTTCATTTGCAGCTGTACCTGGGCATATGACTATGTTTGGTTCAAAAAGGGATGAGTAAAGGTGATGTATGTAACTTCAGAGCTTCCTTAAAGTGAAGAGGCACACCCTTCTATTCTCTTTCACCACCTGCTGCCTGGAGCAGGGCCCATTCTGGACCATGAAGTTGGAA
This sequence comes from Elephas maximus indicus, assembly GCF_024166365.1. Taxonomy (NCBI): domain Eukaryota; kingdom Metazoa; phylum Chordata; class Mammalia; order Proboscidea; family Elephantidae; genus Elephas; species Elephas maximus. Next base: position 49,253,448 of record NC_064829.1, on the reverse strand, counting down.
GCCCCTACAAAGGGATGGTTAAGTAGAAACCCAGAAGTAGCCTGGAATCCCTTAAGCTCTTGGAGCTGCCATACCCACCACCACTGCCGTATAACCTCCATAATGCTTCTGTTTTGAAAAAGACAAATATCTCTCTTGCTTGAGCCATTATTTTCTTAGCTCTCTTTTAATCCAAGATTAATTTTAGCTGATGCACGTTGCTCCATAATTGTTTCATGTTTTCTTTTATTTATTTTTTTCTCCTTAACTACCTTGTAAGTTCCTAACGTCACTATTGTACCCTTCAGAGGGGAACAAAGTGCAAAGTCCAGTTCCACAGTTACATTTAGTAAAGACTCATTAGATTGATTCATTAATCACCATTCTGCTCCCAAAATGCCCAGAGACATGACTTCAAACTGTGGTAGAGCTATGAAACCACTCCCATGGGCAAGTTTTTCAATCATTTAAGATTTACGTTTATCTCTACAGTTTCACAGCACTACTCTTTAGACGCCACTAGACTGTATACTCTGTGCAGGTATAACTCCCTCACCTTCCCAGGGTATTTCAAATCCACAAAGCACATATTTAACTCTGTATCCAGTTCACTGTTAAGAGTGAAAATGGCCATTTGTGTCTCTGTTCATATATTGATACCGCGGCATTTATTGATTTGTATGCTCTGCTTATTACTATGACATTAATCCTTATTAACTCTAATGCAGCTTACCATTAAGTCTAATCAAGATTCACCACGATAAAAATGAGATTGGGACAATTCTTATTTTTGCTTAAAGCAGCTTGCCCATTTCCATTTGTTGGACTTTCCCTATTCATCTATCGGGACTGTTGCTTTTCATTAACTCTGCAAAGTAATGTGTCATTTTGATGTAATGGCGCCTCAGAAAATCAGATTGTATTTTTTAACATTCATTTAGTAAAATAGAGAAAAATGAGCATATGAGGAGAATCAGATAGTATTATTAATGTTATTGATAACAATAGCTACCTTTGAGAACTTTTGGGAATTTTAAAGTCTGTGATTTTTTTTAACTTTAAATCTAACTGCTTTGGCACTAAATGGGGGCAACCCTAACCGTCACCTCTTGGTGTGAGGGTACCTTACTGTCAGCATGTCATTTAGTTACCTAATGTGACTCTGGAAATAGGAATAGATTGTAGGCCCCACATTTACATTCAATCTACTCACCAGATGTTTGTTCCTATTAACTCATAGTGATTGTGTCTTGAAATAAAATTCCCCCCAGTATTTAAATTTCTAAATATATGATAAAATATTACATCACATGCTAAGAGGTCTTGTAGAGACCATTAAGGTTTTCGTTTGCCTCTCAAAAAAGTTCTATTTAAACTACTTCCTCTCACATAAAAATTTTCATTGAGAATCTCGTAGATAAAAGCTGGACTTTCCCAGAGTAAATTATGCTTTCTGAGCGTTAGGATAGCTCCATTATTTCATTTCATCATCATCAATGATGAAGTGGTTGCTTCCTGTAATACTTTTAAATGATACTGAATTCTCATGCATTATTTTTCGAACTCTGCATTTAATGATTTTGTGTTTGTAGCTTGGAATTTACCATAGTGGGAGTATTTATGTCATAGAAATTGACAAATGTTAAAACTCAGGCCTTTTTCTTCCTCTGTGAGCCAGTTGTTAAACATTTACCAGAACGCAATTGTAACTACATGTATGTTTGTGTACAGATCTGTCTATCAATAATCTATCTCCCTACCTATTTATCTATCACTTATCTATCTACCTACCTACCTACTTATCTATCATCTATATATCTAATCTATCTATCTACACAAACACATATACATGTATACAATTTAGGTATGTATTTATACATATGTACACGTACGTATATATATATATACACACACATACACACACACTGTATCTTTACAAAAATTACATGTGCCTTCTATGTTTGTTTGCCAACCACTTCCTCCCCTGAGAGGTATTTTCGTAAACACTGCTATGCCAATATTTTGCTGAAAAAAAAAATTAGTGTAGAGCAATTATGAATGTACCTCTTATGAGGAGGGAGCGGCTGGTAAACAAACATAGAAGGCACTCATTGTTTGCATAAAATACAGCATATTGGTCTGTGTATATACATGTATATATATACACACACACACACATATATATGTGTATATTGGAGCCCTGGTGGCACCGTGGTTAAGAGCTCGATTGCTAACCAAAACGTCGGCAGTTCAAATCTACCAGCCACTCCTTGGAAACCCTATCGGGCAGTTCTACTCTGTCCTATAGGGTCACTATGAGTTGGAATGAACTCAGTGGCAATGGGTTTGATTTTTTTTTTTTTTTAACGTGTACATATATCATACATGTGTATATTATTGGATGTGTATATGAATTTGTGTTGATTGTGTGAACATGCATTTCAAGGTATACTAATCTGGTTTTGTCTGTCTTTTCATCTGCTAGTACCATCTAATTTTAATCATTGTAGCTTTATAAGATATTTCAATATTGTATACAAGACACAGATTACTTTGCTTCATTTTCAAGATATTTTTCCTGGCTAATAATGTTTTTCAAATTTCTGCACTGTTTTATCGTAATTTCATCCAGTTTCTTTGATAATTGTCATGTTATTTTTTAGTTGTAATCGTGTCGACTTTACAGATTGGCACATTTATGATGTTGAGTTTATTTAGGAACACGATTTATATTTCCATTTACTGAAATCTTACTTTGCTTTAGTCAGGAGCTTTTCTGAATCTTCTTTGCTTTTCCTTGGCACTCTTTTTAAATACTTTTAGCATTATTGCGTTGGTGGTATTTGTTATAAAAATACTGAACTTTGAGCCTGTTTTTCTTGTTTTGTTTTGGTTTCCATCCTGGGAGTCGTTTGTAGGAGTAGTAAATCACTTGGATGTTTTCTCATTTACTTCTATGGCAATTGGTCCATTTAGATTTTATTTTCTGGATTTAGCTTTAACATGTTTTTATTTGTTCTGGAAATAATCCATTTTACTCATATTCCCAAACAGATTTGAGCAAAGTGGCCATTATAGTAGAACCAGTCAATATCTTGCCCAATATCCCTCAAGGCTTCTTCAGTCAGGATCTGCATCCTTCACAAGGACTTTATCTAAACGGTAGAAAACCTGCTGCTGTCAAGTCAATTCTGACTTATAGCGACCCTACAGAACAGAGTGGAACCACCCCATAAAACTTCCAAGAGGTGCCTGGTGGCCTCAAACTGCAGACCTTTTGGTTAGCAGCCAAACTCTTAACCACTATGCCACCAGGGTTTCCAAAATGGTAGAAGGCAGCCTGGAAATTCCAGGAAAGGGATAGCTGGTGGAATCAGCTCTCAACCATCGATTGACAGGGAATTGGTGTTTGTATATCTCAGTGCCCTCACCTCATGAGTAAGGTAAATGGGAGACTTGTTCAACTGTTTTCCTGGTTAAGGGACAGTTACCTACCCATCACTCATAGGGTCACTATGAGTTGTTTTTTTTACCTACCCATAGTGGTAACTGTCTTGATAACAAATCCTTTATTGGGTGATTTCCCTTTGCTTTTTGCCTCTGCCAAGTGCCTTGAGTTTCCCAAACAAACCACTTGCATGGAATCCTTGTCTTGAAATCTGCTTCTTGGCAAACCCAAAATAAGACATAGCTTGATTTTCTTACCATTTTTTGTATCTCTGGTTATTTCCCTAAATTTACATATGGTTTGTTTGGCTTTCTTTCTCCCTGGCCTTTATTATATCCTCAAAATATGGATCTTAATGGTTCTCAACTGAGTGAACGCCTTCCCCAAAGATCAGTGGAAATATGTGGGGATTTTTGATTGTGTCAATGACTGAGAGGAGTAATATTTATTTCCCAAGGTCAGGTATGTCAAATGCCATTCATTGTGTGATACAGCCTCATAAAAAAAAAAAAAAGCTTTTTTGCCCAAAATACCACTTGACGCTCCTTGGAAAAATCTGTATTATTAGGTTTTCTAAAAAACCAAAGCGATATTGCTGTTCTGCACTCTAATTCATTAATTTGTGCTTTAATATATGATTATTACTTTTTTCTGCTTACATTAGATGTTTAATTCTTTTGTTTGTAATTAATGTCAGCAGATTCTTCACCCATTTAAAAATACTTTAATACTTAAATCAATTTTTATTTAAATATTCAGGGCTATGAGTCTTTTATTCTAAGCTATATCCCATACATATATTCTGCTTTGTAATGTTTATTATTCTTATTTTTTGGCTATTAAAAAATATGTATTTTTTATTTCTCCCTTACCTCAAGAAGGAAACCCTGGTGGCATAGTGGTTAAGTGCTACAGCTGCCAACCAAAGGGTCAGCAGTTCGAATCCGCCAGGCGCTCCTTGGAAACTCTATGGGGCAGTTCTACTCTGTCTTATAGGGTCGCTATGAGTCGGAATCGACTCGACGGCAGTGGGTTTGGTTTTTTTGGTTTTTTACCCCAAGAAATTTTAAGATAATCTAAAAAAAAAAAATTCTATGGAGTATAGCTTTTTTTAAAATTATTTTGTTGCTATTAGTTTTTCTTATTACTTTTATTTTATTGACTTATGATCATAGAAGGTAGTCAGTATTAGTTCTATTTCTGAGAATTTTCTTAAGTTTTCTTTGTGACTTAATGTAAGTCACTTTAATTGTTATGTTGGTACTTCAAAATAAGATTTATTTTCTGATTTTAAAGAATAGTATTTATATACCCACATATAAATATGCTATTTTGAGCTTACATATCATTTTTATTCCTTCTCATCTGTCACAAACTGATAGAAATGAATGAAGTATTTTTCTGAGCCCTGGTGGTGCAATGGTTAAGAACTTGGCTGCTAACCAAAAGTTTGACAGTTCAAATCCACCAGCCACTCCTTGGAAACCCTATGGAGTAGTTCTACTATGTCCTATAGGGTCGCTATGAGTTGGGATCAACTCGTTGGCAATCGGTAAAGCCTTCTTCTAATGTCCTTTTGTCTATTTGTCTCCATATGTCTTTGCAAATTTTGAAGTTATGCTATTTTGTACATAGACACTAATCACTGTAATGCATATTTGCTTGTCTGTCAACATTTTTTATGTAATTTCTGAATTTCTGATAGAATAATTTGGCTAATTAGTTTCTTTTGGTTCCACTTTAAAGAGAGTTTTGCCCATAGTTTTATTTTTTAACTTTTCCAAATTCCTGGGTTTTGGGAGCTTCTCCTGAATTCAGAACTTATATGCATTATGTCCTTTGCTCAGTTCCAAAAATCTTTCTCTTTTAATAGAGCATTTATATGTACTGATAGGACATATATGTTTAATCATAATTCTGTCTTTGTATTTATCTTATTCATTTTGGTTTTTTTTAATTAAATTTTTCATGCATGGACGTGCTTGTATCTTTATATTATGTGGCCTGTGTTTCTTTTTCAATTGTTCAGTGATTTTGTGCTTATTCAGATAAACTTGATGGTTTGGAATTTGACTGTACTGTTAACTTGGAGTCTTAGTCATCTAGTGCTGCCATACCAGAAATACCACAAGTGGATAGCTTTAACAAAGAGAAGTTTATTTTCTCTCAGTAAAGTAGGCTAAAAGTCCAAATTCAAGGAGTGAGCTCCAGGAGAAGGCTTTCTCTCTCTGTTGGCTCTGGGGGAAGATCCTTGTCCCCAGTCTTCTCATGGTCAAGGAGCTTCTCAGGCGCAGGGACCCGGGTCCAAAGGACATGCTCTGCTCCTGGTGCTACTTTCTTGGTGTTATGAGGTCCCCAACTCTCTGCTTGCATCCCTTTCCTTTTATCTCTTGAGAGATAATAGGTGGTTCAGGCCACACCCCAGGGAAAATCTCTTTACATTGGATCAGGGATTTGCCTGAGCAAGAGTGGTGTTACAATCCCACCTTAATCCATTTAACCACAGGCAAAGATTTTAACCACGGGAAAATAACAAAATGGAGGACAACCACACATGGCTTAACCAAACTGACACATATTTTGGGGGGACACAATTCAATCCATTACACTTAGAAAGTAAAATTTTATATACATACCTAACTTGATCTCTTTATAGTATTTCTTGATGTATGTACTATATAGTATTTCTTGACTTTATATGCTATAAGCATAACAAAATAAACATTTCTGCTTCCCTCTTTATCCCCACTTTTTCTTCCATTATCCAATCTTTTTCGATTATATGGTTTCTGGTGTTTTTTGTTTTGTTTTGTTTTATAATTGCAAATATAATATTTCTCTGTACTGCCTTAAAAAGAAGACCATTCTTTCTTGCATAGATTACTCAAACAACTTCCTGTCTTGAGTCCTTATTCCCAATAAACCTTTCACAGTCACCATGCTTTTCCATCCTCACCCCAATTTATCCTCACAGTAATATTATTAATATGATCCTCCTAAAACAGTAATCTAACTGTTCCTCACAATCTTTTGAAATACCACCAGACTCCTTCTCAGGATAAAACTCAAATTATACATATACACACATATAATCTGCCCTCTGGCTGTCTCTGAAATTTCATCTCCCACCAAAGTCCATATAATCATGCTTGTTCAAGTCAAAATCATCCACTTATAATACAATGAAGACAAGATTCAATTTCATACCTGTGAGGTACAAATTTTATGTTATCCTCAAAGTGTCTATCTTTCTTTCTTCCCCACATTCCTCCTTTTGTTTATCTAACGCCTTGCTTTACAAAACTCAGTGCAAGGTACTACGGAAAGCTTCTGCCGACGACCAAGCTAATTTAGAGAACCCTCATTTTTACTTCCTGAGTACTGTGTGTTTTCTTCTAGCACAGCTTTTATTACATAGACTTGTTGCTTTTCTTCCCTCACTAGATCTTAATCTACTTAAAGGAAGGAAATCGACACTTTTCCTGTTTTATTCCTTACCCAAGAAATAGTACTTTGCACACAACAGACACTACATGACTTTGATTTACTTAATGTTATGTGTGGAAGTATTTTGTGAACAAATGTCTTCAAAACATAAAAAAAATATATATATTATTAAAAAAAAAAGATATATTATTAAAAAAAGAAAGACTGAATCTTTCTTACTACCCATAAATTCCATACTGGCGTTGTTGTTAGGTGTCATCAAGTCAATTCCAACTCATAGTGACCCTATGTACAACAGAACAAAAAAAAAATTATATATTAGGGTAACATTATATTTAACACATATATCTTAAAAAAAACTGAACCTGCTGCCGTTGAGTCGATTCCAACTCATAGCGACCCTATAGGACAGAGTAGAACTACTCATATGGTTTCCGAGGAGCACCTGGCGGGTTCGAACTGCCGACCTTTTGGTTAGCAGCCATAGCTCTTAACCACTATGCTACCAGGGTTTCCCCATATATCTTACAAGGTCAAAAACTAGGTTCTTGTTAAATAATGTAAAATACTGGTATCTAATCTCTGCCTTGCTAATTACTTATTGTTTGATTTTGGAAACAATATTTAATCTCTCTAGTATGCAATAACTTCGCCTTTAAAATGGGAATACTGTCTTATTTTGGAATCAATACTGGTTCAGTGTTAGAGTTCTTGCCTTCCATGCCAGAGATCCACCTCAATTCCTGGTCAGTGCATCTCAGCACTGATAGTGGAGGCTCATGTTGCTGTAATGCTAGAAAGATTTCAGTGGAATTTCCAGGCTAAGCTGGGCTAGGAAGAAAGGCCTGGCAAACTACTTCCAAAAAACCCTATGGATAACAATGGTCCAATACATAACTGATGTTGGGGATAGAACAGGGTCCAGCAACATTTCCTTCTATTGTGCATGGAGCTGCCATGAGTCAGGGAGCAACTTGTCACAGCTGACAACAATAATAAGTCTTACTTCAAGAGCTACAGCTGCTAATCAAAAGGTCAGTAATTTGAACCTACCAGCTGCTCCTTGGAAATCCTATTAGACAGTTCTATTCTGCCCTATAGGGTGGCTATGAGTTGGAATCAACTTGATGAGTTTTTGGTTTTACAAGTCATAGTTAGGATTAAAAATATATGTGAGCGAGTGTGTTGTGTATATGCATGTAGAGTTACTATATATTTTTATTACCTTACTTGGGATATAGTAATTAGACATCCATTAAATTGTAACTGTTATTATTGTTTAAAAATTGAACCTAGAAAGACAAAGAAGAAGTTTTCTTCATATCTGGGTATTGAGTTTATTACCCATGTGTGTTTGTGGCTTGAGGCAGTGTTCATTCATAAAACAGAAATATATGGTGCCAGACAGTGTGTGCTCCCAGATGAGTCAGGTTTTATGCTTAAGCTATAAGGGAAGGAAAACTTTTGTGGAGAGCTGAATTGGCTGTATTATTTATTAATATAAATGCTGCTCTCTCATATGCACCAACTGGTGTAGGTATTAGGTTTATTCTTATAAATGAACTTGATAAATAATTGAATATGAAACTGCCCCAGCTATTCTATCCTTGGACTCTTGGGGCATTAAGAATTCATGCCTTTTTTGACCTGCAAGGTTCTGCTCCTATTCCAGCAGCCCTGTGTGTCGTCTCAGAGACTTGTCGCTCAAGCTGAATTGTATAGTGTTTTTCTGATGTGCGAAATGTTGACCGGTGGGAAGCCTCTGGACTGATTTTCATCAGCCATCTAAACACATTTAGAGAGGAGGGTAGGAGGTGGGCAACCAATTATTTGCCTCACAGCATAGCAAAGCCACCCTTATTGTCACTGCCCACTGGCTTAGAAGAAATCAGCCTCCTAAGTATGTCACTTGTTCTGCATTTCAATGGGCCGATTTGTGCTGCTGTCAGGTTCCTGGCAATCATCTGCCAGGACCAGCTCTCTACCACTGAATCAGGTAGAACAGAGGCCTTAGGAGACAGGCTGGCTTTTTCCCTGAGTCCTTTGCTCCAGGACTCTGCCCTTATTCTGCATCTTCACTTGTAGTTTTGTGCAGGGTAAGAATTTATTGGCTAAGATACAACCTTGTTTTGAGTAAGTTATCAGATTCTTTGCTACTTAATTATTTAATATCTATGAACCCACCAGTCATTAACCTTTTAAGGGTCAGAAGCTTTTTTCTCCTTGTTGGTATTTAGAAATCATTGTCCTTTGTCTTAGAGATATGTGTTGGAGCTCTGCTTGATGAGACACCCAAATACATGAATTGCAGTGTGATAACCTGCTGTAGTTTGAATGAAAGGCATAAACATTGGTATATCGCAGTCTGCAGTTGAAACTATTAGAATAGTTGTGGAAGAGGTAAGCCCAGCAAGGATGGTGTTTAACAACAGAAAATGTTTCCCTGGATGTCATAAATGCCAGGGAAACAAAGTAGCATCACTTCCAGACAGAATGGTTTGGATAAGTTTCACACTCACTGCAAAGGAGAAAAATAAAACTTTCTTCTCTTACATTCTAGGAAAAAAACAAACAAAAAAAACATTTAGCTCTCTGCAGCAGTTTCTGTCATTTTTTCCCCTGTTTTTCATCCATAATAATTTTTCCACTAAATAAAGTTTTTAAAAAGCCCAAAATAGCACAATGGAACAAAATTGTGCAAAGTCCATTTGAACACCAATCATGTTAATTTTCAAATTGTTCGTGGAATTGTTGGACATCAGGCTTCATCCTTGGGCAGGGTTGTTTAGCAAGTAAGCCAAGCAACTGTAGGGGACCCTGCCATTAAACTGTTCTCTCGGGTCCTGTGGAGACGGTCACTGCTCATGGACTTCCTGCTGGCCTCTACTGCCCTGTGCCTCTTTCTCTCTTTCTCCTTCTCTCATAACTTTTTTTTTTTTTTTTTTTACCAAGAAAGGGAAATTTTTATTTTGACTCTCATGTGTTCTTGATGCATCTGGAGGTTTACTTTGCACGGCCAACAGATTCCCCATGCCCAATCTACAACGATTTTGATGCAAATGGCAGAAGAAGGCACTCTAGTTGATTCAAGTACAGTGATCTTGGGGCCACACTTGTGGAAACACAGTTGTAGTAGAAGGAAACCTGTTTTTTGCATTTTTTTGAGTAGTACCTAATTTGTCAGGAATTCATGTATTTCTATTCATTATCATATTTAAATTTCACAGAAACCCTGTGAGTTGGATATTATTATTAACTGCATTTAACAGACTAAACACGCACAGGTACACACTCTCAAACCTGAGGTTGTGAAACTTTAAGTACTTTCCCAAGGTTACACAGTTAGTAAGCAGCAGATCTGGGCTGAAAACTCATGTCTGTCTGACTCAAAACCCACCTCTTCCCACCACATCTTGCTGCCTCCCCAGGTAAGACATTTCTAAGAAGCTTGCCAATGAAGCTGGCAACCTCTCACTTTGGCATTCTCCCTCCCTCCTCTCTACATCCTCCTGTGCCTCCATAAGGACTAAATATCCATATATTTTTGGGCTTTGTCCCAAATAATGTGGATGAGGCCAAAGAAAATTGAAAATACATTATCTGCTCTCCAGGATTATGGAATTTATTGGCAAGGACAGGTGTCACACATAACAGTATTTATAAAGGGTAAATGACAATAAATGTGATTATGACTTGGGACTAACTTGGTTTTGAGATAAATAGTGTCTTTTTCCTTTTTTGGCTTAAAATTGATGTTGATGTTACTAAGATTTCTTACATAATAATAATGGCATGTGTCAAGGTCAAAAATTCAGTCTCTTATATCAATTTTACCAGCGAAAGCTCTAAAATGTTGTGTTTCCTAAACTCTATGGGACACATTACTTTTGAAAGGATCCTTTCAAAAAATAGATATTTAAGCAATATTTCGGTAATAAAATCATAACATATCCAAGAAAAATACTATGTTAAGAAAACTCTGATCACCTTGGTGGACTGAACTGATGAAGTCAGGCCCCTCTCTGACTGCAAGTATGGGATATGATTCACAAGCAACAAATACAAACAACCACACTAAGAAAGAAAATCCATGAAGTGCAGTCAATAGTGTTGTTAGAGCCCTAGGAACTCAAAGTAACAAAATAATCTAAAAGACACTGTAAAATAACTTAGAAGACAATACAAATTCAGAGCTGAGCTCTAAAGAAAGAGAAAGACCAAGGTGTGGAAAATGAAGAGAGAAATCAAACCCAGAGTGTTAACAAGAGGGTAACATCACTAGCATTTACCATAAACTACAGGCGTGCTACAGGGGTTACAAGCTGTAGACTGGGTTATAACACACAGACCATAGGCAGGAAATAGAGGCATGGGGCTGACCAGGGTGAATAAATCTCAAGTTTCTATACTTTCTCACCTCTCACGCCTACTCAGGAAAAGTCTGTAGGGTCATTTCATCTACAGAACTCCTTACAGGGTCAGCTGAGTCTTCCGTTGAGAGTGTACAGCTTGAATCCTTCCTTTGCCCAATTCTGCATTCTTCTCTTCTACAGATGCTAATTCCAAGAGCATTTCTTAATAAAATCCCTCCCAAGGAAGCCTTGTACTAGAGAACTCTGCCCCAAAATTTAACAAGTTAAAAAAGCAAGCCTTTTATATTTTATATTAGGCTTTAGGAATAGGGGGAAAAAAAAAAAAAAAAAAAAGAACTGGCCTGACAGGGAACATAACAGAGACTCTCTGATGGAGCAGGAGAAAAGTGGGATGCAGAACTCAAATTCTAGTAAAAAGACAAGATTTAATGATCTGACTGAAACTGGAGGGACCCCAGAGGACATGGCCCCTGTACTCTCTGTTAGCCCCAAATTAAAACCATTCCTGAAGCCAACTATTCAGACAAAGATTAGACTGGACTATAAGACATAAAATGATACTGGTGAAGAGTGAGCTTCTTAGCTCAAGTAGACACACGAGACAACGTGGGCAGCTCCTGTCTGGAGGCGAGATGCGAAGGCAGAGGGGGACAGGAGCTGGCTGAAAGGACACGACAAATACAGGGTAGAGAGGAGGAGTGTGCTGTCACATTATAGGGTGAGCAACTAGGATCACATAACAATATGTGTATACGTTTTTGTATGAGAAACTGACTTGAATTGTAAACTTTCACTTAAAAGCACAATAAAAAAAAAAAAAGAAGAGAGAAAGTCGAAGGAAATTGACTATGAGAAATTGAAAGCCCAGGATATTGCACTGTATATATTATGACCTGAGTTCATGCTACCTGTGCAATGAGTAAAAACCAAAGCCAATAAATGAATATTAAAATTGTTCAAGGATCATTGAAACCCCTGGGCCCAAGTAGGTTCATGTAAGAAACTGCGGTATCATGAAACTTTCACATTCCAGGGCATAGGGGATATTCAAAGAATAAACAACTTCATTGAAGAAAGGCTCACAATAAAAAAAAATCAATATTACATGAAGAAATAAACAAAACTTTCCACAATATTGAACTTTATCTGAGGCATGTGTTCCCAGAACAGATAAGGTGAGGAAGCATTCCTGTTAATTTGTGTTCCAAGAAATGGTTAACCACAAAGGACCAGCCTGCTCTTGCATATTCAAAGATCCATCTCCATTCTTCCTCATGACTCCCATAAGCCCTCTTTTTTTTTGGTGATGTTTCTCATCAATAAATATTCTCCCTATTGCAATATCCTGAATAAAACCATCTCCTTCACTGCCTGGTGCACTTGGTCTTTCACAGTGTTGGTGTCATGACTAGAGTGGGATTACAGATCTCTGTTTACTCAATCCAGGTAAAGAGGCCTCTTGAAGCCCTTTGTGCTCTATTCCTGACTGGAGATCCAGGGACCCAATGGTGAGCCTGGTTCTGTGTTACTGACCTTCTTCATCTGTAGCATGATAAAGAATTGATTCTGGTTCCTTTTTATTACTGTCCTGACTTCTGGTGCCAGTGTCTTTTGGTTTCACTGTCTGACAATTTGGTGAATCTTTAAATAAATTAATTGTTTATAGACATCTTGTAAAGAGCCATGGTGGTGCAGTGGTTAAGCATTTACCTGCTAACCGAAGGGTCAGGGATTCGAACACTTCAACTGCTCTGAGGGAGAAAGATGTGGCAGTCAGCTTCCATAAAGATTTACAGTCTCAGAAATCCTATGGGGCAGTTCTACTCTGTCCTACAGTGTAGCTATGAGTTGGAATTGGCTCGACGGGAGTGAATATTTGGGGGGAATGAGTTAGACATCTTGTATCGGGAGAAAGAGAACAGAGGAATTGGTTTGTCAGTCTTTTCTTTTTTTCTATTTTGAGCTCAAATCAATTAAGAATTTAATTTGTGGTGTGCCTACCACAAAATGTGTATCTGAACTGGTGAGTTTTATATTTCTGTGTTTATGCTCAAACCATGACTGAAATTTTATCACTGAAGTTAAAAACTTTCTCTCTCTTTGTGTCTGCATGTTATATGCAATTCAGAAAGGCCTTTACCTGTCATTGTGTGAGTGTATAATACTTTTCTAACTCTGAAGGTATTCCAAATTAGATAATAAAATCTCTTAAAGAAGCTTTATTCTAATTGGCTTAGAGCTAAATAAGCTATTATATAAATTGAATATTCCTAAAATTCCCAGGAAATAAGGAAAGTAAACCTCTAATACTTTCAATATGAAACAAAAGACTTATTCTTAAAGAAACTTACTCAGAAATGTTTTAAGAATTAAAGCTCACATAACTTAGGTAAATTTTTGGCAATCAAGACTAGTTTAGCATGTTTGGATTAATAAAAATGAATTTCCTCTGGTTTCTCATTGTTAAGTATAATATACAAATAGATTTTTATTCTAATTTTGTATAGTCTTCCTAAACTTATATAGGCTTACTGATCGAATAAAATAGCATTGCTTCTACTAAATGTTTAAGATTATTAAAATTGTAAATTTGTGAAACCAAATCAAATCATTATTCTGACAAACTTTATTTCGATACCGATTATGTAGTACGTCAGCTTGAGAAGATTCATTAAAAACCTGCAATACGCAGGTGATGTAACCTCACTTGCTGAAAGTGAAGAGGACTTGAAGCACTTACTGAAGATCAAAGACTACAGCCTTCAATATGGATTACACCAAAACATAAAGAAAACAAAAATCCTTACAATTAGACCAATAAGCAACATCATGGTAAATGGAGAAAAGATTGAGGTTGTTAAGGGTTTCATTTTATTTGGATTCACAAACAACACCCATGGAAGCAGCAGTCAAGAAGTAAAATGATACATTGCATTGGGCAAATGTGCTGCAAAACACCTCTTTAAAGTGCTGAAAAGCAAAGATGTCACTTTGAGGACTAAGGTGCACCTGAACCAAGCCATCATATATTTAATCGCCTCATATGCATTCAAAAGCTGTACAAAGAATAACAAAGACCAAAGAAGAATTGATACTTTTGAATTACGGTGTTAGTGAAGGATATTGAATATAACATGAACTGCCAGAAGAATGAACAAACCTGCCTTGGAAGAAGTACAACCAGAGTGCTCCTTGGAAGTGAGGATGGCAAGAAATTTATTTAATACTTAGATTATTATTTTTTTAAATAATTTTTATTGAGCTTTAAGTGAACGTTTACAACTTAAGTCAGTCTGTCACATATAAGTTTATATACACCTTACTCCATACTCCCACTTACTCTCCCCCTAATCAGTCAGCCCTTCCAGTCTCTCGTTTCGTGACAATTTTGCCAGTTTCTAACCCTCTCTACCCTCCCATGTCCCCTCCAGATAGGAGATGCCAACACAGTCTCAAGTGTCCACCTGATACAAGTAGCTCACTCTTCATCAGCATCTCTCTCCAACCCATTGTCCAGTCCCTTCCATGTCTGATGAATTGTCTTCAGGAACGGTTCCTGTCCTGTGCCAACAGAAGGTTTGGGGACCATGACCTCCAGGATTCCTCTAGTCTCAGTCAGACCATTAAGTCTGGTCTTTTTATGAGAATTTGGGGTCTGCATCCCACTGATTTCCTGCTCCCTCGGGGGTTCTCTGTTGTGTTCCCCGTCAGGGCAGTCATCGGTTGTGGCTGGGCACCATCTAGTTCTTCTGGTCTCAGGATGATGTAAGTCTCTGGTTCAGGTGGCCCTTTCTGTCGCTTGGCTCATAGTTGTCATGTGACCTTGGTGTTCTTCATTCTCCTTTGATCCAGGTGGGTTGAGACCAATTGATGCATCTTAGATGGCCGCTTGTTAGCATTTAAGACCCCAGACGCCACATTTCAAAGTGGGATGCAGAATGTTTTCATAATCGTATTATTTTGCCAATTGACTTAGGAATCCCCTTAAGCCATAGTCCCCATACCCCCGACCTTGCTCCGCTGACCTTTGAAGCATTCAGTTTATCCCGGAAACTTCTTTGCTTTTGGTCCAGTCCAGTTGAGCTGATCTTCTGTGTACTGAGTATTGTCCTTCCCTTCACCTAAAGTAGTTCTTATCTACTAACTAATCAGTAAATAACCCTCCCCCACCCTCCCTCCCCTCCCCTCGTAACCACAAAAGTATGTGTTCTTCTCAGTTTATACTATTTCTCAAGATCTTATAATAGTGGTCTTATACAATATTTGTCCTATTGCCTCTAATTTCACTCAGCATAATGCCTTCCAGGTTCCTCCATGTTATGAAATGTTTCACAGATTCGTCACTGTTCTTTATCGATGCGTAGTATTCCATTGTGTGAATATACCACAATTTATTTAACCATTCATCCTTTGATGGACACCTTGGTTGCTTCCAGCTTTTTGCTATTGTAAACAGAGCTGCAATAAACATGGGTGTGCATATATCTGTTTGTGTGAAGGCTCTTATTTCTCTAGGGTATATTCCGAGGAGTGGGATTTCTGGGTTGTATCGTAGTTCTATTTCTAACTGTTTAAGATAATGCCAGGTAGATTTCCAAAGTGGTTGTACCATTTTACATTCCCACCAGCAGTGTATAAGAGTTCCAATTTCTCTGCAGCCTCTCCAACATTTATTATTTTGTGTTTTTTGGATTAATGCCAGCCTTGGTGGAGTGAGATGGAATCTCATCGTGGTTTTAATTTGCATTTCTCTAATGGCTAATGATCGAGAGCATTTTTTCATGTATCTGTTAACCTGCCTGAATATTGTCTTTAGTGAAATGTGTGTTCAAATCCTTTGCCCACTTCTTGATTGGGTTGTTTGTCTTTTTGTGGTTGAGTTTTAACAGAATCATATAGATTTTAGAGATCAGGCACTGGTCGGAGATGTCATGACTGAAAATTCTTTCCCAGTCTGTAGGTGGTCTTTTTACTCTTTTGGTGAAGTCTTTAGATGAGCATAGGTGTTTGATTTTTAGGAGCTCCCAGTTATCTGGTTTCTCTTTCTCATTTTTGGTAATATTTTCTATTCTGTTTATGCCCTGAATTAGGGATCCTAACTTTGTCCCTATTTTTTCTTCCATGATCTTTATCGTTTTAGTCTTTATGTTTAGGTCTTTGATCCCCTTGGAGTTAGTTTTTGTGCATGGTGTGAGGTATGGGTCCTGTTTCATTTTTTTGCAAATGGATATCCAGTTATGCCAGCACCATTTGTTAAAAAGACTATCTTTTCCCCAATTAACTGACACTGGGCCTTTGTCAAATATCAGCTGCTCATATGTGGGTGGATTTATATCTGTGTTCTCAATTCTGTTCCATTGGTCTATGTGCCTGTTATTGTACCAGTACCAGGCTGTTTTGACTACTGTGGCTGTATAATATGTTCTGAAATCAGGTAGAGTGAGGCCTCCCACTTTCTTCTTCTTTTTTAGTAATGCTTAGTTTTTCTAGGCTTCTTTCCCTTCCATATGAAGTTGGTGATTTGTTTCTCCATCACATTAAAAAATGTCATTGGAATTTGGATCTGAAGTGCACTGTAGAATAGACATTTTTACTATGTTAAGTCTTCCTGTCCATGAGCAAGGTATGTTTTTCCACTTAAGTAGGTCCTTTTTAATTTTTTGCACTAGTACTTTGTAGTTTTCTTTGTATAGGTCTTTTACATCTTTGGTAAGATTTATTCCTAAGGATTTTATCTTCTTGGGGGCTACCGTGAATGGTATTGATTTGGTGATTTCCTCTTTGATGTTCTTTTTGTTAATGTAGAGAAATCCAAGTGATTTTTGTATGTTTATCTTATAACCTGAGACTCTGCCAAACTCTTCTATTAGTTTCAGTAGTTTTCTGGAGGATTCCTTAGGGTTTTCTGTGTATAAGATCATGTCATCTGCAAATAGAGATAATTTTACTTCCTCCTTGCGAATCCAGATGCCCTTTACTTCTTTGTCTAGCCTAATTGCTCTGGCTAGGACCTCTAGCACAATGTTGAATAAGAGCGGTGATAAAGGGCATCCTTGTCTAGTTCCCGTTCTCAAGGAAAATGCTTTCAGGCTCTCTCCGTTTAGAGTGATGTTGGCTGTTGGCTTTGTATAGATGCCCTTTATTATGTTGAGGAATTTTCCTTCAATTCCTATTTTGGTAAGAGTTTTTATCATGAATGGGTGTTTGACTTTGTCAAATGCCTTTTCTGCATCAATTGATAAGATCATGTGGTTTTTGTCTTTTGTTTTATTTATATGGTGGATTGCATTAATGGTTTTTCTAATATAAAACCAGCCTTGCATAAAAACCTGGTATAAATCCCACTTGGTCGTGGCAGATTATTTTTTTTGATATGTTGTTGAATTCTATTGGCTAGAATTTTGTTGAGGATTTTTGCATCTATGTTCATGAGGGATATAGATTTGTAATTTTCTTTTTTTGTGATGTCTTTACCTGGTTTTGGTATCAGGGATATGGTGGCTTCATAGAATGAGTTAGGTAGTATTCCGTCATTTTCTATGCTTTGAAATACCTTTAGTAGTAGTGGTGTTAACTCTTCTCTGAAAGTTTGGTAGAACTCTGCCGTGAAGCCGTCTGGGCCAGGGCGTTTTTTTGTTGGGAGTTTTTTGATTACCATTTCAATCTCTTTTTTTGTTATGGGTCTATTTAGTTGTTCTACTTCTGATTGTGTTAGTTCAGGTAGGTAGTGTTTTTCTAGGAATTCATCCATTTCTTCAAGGTTTGCAAATTTGTTTGAGTACAAGTTTTCATAATAATCTGATATGATTCTTTTAATTTCAGTTGGGTCTTTTGTGATGTGGCCCATCTCATTTCTTATTCGGGTTATTTGTTTCCTTTCCGGTATTTCTTTAGCCAGTCTGGCCAATGGTTTATCAATTTTGTTATTTTTTTCAAAGATCCAGCTTTTGGCTTTGTTAATTCTTTCAATTGTTTTCCTGCTCTCTAATTCATTTAGTTCACCTCTAATTTTTATTATTTGTTTTCTTCTGGTGCCTGGTGGATTCTTTTGTTGCTCACTTTCTATTCGTTCAATTTGTTGGGACAGTTCTCTGATTTTGGCTCTTTCTTCTTTTTGTATGTGTGCATTTATCAGTATAAATTGACCTCTGAGCACCGCTTTTGCTGTGTCCCAGAGGTTTTGATAGGAAGTATTTTCATTCTCGTTGCATTCCATGAATTTCTTTATTCCCTCCTTAATGTCTTCTACAAGCCAGTCTTTTTTTCAGCAGGGTATTGTTAGTTTCCAAGTATTTGATTTCTTTCCCTAATTTTTCTGTTATTGATTTCCACTTTTATGGCCTTATGGTCTGAGAAGATGCTTTGTAATATTTTGATGTTTTGGATTCTGCAAAGGTTTGTTTTATGACCTAATATTTGGTCTATTCTGGAGAATGTTCCATGTGCGCTAGAAAAAAAAGTATACTTTGCAGCAGTTGGGTGGAGAGTTCTGTATAAGTCAATGTGGTCAAGTTGGTTGATTGTTGTAATTATGTCTTCCGTGTCTCTATTGAGCTTCTTACTGGATGTTCTGTCCTTCTCCGAAAGTGGTGTGTTGAAGTCTCCTACTATAATTGTGGAGGTGTGTATCTCACTTTTCAGTTCTGTTAAAGTTTGTTTTATGTATCTTGCAGCCCTGTCGTTGGGTGCATAAATATTTAATATGGTTATATCTTCCTGGTCAATTGTCCCTTTTATCATTATGTAGTGTCCTTCTTTATCCTTTGTGGTGGATTTAACTTTAAAGTCTATTTTGTCAGAAATTAATATTGCTACTCCTGCTCTTTTTTGATTGTTGTTTGCTTGATATATTTTTTTCCATCCTTTGAGTTTTTGTTTGTTTGTGTCTCTAAGTCTAAGGTGTGTCTCTTGTAGGCAGCATATATACGGATTATATTTCTTTATCCAGTCTGAGACTCTGTCTCTTCACTGGTGTGTTTAGTCCATTATACGCAGCGTAATTAAAGATAAGTATGTGTTTTTTTTTTTATGTGTTTAGTGCTGTCATTTTGATGCCTTTTATGTGTGTTGTTGACAATTTCATTTTTCCACTTACTTTTTTGTGCTGAGACATTTTTCTTTGTAAATTGTGTGTTCCTCATTTTCATAGTATTTGACTTTATGTTTGCTGAGTCGTTATGTTTTTCTTGGCTTTATTTTGAGTTACGGAGTTGTTAGACCTCCTTGTGGTTACCTTAATATTTGCCCCTCTTTTTCTAAGTAAAAACCTAACTTGTATTGTCCTATATCGCCTTGTTTTCCCCTCCATATGGCAGTTCTATGCCACCTGTATTTAGTCCCTCTTTTTGATTATTGTGATCTTTTACATACTGACTTCAATGATTCCCTGTTTTGAGTGTTTTTTTTTTTTCTTTTTAAAATTAATCTTAATTTGTTTTTATGATTTCCCTATTTGAGTTGGTATCAGGATATTCTGTTCTGTGACCTTGTGTTGTGCTGGTATCTGATATTATTGGTTTTCTGACAATACAATTTCCTTTAGTATTTCTTATAGCTTTGGTTTGGTTTTTGCGAATTCTCTAAACTTGTGTTTATCTGTAAATGTTTTAATTTCGCCTTCATTTTTGAGAGAGAGTTTTGCTGGATATATGATCCTTGGCTGGCAGTTTTTCTCCTTCAGTGCTCTGTATATGTCATCCCATTGCCTTCTTGCCTGCATGGTTTCTGCCGAGTAAAAAAAAAAAAAAAAAAACTGAGTAGTCTGAACTTATTCTTATTGATTCTCCTTTGTAGGAGACCTTTCTTTTATCCCTGGCTGCTTTTCAAATTTTCTCTTTATCTTTTGTTCTGCCAAGTTTGATGATAATATGTCTTGGTGATTTTCTTTTTGGATCAATCTTAAATGGGGTTCGATGAGCATCTTGGATAGATATCCTTTCATCTTTGATGATGTCAGGGAAGTTTTCTGCCAACAGATCTTCAACTATTCTCTGTGTGTTTTCTGTTATTCCTCCCTGTTCTCGGACTCCAATGACACGCAAGTTATTCTTCTTGATAGAGTTCCACATGATTCTTAGGGTTTCTTCATTTTTTTAAATTCTTTTATTTGATTTTTTTTTCCAGCTGTATTGGTGTCAATTCCCTGGTCCTCCAGATTCCCCCCTCTGCATTCCAATTGCTCGAGTCTGCTCCTCTGATTTGCAATTACATTGTCCAATTCTGTAATTTTATTGTTAATATTTTAGATTTCTGAATGCTGTCTCTCTATGGATTCTTGCAACTTATTAATTTTTCCACTATGTTCTTGAATAATCTTTTTGAGTTCTTCAACTGTTTTATCAGTGTGTTCCTTGGCTTTTTCTGCAGATTGCCTTATTTCATTTCTGAGGTCATCCCTGATGTCTTAAAGCATTCTGTAAATTAGTTTTTTATATTCTGTATCTGGCAATTATAGGATTGTATCTTCCTTTGGGAAAGTTTTTGATTCTTTAGTTTGGGGAGTTGTAGAGGCAATCATGGTCTGCTTCTTTATGTGGTTTGATATTGACTGCTGTCTCCGAGCCATCACTAAGATATTGTAGTGATTTATTCTATATTTGCTCACTGAGTCTTATCTTGTTTTGTTTTCTTTCAATATACGTAGATGGGCTACTAGAGTGCGCTGTCTTGATTGTTGTGGCCCTTGAGTCACTTATGTCCTCTTACCAGCTGGTTTGGGCTGTTACCAGATATATGAGCCTAAGAGTCCATTTACTATTCTTGAGTAGAATCTGATTTTGGGTCATCAAGTGTGTGGTGCAGACTGTCACCTATCCACCTAGAGAAGTAGTGGTGGTAGTTGTGTGCACCAGATTCTAGGAGCAGCAGGGGTTCACACTCTAGGGGGGGGCAGGATGCTGACAGGCTTCCCCCAAGTGCCAGTGAGTTAGGTGTGTCTCTATTCCTAAAGCACTTTGGTGGGTGGGCTCTGCAGCTGTACCTTAGGCCCCCAGTGCAAGTACCTCTACAGACTGGTAGGTGTCACCCTCCTTAGACCCCTAAGGCAGGAGGCTAGGTGTTCTGGGGGGAGCTTCAGCCGTCAGTTCCCTGTTGTGGGTCAGTGAGGGCTCTGTTGAATACACAGACATATCAGACCTGGGAAACTTGTCTTTCCAGTAATCCGCTAAAACAATTACAGTCAGATCCCTATCAGAAATGCCTTTGCATTATAATAGCCACCTTGTTCCCTGTAGGGATGAAAGGCCAAGACTGTGGATCACATATGCTTGGCTGGAGCTGGTTCTGTGTTTTTAGTGCAATTAGGGAAGGATTTTTTGTCCCTGGGTTTTTTGTAGCTGCTTTTCTCAGGCCAGGAGAATGGGTTAGGAAAAGACCAAAAAACAAAAAACAAACAAAAAAAAGGAAATAAAAACCGCAGCACAGTTCACTCTCTGGCTCAGGAAATTCCAATGTTAATGAAGCCACCTGGGAAGGGGAGGGGAGGGTTCAGATAAATAGGAGAGAGTAGCACCCCGGAATATAGACAAAGTTACTTATCTTGCTTGGGATGACTGTTTTATCTGAGATTCCCGAGGGGGGCGCGTTGACTGTGTGTGCTGGCTGGGTAGAGATTGCCCCCGAGGGTCAGGCCTGCGTCCTGTGCTGGCGCTGTCTCAGATGCCACGGTTAGTTCCTCCACTCCAAGTCCAAAGCCCAGCGCCAAGGTTCCCTGGCTGGGATGCTGCACTCCTGGCTCCAAAACCAGTCACTGCCTCCTGATGACTTCTCCTCCTGTCAGCCTTGTCGTTGCACTGCCTGCATGCGCTGGCTGGGCTTCCCCCGAGGTCAGTTCAGGGGGCTAGGGCTGCGCCCCGTGTTTGCGCCATCTCAGGATGCCATGCTCAGCTCCCCTGCGCCCAATCCAAAGCCCGGTGCCAAGGTTTCCTGACTGGGATGCTGGCTCCAGGCTCCGAAAACAGTCACTGCTTCCCCGTGGTTGTTCGTTCTCAGTCTCTGTCACTCAGGTCAACTCTTTAGATCTGTGTTTGATGGTTAGGGTTCGTAGATTGTCATGTATGTGATCGATTCACTTGTTTTTCCGAGTCTTCATTGCAAGAGGGATCGAGGTAGCTTCTACTTAGTCAGTCATCTTGTCCCCGCCTCTTAGATTATTTTTAAGAAGACAGAATATTGAAAGCATAATATATTAAGCATAAGTTTATATACTTTTTGTGGCATTTTTATATGGTGAAGAGGTGCTATTTATATTTGGATCTGTTAATGAACATATTCATTTGTGCCACTCTGAAAAGTTGTACTATAAGGGATGGGTGTGGGTATAAAAAGTTGTAAAAGGTTTTCACAAAGTGAATTTTATTTGTCATGGTCAAAGGTAGCTAAAGTTTGATGAGTTTATTTATAACATAGTCACAAAGAGCTTTAGTATCAAGTATTATACTAATTCAAAACCATAATTAGATTTTATCTGTGTTAAAAAGACAAAATTTTCTTTTAATTAAATTGATTTTCTTTTAATTAAAAATAAATAGTTCCTGTGGAATCATTTTGACTCATGGCTACCTCATGTGTGTCAGAGTAAAACTGTGCTCCATAGGATTTTCAATGGCTGACATTTTGAAAGGAGATTGCCAGGCCTTTCTTCCCATGTGCCTTTGGGTGGACTCAAACTTCCAACCTTTCAGTTAGCAGTTAAGACTATCACCATTTGCACCACCCAGGAACTCCCAGCTCTTAATAAGAGGCTGTAACAGGTTATAATTTACCCTGTAATCTGCCTTGAAAACAAAGATTCTGTGTATTACCAGAATGGTTTCCTATGGTTTATGTTGGCATTATTACATCCTTGATAATGTAGGAAAATAAAGATTTCTCACTTATAAAAGATCTAAGGTTCTTTATAAATCTTATTACCACCTATGTTTACTTTTGAAAGCTTTTATTGTCACTGTGTAAAGAGATAAGAAAGCATTATTTCTCTGTAATCCATGATCTTTCCTATCTTAATCAAGTGTTCAAATATCTTGACAAATTTATACATTTTTCCTTCCTAAAATCAAATACTTAATGATATCTTTTGCATCTAAAACTGCCCATTAGATTTCCAAAAGTGTCCCTAGAAAATCGTAAAGATTTGTTCTTTCAGCCTGCAAAAAAAGAGGTAGTAGAAATAATTGTTGCTGCTGTTAGGTGCCGTCAAGTTGTTTCCAACTCACAGCAACCATATGTACAACAGAAAGGAACAGTGCTTGGTCCTGCGCCATCCTCACATTTCTTGTTATTCTTGAGCCCATTGTTATAGCCCCTAAGTCAATCCATCTCATTGAGGGTCTTCCTCTTTTTCTCTAACCCTCTACTTTACCAACCATGATATCCTTCTTCAGGGACTGATCCCTCCTGATAACATAGCCAAGGTATGTGAGACAAAGTCTCACCATATTTGCTTCTAATGAACATGCTAGATGTAACTTCTTCCAAGATAGGTTTGTTTCATCTTCTGGTAGCATGGTTTATTCAATATTCTTCCCCAACATCATAATTCAAAGGCATCAATTCTTCTTCAGTCTTCCTTATTCATTGTCAAGCTTTCACATGCATATGAGGTGATTGAAAATAGTATGGCTTGCGTCAGATGCACCTTAGCCCTTAAAGTGATATCTTTGCTTTTCAACACTTGAAAAAGGTCTCTTGCAGCAGAATTGTCCAATGCAACGTGTTGTTTGATTTCTTGACTCCTGCATCCGTGGGTGTTGATTGTGTGTTCAAGTTAAATGAAATCCTTTACAGCTTCAGTATGTTCTCTGTTTATCATGATGTTGCTTATTGGTCCAGTTGTAAGGGTTTTATTTTCTTTATGTTGAGGTGTAATCCATACTAAAGGCTATGTTCTTTGATGTTCATCAGTAAGTGCTTCAAGTCGTCTTCATTTTTGGCAAGCAAGGTTGTGTCATTTGCATATCACAGGTTATTAATGAGTCTTCCTCTAATCTTGATGCCCCTTTCTTCTTCATATTGTCCAGTTTCTGGGGTTACTTGTTCAGCATACGGACTAAGTATGGTGAAAGGACATGACCTTGACACACATCTTTCTTCACCTAAACTATGCAATACCCTCTTGTTCTGTTCAAATGACTGCCACTTGGTCTATGTACAGGTTCCTCACGAGCACAATTAAGTGTTCTGGAATTTCTGTTCTTTTCGATGTTATCCATTATTTGTTACTATCCACACAGTTGAACGTCTGTGCATAGTTAATGAAACACAGGTAAGCATCTTCCTGGTATTCTCTGCTTTCAGCCAGGATCCATCTGACATCAGCAATGATATCCTTGGTTACACGTCCTCTTCTGAGTTTGTCTTGAATTTCTGGAAGTTCCCTGTAAATGTACAGCTACAAAGGCTTTTGAATGATCTTCAGCAAAATTTTACTTGTGTATGATATTAATGATAGTGTTTGATAATTTCTACATTCTGTTGGGTCACCTTTCTTTGGAATGGGTACAAATATGAATCTCTTCCTGTTGGTTGGCCAGTTAGCTGTCTTCAAAATTTCTTAGCATAAAAAAGTGAGCACATCCAATGTTGCATCTGTTTTTTGAAACATCTCAATTGATATTCCGTCAATTCCTGGAGCCTGGTTTTTCAACAATGTCTTCAGTGCAGCTTGAACCTCTTGATCATATGCTACCTCCTGAAATGGTTGAACACTGACCAATTCTTTTTGGTACAGTGACTCTGTATTCCTTCCATCTTCTTTTGATGTCTCCTGCGTTGTTTAATGTTTTCCCCACAGAATCATTCAATATTGCAACTCGAGCCTTGGATTTTTTCTTCAGTTCTTTCAACTTGAGAAATGGCAAGTGTGTTCTTTCCTTTTGGTTTTCTAACTCCAGGTATTTGCATATGTCATTATAATGCCTTACTTTGTCTTCTTGAGTCACCTTTTGAATCTTTTTGTTCAACTCTTTTATTTCACCATTTGCTTTAACTACTCTATGTTCAAAAGTAGGTTTCAGAGTCTCTTCTGACATCCATTTTGGTCTTTTCTTTCTTTCCTGTGTTTTTAATGACCTCTTGCTTTCTTCAAGTATGATGTCCTTGATGTCATTCAACAACTTGTCTGATCTTCAGTTATTAGTATTCAATGCATCAAATTTATTCTTGAGATGGTCTCAAAATTCAAGTGGAATATACTCAAGGTTGTACTTTGGCTTTTGTAGATTTGCTCTAATTTTCTTTGACTTCAACTTGAACTTACATATGAACAATTGATGATCTGTTCTGCAGTCTGTCCCTGGTCTTGTTTGGACTGATGATATTGAGCTCTTCCATTGTATCTTTCTACAGATATAGTCAATTTGATTCCCATGTATGTCATCCAGTGAGTTCCATATGTATAACCCAAAGACAAAATCAAACCCATTGCCATTGAGTCCATTCCGACTCATACAGATCCTATAGTACAGGGTAGAACTGCCCCATAGGGTTTCCAAGGAGCAGCTGGTGAATTTGAACTGGCACAGTTTTGGTTAGCATCTGTAGTTCTTAACCACTAGAGTTGTCATTTATCTTGTTGAAAAAAGATATTTGCAAGGAAGAAGTTGTTAGTCTTGTAAAATCTATCATGAAATCTCTGGCATTGTTTCTATCACCAAGGCCATATTTTCCAACTACAAATCTTTATTCTTTATTTCCAACTTTCACATTCCAATCTCCATTAATTATCAATGAACCTCGATTGCATGTTTGATCAATTTCAGACTGTAGAAGTTGATTGAAATCTTTAGTTTCTTCATCTGGAAGCTATTTGCTAAAGGTGACCCTGCTGGTACTTGAAATACTGGTGGCAAATCTTCTAGTATCACAGCAACATGTAAGCCACCACAGTAGGGCAAGCTGACAGACATGTGGTGGAGAAATAATTAGGTTTATTTAATATGTTTCTATTGATGAGTTCCATTGGAAGTATTGCCAGATCAGAAAAGAGGCTTACAGCTTCCTAGATTAAATTTGCATGGGTAAATTATTATTAATATAAATATTTCAGAAACGTTGTATGGAAAGTTCTAGAGATTTCTCAATGCCCTCTCTGTCCATGATATGTTTCTATTTATCAGAGTCCTAGTGTTTTTAGTGCTGCTTCATCTGACATTAGAAAATAATGGTATGAGTCATCAGTCATAATTTTCAGTTATTTTATAAAATGTTAATTCTGCCACATTTTTAATTCTCTAATTTGAATCTAGCATCTTCTAGGCCAGTAGTTTTCAAATGGGAATTCATATCTGTTACCTATGCAGTTTTGTTAATATACAGACCGTGTATGACAATCTTGATTTGGTCTTTTCCTCTGGTTTCTGAAGATAGCCTTGGAATTCTGGATCAATAAAGGTGATGCTTTATTTTCTAAAATAGTCAGGCAACACTTAAATAGGTGTAAATGTTTAAGTGCTGCATAGGTCCCACCCTGGCAATAGACCTCAGAAAGGAAGTTCAGGGGCATAATACAGTCATGTATATATATTCATCGAATCATGCATATTCATTGAGACCCCAGTGACTAAGGGACCTTGGACCTTGGAGCTTTATTTTGGAGCTTCCTGTAGTGGTGCAAACATTCATGCATGGCAGAATGTGGCATGTCCCTGGGGACAACGAAAATCTTGTGCTTTCCCAGACCTTCCCTGATAGGCCTCTTTGCTTTTAGTCTTTCTGGTTATAATAAATGGGTAACTGTAAGTATAAAACCAAAACCAAATCCAGTGCTGTCAAGTCGATTCCAACTCATAGCGACCTTATAGGACAGAGTAGAACTGCCCCATAGAGTTTCCATGGAGCGCCTGGTGGATTCGAACTGCTGACCGTTTGGTTAGCAGCCATAGCACTTAACCACTACTCAACCAGGGTTTCCAGTATAGGTAGTCTCTGTGAGTTCATCAAGTCAGTCTAGCAAATTATCAAACCCAGCAGGGGCCAGAGAGAAAATGTCACCTGGGTGGCTCCTCTCAGAGACGGAGATGTGGGAAAGAGGGGATATGGGTTATCTTTGCATTTTGGAAATTAGCATTATGTCAGTTTTTATTAACGCACGGGTGTTTAGGACTTACTCCAAAGCTTAGTGAATCTCTTCACTTAATGTTATTGGTAACTTCATGTTATTACTGCATGCTTGGTATATTCATGATGTATTTTATCTCAAGTTTATTTTATGTTACATCTGACTTTTTTCCTCCATAAGAGCTGTTTATTCATTTCTGTAAATTAGATATATTACCTACTTTTTTATGAAATTAGGTTTAATCATTATATTTATAAATATTTTGTCTAAATATTTTTTGAATAGATGTATTATCTTGTTTTACATGCCACAAAGGGAAAAAAGAAAACAACAAATATCCTAGTTATTTGCATTTTTCTTGTAATAAACTCTCATCAGAGCCCTTGCTTTAAAAAATTATAGTGAGATAACCAAAGTCTTTTTAAGTATTTTGTCATCTAAAAAAAAAACAAATCCAAACCCCCTGCTGTCGAGTCGATTTCAACTCACAGTGATGCTATAGGACAGAACAGCACTGCTCCATAGGCTTTCCGAGGCTGTAAATCTTTAGGGAAGCAGACTGACACATCTTTATCCTGAAGTGCGGCTGGTGGGTTTGAACCATCGACCTTTTGGTTAGCAGCTGAGTGCTTTAACCACTGAGCCACCAGGGCTCCATTCTGTCATCTGCAGATATATTTTGTTTGTTTTTTTTTACTCTGGTGTTATCCTATAAGCTCTGGGAATTAGCTGCAGTTTAGAGTGCTTTATCTTCAACAAAGGATGACTGTCTCAGAGTCCCATGGAAAAGGACTCTGCTGGGTACTTTTAGGCATAGGCTTTTAATGGCATCCATGAAAAAAGTTTGAAACCACAGAAGTGGAATGAGTCAGAATTTTCAGAAATTTAGTTGAGGAGCAGATAGGTTCATGAGACTGTTAACCAAAGGACCAGCTAAATAAAAATTAATTACATGGTACTAAATGAATTGATAAGGGTTAATTGTTTTTCTTTGGAATATTGTGGATGTTTCAAGGTTCTATTTTACTTACATAAACGGAATCTCTTCCTCTTTTCTCTTAAGATGTCTGAGCTATCTATCCATACACATACTTTTGTAAACTAAAGTAAAACATTTCTAAATGTTTTCTGATTCTCTCTGCATGAACCCTCCAGAGTTTGGAAACTTACTGATTATTCTTATTTTCATGGCAATGTAATTACTTAAATAGGCTCAGTAAGAATCAATCTTTCTTGTTACTAGAAGAATAAATGCTCCTTTGGTTTATTTTTCTGTATTCTTGAAATAGTTCATAATTAAAATATGAAAAGGTAACTATGTTAGGTTCCAAACCCACTATTTGAACACAAGAAAAGTAAGATTGCAAAAAACCACACCAAACTCATTGTTGTCAAGTCAATTCCAACTCATAGCAACTGGATAAGACAGAGTAGAACTACCCCATAGGGTTTACAAGAAGTAGCTGGTGGATTCGAAGTGCTAAACTTTTGTTTAGCAGCTAAACTCTTAGCCACATTACGTAATAAATTAATGCACAAAGCTCCGATTCAGGCCTCCTTATGTTCATGTCTTTAACACTGGATTGCATTGCTGTATTTTTATAGAGTGAAAAAAAACATGGAGGCAACAGGGAATGCCAATCTCATTCTGAGACTCAGGTGTTCTCCATTGCTTTTCCTAATTTCTCCTTGTTATATTAGATCTAAAAGGAACTAACTTACAGAAAACATAGTAACTTCCTGCAAGTTTAGAAGGAGAAATTTAAACATTAAACATGCAAGTGCTATGTTTTGGGGGTATCTTTGGTCTTTCATAACTGTCTATAAATATTCTTTGTTATCTAATAAAACTCTGATGGAAATCAGCTTAATAGTATCCTGGATACTTTGTGTGTGTGTGTGTGTGTGTGTGTGTGTGTTCCTCCTAACTTTTATCTAAGTGGCTGCTTGGATATCAGTTTAATGAATCATACTCAAAAGTGTTAATATCCTTTGTTAAATATGTGCAAATTTAAAGTATATAGAAATTATTCTTGGAAAATTTGTTAACATGCCATGAAATATTAATCCTTTTGTGGTGATTGTTTTCTCTTTCAAATAATCCCCTTTAAGAAAAACAAAAACAAAAAAAAACAAACCAACTACCATCTAGTCAATTCTGGCTCATAGTGACCCTACAGGACAGGGTAGAACTGCCCCACAGGGCTTCCAAGGAGTGCTTGGAGGATTTGAACTGCTGACCTTTTGGTTAACAGCCGTAGCACTTAACCACTATGCCACCAGGTTTCCTAAGAAAAAAAAGAGCCCCTTAATTTATCCCTGTTTACACATGTTTTAAAATTTTAGAATTATTTAAATCTTAGAATATGCCAGAATATTAAAAAAAAAAAAAATTTGATGGAAAGTTCAGTGCCCATGATGGTTATTTATTATTATTCATATTGATTGCATACCATTTGTATGTTTGCCTTTGACATTCCTTTAAATGAGGAAAAGTCATTAGCGTGATTTCTTTCTCTGTTGATTTATATAGCTTGTTTCCTTGCTTGGTTCTAAGATACTGACTTCATTTCTCATGAAGGATACCACAGACCATTAAGTTTAGCAATCTGTATTCCAAATGTTTTGTGCCCAAATCGCTTTTTTTTTTTATTTTGTAAAATACTTATTTGCAAAATTTCCGTATTGCATAGAAGTCTTTAAAAAAGAAAGAAGAGTGTTCAGCAAAAACATGAATCAACTTCTGTAGATCTCCGTGGTTTTTCTCCCACAGAGTATAGTCAGACTTACGCAAAGGAGATGAGATTTGGGGCACACTGGGAGCAATTTCCCATTCTGTACTTCTCATCCCTCTCTATTAGCAAGCAAAAATATAAAACATTAAAACCAAATGAATGCAAATCATGAGAATGTGTGCAGGTGGTTGACAGGAAGTATTTAAAATTTTATAGTAGAGACCCAAGCTTATTTAGGCCCATACTGAGTTAATTGGGATAAAATGTTGCTACTCGTGCTATTCTGTTAGGTTGGATTTGAAGTTATTACTGCAGCAGATTAGGTCAGAGTATACTACAGAGTCAGCCAAATTTCATCTAAGTTGTTTGTATTCACTCCTCTCTGTTTTAACTGTGTATGGACATGGAAATAAAATAGTTGACTGCCTATGTGATTTTACTTCGGCTTTAAATTGTTCTTGCTTACTAAGGGTACTTAGTAGCCTGGATAGCCAAGTCTTACTAATTAAGTTCTCTGTCCTAGTAATACTTTATGAAAGCTAGAGGGCCTTCTTTTCACTAAAAAAATACTCTCTGTAAAATGTAGACTGGAACTTTGGCTCCTCTCTACGTGGTAAATCAGCTTTAAAGTATTGGGGTCAGCTTAACTGGTGGTTGCTTTTATAGAAAAATAAGATAAATAAATAAATGCAAAAGATTTGCTTTCTGCTGAAGTCTAACATTGTCATTTTATTATCTAAGGGGCCTGGAAAAGTGACATGAACTCTGGACACACCATGAAACTGCTTATTGGACAAACATTTACAAAAATGGAGGGAATTCCCCAAGCTAGACAGTGTTTTTCTCTCCTTGAGGTGAAGCACCAGTAAGACTGGAGAAGAAGCCTGGGTAAAAGTGGTGAGGAAGGCGGTGGAGAAAGATCCCAGCCACATAAATGCCAACAGTGTGTGTCTCTTTTCATGTGTTTCATTAAACACTGCACACCAAGAAATGTAGTGCATTTTTCAGCAGATCCTATTCCAATATCAAGTAACTTGGGTAAGACTTTTAGAGGAGTACTTTATGTAACTTAGGTAAAAACTTTCGCAGAGTATTTTTTAACTGTATCACAGGAACTGTTTGTGGCCTTTTAAGTATACTAATTCATTTAAGTGTCACAATGACCCTAGAAGATGGATATTATTTTACTATCACTTTACAGATGGGGAAACTGAGAGCAGAGGAGGTAAGTTGCCCAAGGTTTTTTCTTATAATGTGCCTTTAAAAGTTGAAACGTTGTCATGAGCAGGAATATATTAAATGAATTCATTGCCAGCTCTAAAGACAATATCCAAAGGGGATATTCAACTACATTTGGAACAATGTAGGATACCTAGAAGTAGCGTATATCCTTTCAGGTTCACTTTTTTCTTTCTTTTAAGAACAACATTTGCATAAGGCCTCCTTGTTATTTTATAAACAAAAATTGTGACACTTTAGTCATCCCACTGACACTTTTGAAACTCATTCTTTCTCTGGGATAGTCTCCTCTACCAGACTGTCCCTTCGCCCTCTAACACCAATGCACACACACACACACACACACACACACAGAACCTGCTGCAACCTACTTCCCTTTGTTAAAGTATGTGAGCTCTTGGCTTGTGTTAGATTTGCATACAAACTCACACGCTCTGGAGGCCTTTTGTAAAAGATCCAATATCACCTCTTGATCAGATCTCTAGCCTGCAGCTGATCACCGAAGTTAAAGTCCATGAGGGCACTGAGAGGGACTTTCTCTACCTTAAGTCTGGTCTGCCCTGTCACTGCCACCCACTTCTGTAGGCCAAGTGATCATCATGTCCAAGTCCACATTCTTTGACCTCTGGCTAATCAGGAAGTCTAGATAATGAGTGCAGATTAACGCAGATTGGGAGTGAAGCCTGAATGGACACTGAGTTTCCCACGTCGGTGAACAAAACAATAAGACTTTTTCAAGGGTGGTGGGGTCAATAGTTACTGTTGATCTCTGTAGCCCTCAGCTTCCATCTCAAACCCATCACATTATATAAACACCATTACTCATTATAAAGTTGTCCAGCCTCTCTGCAATATAGCTCTGCAGCATTTGACTCTGTGACCTGTTTTAAAGTGACTCCTGGGGTTGACTCCATGCTGCGTGTGGAGAACAATATTTCCCTTTAGTTGTTAAACTTATTTCTGTCATTAACCTCTTGTCATAACCCTTTGATCTTCTTCCACAGGTTTCAGAATAGGAGAAAAAATAATTGACCTGTTGTCTAAGCCGTTCTAATAGAAAAATCTCACAGTGAAGTTCTTGCAAGTAATTTTCCTAGTTGGGGACAAGCTTTCCTGACCAAAATCTTGACTTACTGCTGTCCTTACTAAGGACCAATTCAGGCACCCCATACTGTCCACCTACTTGGCAAGGTATTCCATGGCTTTCTGTGAGAAGTGAGATCATCAGATATTTGGGGGTCTGGGTTACATTCTCTGCTCTTGATTGAGTTTTCTGATGGAATTTTCTGTAATTAAACAGAGGGGCAGTGTTTTCCAAAAGAAAAAGTAAACAAAGTCACTTCTGTCAGTAAAATTCCCCAGCAGAGGAGGAGGCATTCAAGAAAGAAAAACGTGCTGGAGCCAGGGCAGGCAGGTCCAGCCATGTCTGCCTGCAGACGGGTCAATTGCTGGAGGCTAGACCACTGGGGCCAGTCATTGGGTACCAGATCTTCTCCTCATAACCTGAAAAAAAAAGAAAAATTCCTCTGAAATTTTCTACACAGGCATTTGACAAAGGAAAAATATCTTCCTCAAAATACGTAATGGTCACTGGTGACAGCGAGTGGTTGATAAATACTTGTTGAATAGAATAACATTAAATATTTCTAAACCTCAGTTACTTCATTTGTAAGGAGATAGACTAAAACAGTGATTCTCAATGTATGGAACCCAGACCAGCATGAGCATCACCTAGAAACTTGCTATTGTGGTTTGTTGACATGGAGTCAATTCTGACTCGTGGCGACCCCTTGTGTTACAAAGTAGAACCGCTCCATAAAGTTTTCTTGGCTACAGTCGTAGTGGAAGCAAATCACCAGATCTTTTCTTTTACGGTAATGCTGGGTGGGTCCAAACCATCAACATTTAGGCTACCAAGTTGAGTATAAGCTGTTTGTGCCATTTAGGAATTGTTAGGCATGCAAATTATCAGACCCTACCCAAGACCTATTAAAACAGAAACTTAGAAATGCTTATTTACTGGCATATTTAATAACCCTACTTCTTATTAAAAACCAGTGAGTCTCGGGTCTCATCTGCCAATATAAGCTCACTATGTCCTCAGTTATCTTCAGAGTAACATCCTACTGATATGTAGTTGATAAAAGCCTTAAATACTCCTCCAATCAAACCAAAGGCTCCAGGTTTCCAGGAGTCAATCTTTAATAGGTAAGAAAATAAAGGTTATTTGGTATGTGTGTGTGTTTGTGTGTGTGTGTATGCATGCATGTATTGATGGCAGGGTCAAAGAATTCATTACACAAAATGTATTGTACAGAATAAGTCATTACCTATTTTGCTTTCTTTGAAGTTCAGCCCTAAACCGATTTGGATTTTTAAAAATTAGCTTTCTACCTGTACACATTCTTTAGTTAGCCTAGGTAATTAGCAGGTATTAGGCTCCAAGGCTCAGAGAAATGCTTCTCACTTTCTCTGGGGTTCTATAAACCATCTGGCATCACTGAACTAGGAAGCCAAGATCTCACAACTATCTTTAAGGGCACTTCAGGGTAGAAGATGCAGGTGAGCCATTTGTAGACTATGAAATGGTCCCATCCTTCTTGGCTTGGGAAAGGTTTTATGAGCCTGTTTCCATTTAGATTGTTGGTCGATAATGTCATTAAAGAATTTAGAAAATTAGGGATTGAAGAAACCTAGAAAACAACTTGGCTATTTTTACAATTTTCATAACCTAAAGACTATTATTCCTGTCACGGTAAGCAGCACTGACTAGTCATTCAACACTAGAAAAGTTCATTCCTTGATCCCGGATATTGAGCATACATTAAATTGTTTTGGTCAAAAATAAAAAAAAATAAAAAAATGCAATTAAAAAGAAGTTAGTCCTTAGTTTTCCCTCTTCTCTGCTTGCCTCTCACTTCGTATCTCCTCTTACACATCACCCATGCCTCCAGGAGGCCCCTGAACTTCTAGTCTTCTTTTATCTCACCATTGTGCCCAGCCAGATTCCCTTCTGTTATGGATTGAGTTGTGTCTCCCCAAAAATGGGTGCCAACTTGGGTAGACCATGATTCCCAGTATTACGTGATTGTCCACCATTTTGTCATCTGATGGGATTTTCCTACATGTTGTAAATCCTACCTCTATGATGCTAATGTAGCAGGATTAGAGGCAGATATATTAATGAGCCAGGACTCAATACACAAGATGAGGTTGTATCCTGAGTCAATCACTTTTGAGATATAAAATAGAGAATCAAGCAGAGAGAGAGAGGGGGACCTCATTACTACCAAGCAAGAAGAGCCAGGAACATGTGTCCTTTGGACCTGGAGTACCTGCACTGAGAAGCTTCTAGACCAGGGGAAGATTGATGACAAGGACTTTTCCCCAGAGCCGACAGAGAGAAAGACTTCCCCTGGAGCTGGCACTCTGAATTTGGGCTTTTACCCTCCTAGACTGTGAGAGAATAAGCTTCCCTTTGTTAAAGACATTCACTTGTGGTATTTCTGTTATAGCAGCACTAGATAACTAAGGCACCTTCACTCCCAACTCCTGCTGGTAAATTCTATGCCCTAAATCTTTTCTTTTCCTCTCTGCTTGCTTTCTATCAGCATGATTATATTTTTTCCCTAACCTTCAGTGCCAATTTTGCTAAACTTTGTAATTTTTATTAATATATTAATTTCTTCATTCATACTGAACCCTGCTGTATTGAGAAGGGGGAGGGCTTTGTTCTAGGAGCTGGGGATACTTACAGAATAAGTCAATATAATAGACGTATATAGAATAAGTCAATATAATAGTGACTGCAGAGGAAAAATCTAGACAGTGTGGCCAGGGAAGGCTTTTTCTGTAGAATTACATTTGAACTGAGACTTGAATGTTGAGAAGGAGTCAGCAGTGTAGAGGTCTTAAGAAGGGAACTCTGGGAAGAGGAAACGGCAAGATCAAAGCTGCCAAGGAAGGAACAAGCTGTCCTGTTTAAGGAAAAACAAAAAGCCTTCAAGGGGTTAGGTAATAGTGAGTGTATGGGTGAGGGGTGACAGGAGATAAAGTTTGGGGCTGCAGGACACAGTAAGTAATTTGGATTTCATTCTAAATGCAAGGGAAAACTACCTGAAAGTCTTAAGCAGGTGACATTATTTAAATTAAAGGATCATTTGGATTACTGGTGGATTGATACAATCGCCAAAAAATGGACTCAAATATACCTACCATCATAAATAAGGTACAGGATCTCAAACCCAGACCCACTGTCATGGAGTCAATTCCAACTCATAGTGACCTCATAGGGTTTCTAAGACTGTAAATCTCAACAGAAGTAGACTGCCACATCTTTCTCCTAAGATACCACAGTGGTTTTGAACCACCAACTTTCCAATTAGCAATCATTTTAACTGCTGCACCACTGGGGCTCCTTGGCACAGGTCCAGGTGACATTTTTTCTGTTACACGTAGGATTTCCATGATTCTGAGCTGATTAGATGGCAACTAACAACAACAATGGGTTACAATGGGGGATACATGGCAAAGGAGAACTTGTGGAAATAAGGGAGACCAGTTTGGAGCATAAGTCAAAACTGCAGGTGAGATATAATGATGACTTGGCCAATTTGATAGTAGTGGAGATGGATATGGCCAGACTCTGCACATATTTTTAAGGCCAAATTTCTAAGCACTGCTAATGGATTAGAGGAACTCCAATAAAACAAGTGAGTGACATGTCAGGGGAATTAACCATTTGTAAGAGGACTCTTGAAATCTGAAATGCCTTAACTCAAATGAATGCATTGCTAATGGTACAATTCTGTTTGGGAGAATATTAGGGCAGGTGGCCTTTAAAACCCTTCAAATAATACCCATCGGTGGACTGAGTGCTCTATTTAATACTCAGTAACTCATCTAACCAAATCCAGCGTTTTCCTCATCTGCATGGTGAGCAAAGGCTAATTATGCTTGCTAAATGACTGCAATTGACTGAGAAATAAATAACAAAAAGCCAAGTTACCAAAACATAAGAGTAGAGAGAAAGGAAGAAAGAAAAAAATAAAAATAAATGTTTTCTTGCACACCAGGCTAATGTACCCTGATTTAGGCCTTCCAGGTCTTCTGTTCCTAGACCACCATGGCTTGCCCACAGCCTGTGGCTTGGAGGCAGCTGACCCCGGAAAGAAGCAAACTCTATTCATTTCAGTTGACCTTCCTACCGTTTTCAAAACAACCACAATAACAACAGCAGCCACAGTATCAGCAGCAGCAACCATAAAACTCTCTGGCCTGACTCCCCCTCCCTTCTTTTTTACTCTCCTTCTATGGCAGTGAACACAAAGGACAAATCTGTCATTAACTATTTGCAAATGATCAGTTACTCTCTGCAGCTGTTTGCTCACCAGATCACCATGCCAAGCACAGCTGTTCGGATGTACCAGCCCAGTTTGGCTGGGCTATCCACGCCCCATCCCCAACTGTCCTCGAGCTGCCTTAGGAAGAATGGGACAAGCCAAATTCCAAACTGACAGAACTGGACTGGGGTTTTTCACTCCCAAAGGATCTCCATATTTCTACTTTCCTACGCCTTCTTGGACCACGTGAATCTGGCCAAGAGGTGCTGAACCTGCAGTCTTACTTCTCATAGATGCTGCTGGTCTGAGGATAGAGGCACATAACTCTTCGGAGATTTCTGGCCAGTTC
Source organism: Elephas maximus indicus (assembly GCF_024166365.1). Lineage (NCBI taxonomy): Eukaryota > Metazoa > Chordata > Mammalia > Proboscidea > Elephantidae > Elephas > Elephas maximus. Next base: position 49,216,482 of record NC_064829.1, on the reverse strand, counting down.
CTAAGAAAGGCAGCCTAACTGCTGCCTGGGTCCTCTGGCTGCTTTTTTTTTTTTTTTTTTAAGTGAGCAGGTTTGTGCTTTCGCTTATTAATTTTTGCCAGCTTCTAAAGGTCAACGACCTGGCAAGTGGAGATTCACAAATAACAGGTGCAGAGACTCCGCTGCCTGCCTCCATGGGACATCGCTCTGTCACTTTTATTTACTGAATCAATCCACCAGTGTCCAGCAGGAGAACAACAGCTAAATGGCCATTAATTGTGGGCTGATGTGCAGATGAAACAAATCTCCAAAGGGACTGTAAACCTTTGTTCCTTCACCTCCTCCTGCTCTTGCTGTGGGATTAGCAGTAAATCATTCAGGAGCCTCTTCTTCTTATTATAAATTTACCATTTGCGGTGTCTCGGGTGAGCGGGTGAGCTAGAGCTAACCTCTCTCTGAGCCTCTTCTCCTCCCACCACTCCTTCCCCCCTCCTTCCTTTCTTTTCCTCTTTTCTTTCTAATTCTTGATCTTTTCCATCTCTCCTTTCACAGTTTTCTGTCTCTACCTTTCCCTTTCAGATACACAGGTTCGTCCTCAAACCTCACGGCCTTTTATTAACGGTACCGCATTGCTCCGCAGAGCACCACACTCTACCCCTGCCAACATCTGCTTCTGCCCTTCTCCCATATTTGTATATACAGACAGAGGATGGACATGGTTGGATTCCTATGAAAGAAAGAAAAAGGCAGGGAAAGTTCTCTTCAAAAGGAGTTATTTCCTCTCCTCCTCTTTTCTGCCATTATTCTTCAGAAAAGCTCTTCAACTCCTGGGAGTCCAAAAGGAGCTAAATTAAAGTGTAAAAGGGAATTTGAAAGTAAGCGATAGACAAAGAAGGAACACAGTGGATCCGAGCTGGGTCTCAGAGGCTGGCGAATGCACTGTGATATCTTTTATTATCTTTAGGACGTGCATAGATCTGCCTTGGACCCTGGTGGCCAGCCATTGCTGCGGCTTGAGTTGAGGGGCATTAGGGAGACAACTCCTAGTCCCCAAATGAATTCCCAAACTGGTCTCCACAATAAGCATAAAACTGTAATAGATTCCAATACATTTCACGTCTTTGTATTAAGCATCATCTTCACGTGTCCTTTAAAATGACGTGTGTTCTGGTAGGATGTTACAGAGGATGTTTGAATAGACCCCTGATAAAGTTTTTTTGAATCCCATGAAGGTATGATTTTCATTTATTTTTTGACCCAATAACAAAGACAAACGGACTAAAACATCCTATTCACTTTTTGTCTCTAATTGACATTCACTCATAACACTCATTCTTGATAGTCATTCATTTGTAAATTCAGCAGCATATACTGAGTGAATTCAATTTTTAAACAGATTTTACTGTGGTTTGAAAAGGTATACCAAGACCCTCCCGCTCAATGTGTGTGTGTGTGTATATATGATATATTTTTTGTGTACACACATATGTTTGCATTTCCTAAACTTTATGCTTAGGAATATTCTTTGCAACTGGCTCATAAACCCAGAACCAAATCCGTTGCCATCAAGTCGATTCAGACACATAACAACGCCATAGGGCAGAGTAGATCAGCCTCATATAGTTTCCAAGCAGTGGCTGGTAGATTTGAACCACCAACCTTTTTGGTTAACAGCCAAACTCTTAATCACTGTGACACCAGGGCTTCGCATTGCTTATAGAAGTGAAAAATAAAAATAAAAACATTCTTAAATGCTTGATCAAAAAAAAAAAAGTATGCTCTATTTCATCAGTCATCTATACCTTAGCATGGAGCCCTGGTGGTGCAGTGGTTAAGAGCTTAACTGTTAACCAAAAGATCAGCAGTTCAAATCTATCAACCACTCCTTAGAAAACTTATGGGGCAGTTCTAATCTGTCCTATAGGGTTGCTATAGGTCAGCACCTACCTGACAGCAATGGGTTTGGTTTTGGTTTTATACCTTAGCATAAAGATATCTTTGCTTGGGTATAGGAGGATGGAGACAGTGGGACAGTACTGACAGAGTGGATGGGAGTGAAGCTGTTATGGAAGGGCCCGGCGAAGACGTCCTTGACAGGGATATGGTGCAGAAAAGGAGGGAGGAAGGACAAAAAGGGCAAACTTTCCATTCTTCATACTAGGCTAAGAAGGAACTCTGGGAGTAAGTTCTAATAGAATCCAGTCTCCATGGTTGGCGGGGGGGAGTATAAATTATACTTTCTCAATGATCACTGCTGTTACTTTAGCTCCATTACAGATGGACAGACATCCACCCCTGGTGAGTTATTCAGAACATATATTTTTTTGTAGATGCACAATGTAACACATTGCCTGGGAAGCAGGAGATAGCAAAATTAACCTGCAGAAGCCTAGTAAAGTATTGATGGCTAAGGTTACCCACAGATGGGATTTCCCAGTTATTCAAAATTCCAGGGTAACTGAAGACTAACCAGATCACAAAAAAAAAAAAAAAAACTCATTAAAAATGTGTATTTAATATTATCTCTATAATAATGTTCATGTAATGTTTTGGAGAGGAAGCATGGTGTAACTGTAAGATAATATCTGTAAATCTAGACAGCCTGGGTTCATATCCCAGCTCTGCCATGTATTAGCTGTGGGACCTTGGGTATATTAAACTTCCATTTGTTTCTTTGACAAATACAAAAAGTGTACAGTTTCTAGAGCCACAACAGTGAGCAGAAACTGATGTTGACCTTGCCTCCATGAAACTAACTTCCTAACAGCAAAATCCTGACTCCTGAATTGCTAAGATGGGGAGGTGCATGAGACCACAAGAGAGGATAATTGGGTTTTTGACCTAGTAGAGTGAGTGGTTAGCACTGTTTGCCTTTGGATTAAGGAGCAGAAGTGGGCTATAGATGTGACCAGAATTTGATCCCCTCACCTTTGGGATGACTGGGTAGGGCCCAGAGGCAGTTGCCCCTACTGTGAGGAGCCTCTTATTTTATATCTTTGTGTTTTGTATCATTTTCTAGAAATACCATGATGTGAAAAATTTTGGGAACAAAATAGTGAAGGAAAACTTCACTGAGAAATTGATGTGTGTGCTGAAATCTAAGAGATGACTAAAAGTTGGCCAGCTTGGCAGAGCCATTGGGAGTGGACTCTAAGTAGAATGTGTTTGCTGGTCTAGCGGCCAAGTGATCTGGGCTACTCCAAAAATGGTAGAAAGCTAGCATGACAGGAATGCAGAGTAAGGGAAAGCAATAGATGGAAGGTGAATGACAAGAGGCTGAGGACTGAACTTGCAGGGCCTTGTGCGGGCCACATTTGGGATATTGGCCTCAGTGCAAGAGGAACATTTTAAATAGAGGCATCTGGCTAAGATTCATTGGAATTTCTGCAGCCTAATAATCACTGGATACTGGGATTGTTATTCAGGCAGCATTCAATTCTGTTATCCATAGGGTCTCTCTGAGTTGGAGCAGATTTGACGCACCTGACCACAAGCAAAACAACATTTGGGTTCAAATACCAGCTCAGCTGCAAAGTAACTTTGTGAACTTTGGTGAACCAGATAACATCTTTGGGCCTCAGTTTTCTAATTTATAAAAGAAAAGATTTTAAATACATTTTCTTAAACTGTTTTTCACTCTACCTTTCTGATTATCAAGGTTATTGATAGAGATACAAAATGTAGAGAGAATTGAGACGGAAGATAATTCCATAATTTACTAGAATATTCTTGATTATTTTTAATTTCTTGTTTCCTTGTCTTTTCTTGTCTAAATGCATATTGTCAATTAATACTTGTGTCATTTGACTTGATAAAACAACAGTAAATTAGAATCTTCTTGTAGTCATAAAATGTTCTTAATGAGAGTAGACAAATGTTTATGCTTCAGTAGAGGATTTATCCTTAGATAAGCACATCCATACAATTCCTCAAACTTCTTAAAATTCAGAAACAGAGACAGATATTATAAATCCGGTGTGTCTCTTTTTTAGGTGTTTTAAAACATCCTTTGATTAAAGCCAATTGCAAAATTATAGGTAGCAGAGATGTTGGGTCATTCAAGGGAACTGATAGGTTCCAGAAGGAAAATTCCAACTTGGTTCTTATGAGTACCAGCCAGCCCTTTGGGCTTTGTACGTGTGCAGTAGAGCTGGGTTCTGGACAGTGATTATTCATGTCTGAACCCTAGTTGGGTATCTGTGAAGTTGGATATATTTCTTATATGCACGGTAATATGAAACTCTTGACTAGAAGAAACCCTCGAGAATTTTTAAAAAGCAATTGTGGAGCAGAGAGAACACATTGATAAAGCTTTATGCAGCCTAGTTTTGGTCATTCTGAAATCAGGATATCTCACTTACTTATGTCCAAGGACCCTTCAATACACTTGATGTTGATATAGGTTTATTTCCACGATGCAGAAGGAGGAAAAAAAAAGTCATACGGACATTCTCATTGAGAAACAAAAATGATTTGCCTCCCACCTTGCTCCGTGTTAAAAACTCTTTATAAAAAGAGTTATCATTATTAGTTATTAACTGGAAAATCTAGCTGGATCATTATGGAAACCATTAATTCACTTAATAGCTCACATGTCATACAAAATCATTATGTGCTTGTCACATGCCATGTCTAGTGCTTGATGCTGACAGATAAGACAGACAAAGCTTCTGTCCTCATGGAGTTTATAATCTGATATCTGAGTACCAGACATGAAAACTAGTGCATGTAAGAATGGACACATAAAAGGGAACCCTTACCTGCTCTCAGAAGCCAGGAAAAACTTCTCTGAGAAGAAATGTTTAAGTTGAGACCCGAAGTAAAAGTCCATGAGCAATGCCTGAGAACTTAGCCAGGAAAAGTTTCAACTTCCCAGGAAATGGGGAGCCAATCGGTCTTGAACTTTCGTCTTCATTTCAAGAACACCATACAAAATGCAAGCTTTGCCAAGTTTTTGACAGTGAGAACTTTACTTGCAGCACTTTGTTAAAATCTCCTGGGCATCTCCACATATATTTCAGCCTCAGCACCATTAAGGGATTGGACATGAATATTCTTTAAACCTTTGATCATTTCAAGAGGGTACGACGGGATAGGGTGAGTCTTTCAAGCTGGAAATTCTTATGTCATTGTCCAATGTAATACATAACACATCTGTCATCTTCACAGGAAAAAGCAAAGTTGCCTTTTTAAAAATTCAGCCCTAAGGGTCTCTTCTGTGATACGTGACCTAGTAGATGGATAACTAGGGGGATTCTTTGAGAGAAGGAAACCTGGGTTTTATTGCTTTTGGATGTAACCACCTCCAGAGCTGTAGAAGGAGTTGCTTTTTAATTAGAGAGATTAAACCAGGAATGTTCTTTTCTCCTAACAAAAGAGAAAGACTGGGGATCGGGAGAGTTATGGGTGTCTATACCTTGCCCAGACGGCAGAATTTGCTTCTTTAAAATGACTCAACCATATGTCAGAATCTGGGTTCTTTATATTCACCTTGTTTTATTCATACTTAGAAAAACTGACCAGTATCCAGGAAATACTGGGCACATTTACTTACCTGTCCTCACTGATGTGGCTCAGTTTATAATACAGAGTCGCTAGACTGCAGGCATCATGCTTAAGAGAACAGCTGTGATGGAAGGGCATATTTCTATAAACTAGGGATGCAAAACAAAAACAAAAATGTATTACTTATTTTTATGAGATTTCAGGGGCTCAGGATCCTGGTTTGAGAAATATATTTGCCATTGACATCTGTTTGTCCATCACCAGAGAAAGAAGTAAGGTATGTGTTCATATGGGCTAAAGGTAAGAATGAGACATAAAATGTTCACTTGGGACTAGCCAAGTCAAAGGGTTGTACTACACGTGGTAAGCCACAGAGATCTACTCATGGTTTTGCACAGGAGATTGTCATACTTTAGTCTTTTGTTTTCATAAGATAACAAACATAAAATCTGAAGTACAATACAATACAATGGGTCTAGGCACTTCCATATTATTAGTATGAACAAGATCCTCATGTTGATTGGAATTTCAGAGTAGCCCAGATGGCCTGGAGAAAACTCAAATGGCAGCAAATATTAATTGCAATGGCCACCATTTTACTTCAATAAAACAAAACACAAAAAAACACCCAAACCCATCATCGTCAAGTCTATTCCAAATCATTCATTAGACAGAGTTAATCCCTATTCTCTGTGATCAATGCATAAACAAGCCAACGCTGCATTTAACATTAAATTCAATTTCCATGCTATTCAAGACCTCACACCAGGGAACCTCACCCTACCCTTTTAACCTCAGCCCCTCTCCCTACCTCTCCTTTACCTGATAGTCTAAAACCAGTTGCCATTAAGTCCATCCCAACTCATAATGACCCCTTATGCATCAGAGTAGAACTGTGCTCGATAGGGTTTTCAATAGCCAGTTCTTTTTGTTTGTTTTTTTTTTTTGAAGTAGATCACTAGGCCTTTTTTCTGAGTACCTCTGGGGTGGACTCCAACCACCAACCTTTCAGTTAGCAGCCGAGCACTTAACTGATTGCAACACACAAGGGTGTCCATCTGATGCTTTAGTCATGATGAAATCTTTGCCGTGGCTTTAACTCACCATGTACCTCCAAACTTCCGAAGGCGACTGGTTACGGGACCACAAAGGGTGGTTAATCATAGGACATTCATGTTTATATTGAAATAGTTAGGGATTTACAGAATTAGGGCACTCTAGATTTGAAGACATTTTGCAGGTTACCTAAATCCCACATCCTACCACAGCCTTCTATTTTATCTTTGGCATAAGCTCTCAGGCTGTATTTGAATGTTTTCAACAAAGGAGTCCATATTGTCTCTCAAAATACTTTAAGCCGTGTTTAATGTTTTAAATGTTCCTTTTGCTGTTGTTGTTGTCCTTAGATTGATCCAAAGTGTGTTTTCTCATAACTTGCTGGTGTTGGAAAGCCATTAGTAGAATAAGTAATAATTAACATGTAACAAGTTGCAAAACATGTTTTAGGAATACCAAAATTTTTCCCTAAGAAGATTGTCAACGTCAACTTCAAAGCCAGTGTCCAGACTGAGTGCCTATCCTATTTTTACTTTTAAGTGACTTTTAAGTTGAAGAGGGGTGGTAATAGTCTTTTGAGCAATTAGGAATACTCTTCTCAAATTTCTGCTCTATTGCACCACTGGAAGTTCTAACTTACCCACTCTGGGTAATTAACTCGCCTGTTGGATCTTGGCCATTGACACGTTTTACTTTCCTAGTTTGTGTCAGTTAATCAACACTTACAGATACCTGCTGTGGCAGAGCTCCATTCTAGGCTCAATGGAAACATTAGTGAACAGTGGCCATGGCAGTCACAGCCCTTCCACCCTACCCTGGGGGCTTGCACTATGGATAAGGGAAAGAAGAATATGGAACACAGCACTAATTTCTCTTTCTTAGTTTTCTTTCTAAGAACTTTCTGGAACCATTCCACTGAAGTAGATATCAAATTTTTTTCCGGAAATATCTAAGGCTTACGTTACAAATAACATAACAACGAATAAGGACAGTGAATAAGGAAGGCCGAAGAAGAACTGATGCCTTTGAATTGTGGTATTGGTGAAGAATATTGAATATACCTCGGACTGCCAAAAGAAAGAACAAATCTCTCTCGGAAGAAGTAGAACCAGAATGTTCCTTAGAAGCAAGGATGGTAAGACTGTGTCTTACGTACTTTGGACATGTTGTGAGGAGGGATCAGTCCCTAGAGAAGGATGTCATGCTTGGTAAAGTACGGTGTCAGTGGAAAACAGGAAGACCCTCAATGAAGTGGATTGACACAGTAGCTGGAACAATGGGCTCAAGCATAACAAAGATTGTAAGGATGGCTCAGGACTGGATGGTGTTTCGTTCTGTTGTGCATAGGGTCACTATGAGTCGGAACCGACTCGACAGCACCTAACAACAACAAAACAACAACAACAGTGTTATAAATATTTTTTTTTACGTACACTGTTCTTTTCCATTCCATTGCACACATGCACATATAACTAAAGGTTCTAATTCTATAGATAAAAATTTCAGTGTCTGACCACGTTTGCTTCAGAACCTGAAACTGTCACTCATCAGCAGGGATTATATCTGGCTGTATCAGAGTCCTTAAGCCAAGATCCCTGGATCCATATTATGTTCACAAATGGTCATCATGCTTTAACTCTCCCCAAAATTACATGCAACTTTTATGTGTATGCTAAATTTTCAGGAGTGGAGGGTTAATGACTTTCATCAGAAAATAAATACTAAGTAATATGAGTTTCACAGGACAATGACAAACAGAAGTAGCCCTTACTCTATTTCCAATATTTGTTTTATCAGTGTAATAAGTTCTCTCATTATTGTGGCTTTTTTTTTTTTAATTGTTCAGTCCCTAAAATGCAGAACAACAAAACAGAGCAAAGTGAAAACATAACAACAACAACAACAAAAAGGCTTTTTTGTACAGTTATCTATTTATAGTACTATGGGAATATTGAAAAGAAAAGATTAAAAACAGATATTCAGACCTTCCAAAACCTAAGTAAATATTTTAAAAAACCCAAATATTTAGTCTAGGTTAAGTTTGGGGCCACTATATATTCTACCCATTCTTTGCAATGTTTTCCATAATCTGTTATGATCCCCACAGTCAAATGTCTTTGGATAGTCAACAGAATGCAGGTAAACATCTTTCTGTTATTCCCCGCTTTCAGCCAGGATTCGTCTGACATCAGCAATGATATCCCCAGTTTTTCGTCCTCTTCTGAATCCAGCTTGAATTTTTGGCAGTTCTCTGTCAATATACTGCTGCAGCCACTTTTGAATGATCTTCAGCAAAATTTTGCTTGCATGTGATATTAATGATATTGTTTGATAATTTCTGCATTCGGTTGGACCACCTTTCTTGGGGATAGGCATAAACATAGATATCTTCTAGTCGGATAGCCAGATAGCTGTCTTTCAAATTTCTTGGCATAGATGAGTGAGCACTTCGTTCTATTTGGTTCTGTTGTACATAGGGTCGCTTGGAGTTGGAACTGGCTCGATGGCACCTAACGGCAACATATACTCTACACTGATGAGGCGGTGCCTTCTCATTACTATTTATCTGTTGAATATAAAAATAGGTCTTTAAATGGAACCAAAAGTAAGGAGAAAAAAAAAAAAAAAGAGAGAGAGAAAGAAAAACATGCAGTCCTGGTTAAAGATTGTGACCAAATAGGTCAACTATCAAAGCTTTGCTTGAGAGATTTTTTTTTTTTTTTTTCTGTGTTTCATTATTTCTGGGGCCTGTCATTGCTCTGGGGATAGAACAGTGTGCTCTTATGAGGTTTCCCAAGGAGGGGAAAAAAAAAAATTATAAAACGGCAGTTAAAAGGCTTTTGAGTTCAACAAATGTGTCCTGAGAGCCAAATGGAACAGGGGTGAAATCCTAGCTAAAACCCGTGGGGAATAATTTGTTGGTAGCAGCATCTGGGAAGTGCGGCAAGGGCTGCAGAGTTTTGTTTAGAGAACAAATGGAAGAAAAGAGACTTTAAAAACGTAGGTTTGAAGGTAGGAGGGAGGAAGGGGGGAAAGTAAGGGAGGCCTCGAATGAGTTTGGGGATTTAGGAAGGAGATTTAATAGACTGAATAGCAGGCCACAGCTAAAGAAGTGAAACCCTGAGCGAGAATCATCAGTAAAAACGCGCGGTGTTAGCGCACAGGCTTCAAACCTAAAAGCAAACTCAAATTAAATAGTTTATTATTCCTCCAGCTGCTCCTACCACTAATAATGTGTTTTCCTTTAAGAGCTGAGTATTTTGAAAATCCATTTTAATCATCGAGACCAGGGTTTGGCCTTAATTGTGGGAGGCCTATTGTCCAAGCGGCCTTAATTCTCTTGCCGCTCCTGCGTCCCTGGGGCTAGCAGGAGAGATGCGGTGACCGTGCAGGGCTGGGTCCTGGATGGCCCAGCTAACCATGACCAGACCGCACCTTCTCTGCTTCATCTCAGGACAAAGCCCTGTGCTCTAGCCTAGACTGCCTGTCACCTGGCATGGCCCCCTGCTCTGGCCCTGCGTTGTAGGAGCGATATTTCAATTACAGATAAAGAAAAACATAAGAGCCATGAACACTAGGGCAGAAGATTGTCTGTTCTCAGTGGCCTGTGGCCACCACCCTAAGCTTGCCTTTCCTTTGCACAGCCCACTGTCTCCCTTCCTGTCAATACCACAAGCAGCTCAGGGTCTGTGTGGAGGAGGAGGAGGAGAGAACCTGTGGCTAAGGTGAGACCCCACTGCCCCTGTAGCCACACTCCACTGCCTCGCCCAGGGTCCAGCACTTCACAGATAGCTGGGGGCTTAAGGCTTGGCTCCTTAGGCCAGTTCTATAAGAAGAATAATTTTACCCCTGTCTGGGGGGCTTTCACTTATGTTTCAAGGTATGGGGTAAATTGTGGTGTGAGGGGAAATTATGACTTTTCATCTCTGCCTAATTTGGGAGTCTCTGGGAGCTCTCCCCTTAGCCTCTCCTCAGGCCACCCACTGCTCAGTGCTCAGGAACTTCCCACAATGCTTTACTTGAGCAGGAGCCAGGTCTGTGCTATTTGACTACTACAGTAGATTCCACCTTGAAGATGACAGATAGATGGATAGATAGATAGACAGACAGACAGATAGATAGATGGCCTCCAGTTACCTCTGAATCACAGCAACCTTATGCACAACAGAAGGAAAGTTACCCAGTCCTGCGTCTTCCAGGTCTTGGCATGTTCAAGTGCATCATTGTGCCTATTGTGCCAATCCATTTCACTGAAGGACTCCTGCGCCCTTACTAGGGATCTACTTCTCCAAACACATACCTTCCTCTAGCAACTGAATCTACATGGTTGATTACTCCTGATGACATGGTCAAAGCAAGAAGTCAGACAATGTTCTGTCATGCTCCATAGGGTTTTCATTGGCGAATTTTTGGAATTAGATTGCCAGGTCTTTCTTCCTAGTCTTAGGCTGGAAGCACTACTGAAACCTATCCATTATGGGTATTTGAAATACTGATGGCATAGTTTCCAGCATCATAGCAACAGATGAGCCATCACAGTAAGACAAACTGATAGACAAGTAAAAAAAAAAAAAATGATAGACAAGTAGTGAGCTTGAAAATTATCTTTGTTAGGTGCCATCGATTCGGTTCTGACTCATACTGACCCTATGCGCAACAGAGCAAAACACTGCCAGGTCCTGCACCATCTTTGCAATCGTTGTGATGCTTGACCCCATTGTTGTAGCCACTGTGTCACTCCATCTCATTGAGGGCCTTCCCCTTTTTCACTGACCGTCTACAAAACATGATGTCCTTTTACAGGGACTAGTCCTTCTGATAACATGTCCAAAGTATGTGAGATGAAGTCTAGCCATCTTTGCATCTAAAACATTCTGGCTGTACTTCTTCTAAGACAGATTTTTTTGTTCTTTTGGCAGTACATGGTATTTTCAATATTCTTTGATTACACCATAATTAAGAAGCATCAATTCTTCTTTGGTTTCCCTTATTCATTGTTCAGCTTTCGCGTGCGTATGAGGCAATTGAAAATACCATGACATGGGTTAGGCTCATCTTAGTCCTCAAATTGACAACTTTGCTTTTTAACACTTTAAAGAGGTCTTTTTGCAGCAGGTTTGCCCAATGAAATATGTCGTTTAATTTCTTGACTGCTGCTTCCAAGGATGTTGATTGTGAATCCAAGTATAATGAAATCCTTGACAACTTCAATCTTTTCTCTTTTTATCATGTATTGCTTATTGGTCCAGTTGTGAGGATTTTTCTTTTCTTTATGTTGAGGTGTAATCCATAATGAAGGCTGAAGTCATTGGTCTTCATCAGTAAGCGCTTCAAGTCCTCTTTGCTTTCCCCAGGCAAGTATTGTAGTCTGCATATCGCAGGTTCTTAATGAGTCTTCCTCCAATCCTGATGCTCTGTTCTTCTTCATATAGTCCAGCTTCTCAGATTATTTGCTCAGCATACAGATTGAATAAGTACAGTAAAATGATACAACCCTGACAAACACCTTCCATGACTTTAAACTGAGTAGTATACCCTTGTTCTGTTCAAATGACTGCCTCTTGGTCTATATACAGGTTCCTCATGAGCACAATTAAGTGTTCTGGAATTCCCATTCTTCACAATATTATCCATAATTTATTATGATCCATACAGTTGTATACCTTTGCATAGTCAATAAAACACAGGTAAACATCTTTCTGGTATTCTCTGCTTTCAGCCAAGATCTATCATATCCCTTGTTCTATCATCAGCAATCATATCCCTTGTTCTACATCCTCTCCTGAATCTGGCTTGAATTTCAGGCAGGAAAATTATACTTGTGTGTCATATTAATGATATTGTTTGATAATTTCTGCATTCGGTTTGATAACATTTCTTTGCAAGGGGAAGAAATATTCATCTCTTCCAGGTATGTGTCTTCCAAATTCCTTGGCATAGAAGAGTGAGCACCTTCGATGGTACATCTGTTTATTGAAGCATTTCAATTGGTCCTCCATCAATTACTGGAGCCTTGTTTTTTATAAATACTTTCTGTGCAGCTTGGACTTCTTCCTACAGTACCATCAATTCATCGTCATATGCCACTTCCCGTAATGGTTGAACATTGACCAATTCTTTTTGGTACAGTGACTCTGTGTATTTCTTCTTCCTTCTTTTGATGCTTCTTGCACTGTTCAATATTTTCCCTATGGAATCCCCACTACTGCAACTTGAGGCTTGAATAATTTCTACAGTTCTTTCAGCTTGAGAAATGTACTTCCCTTTTGTTTTCTTGACTCCAGGTCTTTTTACATTCCATTATAATGCTTTGTCTTTTCAAGCCACCCTTTGAAATCTTCTTTTCAGCTCTTTTACTTCATCCTTTCTTCTGTTTTCTTTAACAACTCTAAGTTCAAGAGTAAGTTTCAGAGTCTCTTCTGACATCCAATTTGGTCTTTTCTTTCTTTCCTGTCTGTTTAATGACCTTTTGCTTTCCTCAGATATGATGATCTTGATGTCATTCCACAACTTCTCTGGTCTTGTGTCATTAATGTTCAGTGTATCAAATCTATTGTTGAGATTGTCTCTAAATTCAGGTGGGATATATTCAAGGTCATATGCTCCTCTCATGGACTTATTCTAATTTTGTTTAGCTTCAACTTGAACTTGCATATGAGCAATTGATGGTCTGTTCCACAGTTGGCCCCTGGGCTTGTTCTGATGATGAATACTGAGCTTTTCCATAGTGTCTTTCCATAGATGTAGTCAATTAATTCCTGTGCATTCCAAATGTGTAGTCACCGTTTATGTTGTTGAAAAAGAGTATTTGCAATGAAGAAGTTGTGGGTCTTGGAAAATTCTATCATGTGGTCTCCAGCATTGTTTCTATTACCAAGGCCATATTTTCCAACTACAGATCCTTCTTCCTTGTTTACAACTTTTGCATTCTAATTGTCAGTAATTATCAATGAATCTTGATTGTATATTTGATCAATATCAAACTGCAGAAGTTGGTAAAAGTCTTCAATTTCTTAATCTTTGGCATTAGTGGTTGGTGTGTAAATTTGGATAATAGTTGTATTAACTGGTCTTGCTTGCAGGTGTATGGATATTATCCTATCACTAAGAGTTGTACTTCAGGATAGATCTTGAAATGTTCTTTTTGACAATGAATTCGACATCATTCCTCCTCAATTTGTCATTGCCTGCATAGTAGACCATATGATTGTCCAATTCAAAATGGCCAATACCAGTCCATTTCAGCTCACTAATGCTTAGGATATCAGTCTTCATGAGTTCCATTTCATTTTTGATGACTTCCAGTTTTCCTAGATTCATATTTTGTACAGGTTCCTATTATTAACAGATGCGTGCCTCTGTTTCTTCTTATTTTGAGTCTTGCTACCTCAGCAAATGAAGGTCCTGAAAACTTGACTCCATCCATGTCATTACTGTTGACTCTACATTGAGGGGGCAGCTTTTTCCTCAGTCGAATATTGGGTGCCTTCCAACCTGAGGTCCTCATCTTCTGTTACTATATCAGACAATGTTCTCTCCTATTCGTGAAATTTTCGTTGGCCAGTTTTTTCAGAAGTAGACCCCCAGGTCCTTTTTCCTAGTTTGTCTTAGTCTGGAAGTTCCACTGACACCTATCCACCATGGGCGACCCTGCTAGTATTTGAAATACCAGTAGTATAGCTTCCAGCATCACAGCAAAATTCAAGCCACCACAGTACGATAAACTGACAGACGAGTGGTGGGACCTTGAAAATAGTTATCATTTATTTGGAGAATAAAATATAGCACTCTGTTCACTGCCTGTGTGGCCTCTGGGGTCTAAGTGCCTGGGTCGAAATGCAGCTTTCATTCTTTCTAGCTGTAAGATTTTAGGGAAATCACTAAATTTCCCAGCCCCTTTAGTTCCCGTATCTGTAAAACGGGTTCCTGCAAGGAATAAATGAGTTAATATATGCAATGTACATTGCTTGCTTAGATTAGATCAGAATCATAGAACTTATTACAAGCATGTTAGATACTATTTAGTTATCGCAGAGTTTTTTTTATTATTATTATCGCAGTGTCCCATGTTTTATTTGAATGTTTTACTTTTTTTTTTTTTTTTAATCTGAAAACTTTCATACGTTATCAATTACCTACACATTTTACAAATGTGTGAAAGGAAGATCTGGTATTTGAATTTGGGTCTGTCTGTTTCCACCACGACTATCACCAGTTGCCATTGAGCTGATTCAACTCATGGTGACTCCATGTGTGTCAGAGTAGACCTGTACTCCATAGGACTTTCAGTGACTGATTTTTCAGAGTAGATAGCCAAGCCTTTTTTCTGAGGCATCTCGGGGTGGACTTGAGCCTCTAAACTTTTGGTTAGCTTCCACGCTTGTTAACCCTTTCCACCACACATGGACTCCTTCTCTGTTTCCAGACGCTACATTTTCCTCACTATGCAAGTATTTCAGTTACAAAGAAGTTAAGTTACTATATTAATTTTTCTGTCATGATGATAGATGACAGTAGATATTTTAGAAAACTGAATGGAGACCCCTGGTCTTTAAAACTGATAATAGTGTTTATTGCTTACTCTTGTGCCAAGCACTATATAAAACCATCAATATTTCATTTTATTACTTAAAATCTCATAGGGAATCTTTAATTAGTATCCCAATTTTACAGATGAAGTGTCTAAGACTTAAAGGGTTCATTTGTCCTTACACAGTTACAGAGCTGGTAAGTGATGAAGGTAGACTTGGCAGCCTTGATCAGAGGCCAAGTCCTTACCCAGGAGGTAAAGTGTCTACTGTAGGAAATGGTCTCTGCAGGGCCAAAAGATCGTGATTTAACAGGATGAAATGTTATGTAGCAGATGGGGTCACTGATGACTCAAGAAACTCAAGAATGCATAGGAAATGATATTTAATAAGTCAATGTGAAAAAAAATGGTGTGGAATAAGAAGGGTAATTTTAAAGGTTCATATTTCCACCTTTTTCCTCATGTTCTGGAGCATCATTATCATGGAGAAATTATTAGATATGGGCCTTAAAGGATTACCAGCAATTCGCCAGGCAGAAAAGGGATGTAAACAAATATAAAAAATAGCATTAATGTCATGTGCAAAAAAAAAAAAAGACCCATTGATGTCATGTGCAAAAAAAAAAAAAAGGAGACCCATGACCATTACCCAGGTCATCTGTCCTAACTAGGAAGAGGTCAGTGTTACTAGAATCTGGAACATGGGGCCACAGTCAATCTCATTTGGTTACCTCAGGAAGAGCACAGGCTTAGGTATCTGGAGAAGACCTGGTTCCATATTCTGGACTCACCAAAATCAGCTGTGTGTTCTGAGGGAAGTCACTCTATCTCTTAGGACATCAGTTTCCTCATCTTTGAAACAAGAGACTTGGTCTATAATCTTTTAGTATCAGGGCTAAGTCCTCCAAATAATCACAGAAGCATTTTCCCTCACCATATTATGTGGATGAACATACAATTGCTGGAAGCAGGTGTCTCTGTAACTGTGATAAATTGAACAAACACTGAATGCTCAATGGCCTTCAAAAGTCATCCCGCCACCTGTGTGGTAGGTTGCCCTTCTAATAGTGGTTGAAGAAACCACCCACCCATTGAACCACTTCCACTTCCTTAGGTATTTCAGAAGTGGAATTTTATGAAAATTTATTAGGCCAATGAATATATAAATAAATATACATATATATTTCAGAATATATGTGTATATGTATATACTTATATATATAGATCCCTGGTAGTGCAGTGGTTAAGAGCTATGGCTGCTCACCAAAAGGTTGGTAGTTTGAATCCACTAGCTACTCCTTGGAGACTCTATGAGGTAGTTCTACTCTGTCCTATAGGATAGCTAAAAGTCGGAATAGACTCAATGGCAACAGATTTGGTTGCTGTATACATATGGAATGCATTTCTCTGCTCTGTAGAGTAAAATGTCAGGATCTAAGGCAAATGCGTTCTAATGTTGCATACCTGAGATATACCTCAAAACTCCTTAGACTTTGTTAGGCCCTCTAGCTTGCAAATAAACAATAAAGAAAACAAAGACCTACTCAAATTATCTGAAGAAAAATGAATATAATTATGAACACATATACTTGAGCTAGAACTGTAGGTAAATTACTTAAGAACTGATGTCATGAAGGGTTACTCAATATTTCTCTTTGTCATGGACCACAAGATCTTTCTATGTCTTGTTATTCTCCATTTCTATACTTGCTTCTTTTTTTTTTTTCCTTTTAGTTATTCTTTCTTATAAATATAGCCTTTGCATAATCATTAAGACTTCTGGTTTTAATTCTACTTTAGAACTTTGTAATCTCAACTCCCACCACCTACTATCCATTCTCATATACTATACTTCAATTTTCTGAGAAATTGTCCCACGCCATATTTATGTTGCACATCATCTTTCACATGTCTTTTAAAAAACATAAAAATAAAAACTTCAAAGTATTTGTCAATTGTTATTTTTCAGAGCTGAACACCACGATGTAATTTATAGAGCTGTATACCTTGGTGTCCTGTGGAAGGATGAAATGCTGCAGGATAAGGAGGATTAGGTCATGGCAAAGAACCCACTGGAGAATCACTGAGACCTTAAGGTAAGAGAGCCACTCATGCCAAATGAAGAAGAAAATGAGCCCCTGGTGGTTGGGGCAAAAAAGATACCAAGAGAAAATGTGCTAGAAATATTGATAGTTGAAAATTAAGTTATGTTGACCTATTCCAACAAGAAGACCACATCTAAAATAGCAATGTTTGTGGTGTAAGCAGCTGAAAAACTCCGGTAACTTTGACGGTTAAGATTGTGTGTTAGCTTGGCTGGGCCATGATTCTCAGCGTTTATATGCGATCGCTTCCATGATTGAGTCTACTGTGAGTAGCCAATCAGTTGAAAGGGAGCTTCCATGGGAGTGTGGCCTGCATCCAAATGTAAGAAGATGTTCTGGCTTTTTTGCTCACTCTGGATCCTGTGCTGCCTCGGTTTGTCTGACCTCCGGCTCTTGGGACTTGAGCTATCAGCTTATCTGCAGACCTTGGAATTCCTTGATCTTCACAGCCTGAGAGCAGGAGCCCCACTCTCTGACCTGCCATTCTTGGATTCACCAACCCCTGCTGCTCTGTGAATTGAGAGAAGCCTCTATTCTGATAAATGGACTTGGGACATTTCAGCCTTTACAATCACGTGAGCCATTTCCTTGATATAAATCTCTTTCTATATATGTATTTATATGCTTACTGGTTTTGCTTCTCTAGAGAACCCAGCCTAAGACAGTAATCCCCTCTCATTATCCATATCCTATTTGTCTTTGCTCTGGTCACAATGGAAAAATGAAGGGTGGATTTTATTCATTTATTCAGGAATTATTTACTGAGCATGGAATTTATACCATATCTTTTCCCATTACACTATGCTTGTTACGTGAGGTTGTCATGACAGAAGAACAGGGTTTCTAGATTATTGTTGGGGATATTAATTACTATACGGTGATACCATGATCTCAGAAAGCCAAGAAGAGAAAAAAAAAAAAATGTCTTTAGCCAATTAACCTGACTTCTCTTCCCTGTTCTGTTTCCCCCTCCACACCATTGCCATCTCTACTACCACCACCACCATTACCATTTCCACTGCCACCATCATCCTTCAGGTCTGCAAAATCACTGGGAAAGGTATATGCACAGAAGAGGAAACATATAGCAAAATAAGTGTGTATTACTTTCTGGGGGTTTGGCCCCCATCTGCTGAATTACTCAAGAAGTCTCTCTTACGTAAAGGTAAGTCGATCTAGATTTCAAACCTAGATTTAAGCAAGATTAAACATCTATACTACACAATTCTAACCCAAAACCTAGACCTGAATTTGAAATTGTACTGGAAAATTGAAGAAAGTTACATGCAGCCCATTCTCACTAGAGGAAACAGAATCTCACAATTAAAAAAAAAAAAAGACAAAGGGAGTTTACTATGCTGTCTGCATTAACTGGCCTAGACCAGGGTTTTTGGAAGAAAGAATCATTATTTTCTAATGAATAGACTTCCAGGAGGAAGTGGCTATTGAACAGGATCCTAAGAATGAGTGAGAGATACATTTGCAGAGATAAATATATATGGAAAATTCTAAGTAGATAGAACAACAGGAAAAGGCGTAAAGTGAGCACAGCCCTGAAGAATCTACATTAACAGAAAAGAGATGTTACTAGAGTGAAGGATACATGCAGTGTGCAGAAGGAGCAAAGGTAATAGGTACACATAGTATTTTTGAGCCAATGGGAGCAACACAGTTTAAGTTCCTCTTCAGGATGATAAATATGTGTGCAAAGCATACGATGAGAATGACTGATCAATAATTAAAAGTAGGAACACCAGTTAGCAAACTATTAAAAGGATACAAGTAATGAAGAAGTAATTAAGCCACTCCAAAAATAAATAAATAAACAAATAATAAACCTGTTGCCATTGAGTCGAGTCAGTTCTGACTCATAGGAACCCTATAGGGCAGAATAGAACTGCCCCGTAGAGTTTCCAAGGAGTGCCTGGTGGACTTAAACTACCGATCTTCTGGTTAGCAGCCGTAGCTCTTAATCACTACACCCCCAGGCTTTCAACGAAGCTACTCAGGCAGTTAAATAGAGGCATAAAATAAATGGGAGATGTTATATGAAGGCTGAAACTATGGAATTGGAAACAAACTCAATGTTGTGGGCAAGGGAAAGGCAAAAAGTCAAAATGATACAAAAATGAGATTTTAAGTCTGAGTGCCTGGGAAGAGGGGAGCGTTACATAGAAAAGGAATAACCAAGAAGTAAGAGTTTGTAAGAAACATTATGTATTCACTCTTAAATGTAATGGCTTAAAAAAAAGTCTGTAGAACACTATGAATAAGAGTTTTTGCATAAGACATTAGATATGTGTAAATGAAGTTCAGAAGAGAGCTTAGAGTTATAGTATTTCTCAGAGGTGAATTTTAAATTTATAAGATTGGATTATATTTTTCATATTGTTAGTGCAGAAGGACAAAAAAGTGGAAAAGATCCTTGGAAAACATCTGTTAGTGTGTAAGAGGAAAAAGAGAAGCCAAAGAAGGAGACAGAAACAAGAAAGTGCAAGGCCAGAGGAAAAAAAAAAGAAAAAATAAGAAATCATTAGATATTGAAAGACACAGAAAGATTAAAGAAAAGAAAAATACATTTTACATCTAAGAGTTGTGTAAACTTCAAAAACAAACAAAACAGTGAATAGTGGGAAACAAAATCCAGATTTTGAGAGATTAAGAAAGCTGTGGTCAATAATTGATGCAATGCATGATTTGATCAGCCCTAATTTTTTTTTTTTTTTAAATCTGTAATGGGGCCAACAACGTGCAGATAAGGAACCACCAGCACCAGGAGTCTGTGATTTTCTTCACTTTCTGCGTCTGATAGGAATTGTACTTAGGCCCATCTTCTTCCGAGGTTATGGACAATAGCAGTACAAAACTTATTCCTAAAATATTTAAAATCTTATCGAAAAAATTATGGGGCTATGGAATAAAATGTGCCATAGAATACCCACATACAGGTCAATTACCTCGATTAGTCAGAACTCTACAAAACAAAAGGCATTAAATATTATTGAGATAAAATAAGTTTATTAAAGATTTTTCTGTTTTCAAAAAAATATTGCTCTTTTTCTAGCATCCCTTATTGATTATTTCAAATATTGGTTCTAACCAAGTTCCAGCATCAGTAGTATATTGATTGCAGAGCTCAGTAGTGTACTGATTGCAGAGCTAGGATGATGATGATGATGGTGATAGTAATAACTGCTATAATTACAGGGGTACCTATCATACTTCAGGTGCTTAATGAGATGATTTATTCACATTATTCTCATCTTCTATTTGGGGAAGAAGGAGCATGCTAGGCTTTTTTCAGAGGGCTTGTATTTGGTGGACCACCTCCCTCTGAGCTCATTAGCCTTGAACAAGCATGGCATTATGATAATACTGTTTAGCACTTCCCATTCTCAAAGTACTTGGCAAATATTAGCTAATTAGTTCTTTAAACACTCATGACAGTTTTCTAAGTATGTATTATTGTTCTTAACACTTTGGCATAAATGGAGGCCAGCCACCTATGTAACTTTTACCAGGAAGCAGAGGGCATTATTGGTAAAGCCAAGACTCTAACTCAGAAATAATGTAAGTTCTGGTGCTGCCATCTGGCCCCATGACCATGTGTCTCATTTTCTATGGAAAACATTTACCAATATGACATAACTAGTCATGTACATTAAAAATATATATAGATATAGATAATATAACAGTATAGCTTATTTCATAGGTTCTTACAACAGACCGGGTTTTTTGGGTTTATAACAGACTTTCACTTAAAACAGATCTTCGAAGTCCTCTGCCCTATATATTCAACATAAAAAGTAAAAGTTATCTTTATGTGTCATTTGATCAGTTTGGTTCGTAACATTGACTGAAGGTTTAGGCTTCACGAAGGCCTCATAGACAAACACAGCCTCCTCACTGGAGTTTGGGGAGGCCCTCTTTTTACTGTCTTCTTCTTACTGACTCCACTAACTTTTTACCCCAGTTTAGATTCAGTGGAGGATTCAGTGAAGGAAAAGCTAAGGTAGTAAAAGATACCATGACTCCCAACCCCTAATGCCCCTTATTGACTGTTCACTCCAAGACCACATACATATGTTTCATTTGCAGTTTGACATCAATCTTAACTGAATCAAAATTGTTTATAGTCTTAAAATATCAGCTCCCCTTTTCAATTTTCTTCTGTCAAAGGTATCATTTTTCTCAAGGCTGCCTAGGCCCCAAGTCTTTACAGTTGCTATGAGTAGGAATAGATTCGATGTTAATGGTTTTATCCCTCTCCTTAAATTCCCACAAAAAAGAAAAATGATATAATATATTCTCATTATATCCTGGTTATATGTAACATCTCTTCTTTTCTTTTTATTCCCATGGCTACCCACTCAAAACAGACCCATCATAATAAGCTCCTGGTTCACATTCAAAATGCTTTACCACTGTTATTGATCAAACCATATGCATAACACAACTGGAATAACCCTATATAGTTCCCTCAGATACAGGTGAACCTGTGGAAGCTAGTAAAAACATAATGAGTTATATCAATTGATATCAGAAATCTCCTCAGCTTCCAGTGTCTCCCCAGAAGGTATGTTCTCTAACTCCTGGTAGGTAATTCCCCAGTCCAGTGGTGGAAAATTCTAATAGCTAGATCAAAAATAAAGTTAAAAATGACAACAACCACTATAAAACAAATAAACAAAAAAAAACAGTCAACACCATCACCAATAAAACCCAGGAGTCAGACACAAGAAAATTGCTACTCCAGAAAATTACCTAAGGGATAAATTAGCAGGCTTCAGCTCCTGAGATGGAATTCTCAGGATTTAGGATGGGATAACGAAGATGCATCCAGCTCTTGTAGATGTGAATGGATATCTATTTTCTAGTACCATTTTCATATTATTTATAATTTTCAGTGGTTTACTTGTTGGCTGTCCTTGTTTATTTTGCTTTGGGTTTTTGCTATTTTTTTGTTTAAACTAGGTTTCTACTACTGTTTTCATATTTTCTTCCCTAGAGAACTGACTCCATTGTGAGGCCTTCGTAGGCCATCCTGCCCAGGGTAACTGAATCTTTGTTGATTGAATATCCCATTGGGTTTCAAGATTAGTGCTTGTAACATCAATTCACATCTCTGTAGAAATGCCAACAGTGCCTGAGACTGGGCAGCTGTGTGCTCACACCAGAAAATTCTTTTCTTTTCTTTCTCATTCTATTTTCTTTTATTTTATCAGCTACTTGTTCATTGGTATCTTATGGAAAAACATCAACAAGCTGAAAATGGTAGTCGTTTGGGCAATCTGATTATATTTGTCACTTTCTTGTTAATCCGGGTGGTTGTGAGTGTATTCAGTCTTCAGTGTTTCATTTGCTCTTTTATATGGTTTTATTTCATTTTGTTAGTCCTTTGTCAGCCATTGGAGTGTATGTTCCTCAAGGAATGACAAGCCAGGGCAGACTTTAGCATAATATTCTCACTAAATTGAACTGGACAACATTCTAGATTAGCAAGAAATTCTTAGGAAATGAATATGTGATATTCTCAAGAAAGCTATATTATAAACCTTAATTTTTGCCTATTCCTGACTGTGCTGTTGTGAATAGATTCCAACTGTATGTCAAAGTAGAACTGCCCCATAGGTTTTCCTAGGCTGTAATCTTTACAAGAGCAGATCACAAGGTCTTTTCTCCTGCAGAGCCACTGGTGAGTTCCAACAGCTAAGCTTTTGGTTAGCAATAGAGCCCTTAACCATTGTGCCACCAGGGTACTTAATTTCTGAACCTAGGCATTATAAAAAGTATAATATATAAAACAGAGTGCTTGCATTTGGGGATGTTTTTGGAGAAAGATGATACGTACATAATAAACTAAAAATATTAATAACACATAGCATGTACAATGAATATATGCTTTTGTCTTTAATAAATATAAAGTACAGGAAAAGCATATGTTGTATTCTTAGGGGACATCTAGCTGAATTGGCATACCTGTAAAAATTCATTTTTTACAGGTCGATTCCAACTCATAGTGACCCTTAGGACAGCCCCCCCGCCCCGCCCGGTGCTGTTGAGTCGATTCCGACTCATAGTGACCCTATAGGACAGAGTAGAACTGCTCAATAGGGCTTCCAAGAAGCGACTGGTAATAAGACAGGGAGCAAAGACCCTGAGATCGGACGGTGCCTGTTTGGGAAATAGTGAAGAGACTGGTGTGGTTAGAGGAGAAGCAAGTAAAAGAGAAATAGTACTATCAGGGAGGTAATAGAGGGTTGAGTGCGGAACGTAGAGACTTAGTAAGACAGAGAACTGAGGGGCCCCCAAACCTGCAAAGTAACAAGAAATGGGCCAGGGCGCAGAAACAAAGCCATTCCCCAGAACAATGGGGCAGGGTATCTAAAAATAGCCTGCAAACTTCTTTAAAGTTGCCTTTCAGAAGCAGCTGGATAAAACCAGGGCCAGGGACACGTACAGAACATCCGCCTGTGACCGCTGTGTGACCTTCCACCAAAGGCAGTGAGGGGCTACAGCCCCAGGCAGGGAATCAAACTGGGGGAGTGAGAGACTGTGCAGGCACAACACCCCATAATAAGTCCTGCTATGAATCCCAGAGGCCTCCGGGACAGTAGCCATCTTGGAAAACTGCTGGGCACGCACCTTAGTTAATATATCCCTGCCTATGTCTATGAATAAACATGAATCTTTTCCCGCCCAAGAACTTTTTTAAAATCTTGGGCCTATCTTTTATTCTGTGAGACAGGGGTAAGCATTGCTTTAGGCCCTCCTCGTCTCTGCTTGCAAGCCTCTTCGATAAAGCTTTGCTCGTATGGAAAACTACGTGCCTTACCTGCTCATTCTTGACCAGTGAGAGGCTAAGAACCTTATTCTGGTAACAGTAGATTAGAACTACCAACCTTTCAGTTAGCAGCCAAGCTTTTAACCACAATGCCACCAGGGCTCCTCACATAGTTTATAAAGAAAATGTTCTACATCCTACTTTGGTGAGTAGCGGTTGGGGTCTGAAAAGCTTGTGAGTGGCTATCTATGATACTCCACTGGCCCCACTCCATTTGGAGCAAGGAAGAATGAAGAAAACCAAAGACACAAGGGAAAGGTTAGTCCAAAAACTAATGGACCACAACTACCACAGCCTCCACTAGACTGAGTCCAGCACAACTAGATGACGCGTGGCTACCACTACTGACTGCCCTTACAGGGATAACAACAGGGGGTCCCAGACAGAGCTGGAGAAATCCCGAGAGTATGGTCTTCAGACACCTTTTTAACTGAGTTCTGAAGTCACTCCTGAGGTTCACCCTTCAGCCAAATATTAGACAGGTCCATAAAACAAAACAAGACTAAATGGGCACACCAGCTGAGAGGCAAGGGCAAGAAGGCAGGAGGGGACAGTAAAGCTGGTAATGGGGAGCCCAAGGTCGAGACGAGGAGAGAGTTGATGTGTCGTGGGGTTGGCAACCAATGTCAATATGTGTATTAATTGTTTAATGAGAAACTAATTTGTTTCGTAAACCTTCATCTAAAGTACAATTAAAAAAATGCGTGTTATTTTTAAAGAAAAAAATATGAAAGGCTGAGAATAAAAACCATGATCTTGGAATTTAAGTAAAAGTCTATTCCTTCTTTCCCTGTACCCCTCTTCAATTTTGCTTCTCATAATATTCTGTATTTATTCATGCTCTGTCCAATATTTTCATACACATGCTATTGTGTTGCTATTATATGTAGATATCTGTTTCCATAAATAGATTGTAAATTAAGATCATTCCTTTAATATTAATCTGGAAGCAAAGAAGAATGCTGTTATTGTGGGTTATCATTCCTGTGCAAGAGATGACAGGAGAGGCAGAAACTATTTGGAGCTCTGTCTGAATTGCAGTTTTAAGCACATCTGATGTAGTGCATGTCTGGAGGTGCCATTTCTAACCTTTTTATCAACTGGGTTCCGTGGATCAGAATAAATGATAACAATAGCTCACCACCTTCTGCTGGACAGATTTGCTACTTGAAAAACAATCAGGGCCGTATTAAGAGAAGCCACACTGCCCTAATAGGGCATGGATCACAGGCTAGGTCTCTCCGCGGCTGTCCCTCTCTGTGTGAGAGGACATGACCTTGCCTGTCTTTTTCCCTGGGATCAGTTGAATGATAGACTTCTTTTCTTTCCCTGAATTGTTACAGCAAGAGGAGAGGAAGGATTGCAGATTTTTTTTTTTCCTTCAGAAAAGAGATAGGTCCCATTTTAACATCCCCATTATCTATGTGTCTGTCCACAAAAGCTCTATTTGAAAAGGCCCTATGATTTCACAATGATGACAAGCCCTTTCCAATGCTACTCTCCCTGCCTGTGGTGTACCTGGGGCTCCATTTTCATGCTTCGAAGGGTAATACATTTGCTAACTGCCCCCCCCACCCGCTGAACACTGATCCACCCCTCAGATTTTGCTCTTATCTTCCTTTTCATGAATCATAACCTGTCCCTTCTTTTATGTCCACATATTACAGGTCCCTTCAAGACATAATTCAAATTCTACTTTCTCTCTGAAGCAATCCTTTGCTATCCCAACCAACAATACTACCTCCTTTTGAATTACAGTATATTATTCTTAAGACCCAGTGTAGACACTTCAGCTCAGTATACGAAACCAAAACCAAACCCATTGCCATAGAGTCAATTCTGACTCATAGCAACCCTATAGCGACCCTTCACTTATTTATGGTGCAAGCATGCAAGACATGTCCTTGTTATATCTTATTTTACCTCCACAATCATTCCTTATCTCCTCTTTTATCTCTCCAATAATTATCCCATTTAATGTGTTTGATTTATACCCTTAAAAATGTTTGTATCCATGAAGATTTTATAGTAATATTTTATGGGTATGCACATTTTTTTTTGTAAAATTATATAAGTTGTATTTATCATGCAGTGTTTCTTTTTTTTTTTCCCTTACATACTTTATTATATATTAAATCATTAAAAATAAGATAGATGTACAGGTAGATGATGGAGTCACAGATAGATGGGTAGATGGGTAGATAGAGAGATAGATAGATAGATAGATAGATAGATAGATAGATAGATAGATAGATAGATAGATAGATAGATAGATAGATAGATGATAGATAGATAATAGACAGATAGATAGATGATAGATAGATATAGATAGATGGATGATAGATAGATGAAAGATAGATAGATCGATAGATCTATCGATAGATCGATAGACAGACAGACAGATGGATGATAGCAAATATATAGACAGATCGATCAGGGAAAATAACTCACAGATACTTTTCCACAGCTCCAGTGGAACCAATGTGGGAGAAGAAAACATTCAGAACTGAACTATCTTATTCACTGTCTAGCCCTCATTTAAAACTTAAACAAGCAGATGGAGAATCCTTGGACAGGAAAGATCAAGGGTTTCCAGCAAAGTTGCAAGACTCAAAAAGAATGAATGAGTTATGCTTTTGATCCCACTCTGGCTAAAAAAGGAGACCCATCAGATCATACTAGAAAGAACAGTTGCCTAAATGTTTGGATAAGTTGGTGGGTGTTGGCCCACACTTCAGGTGTGAATTTTAATGGTCACATCTGGCCCCTTCTTGGGCTCAAAGAAATGTGCAAATTCTGAGAAGTAAGAATGCTTCAGATATGTAAATTACTATCGCATAGGGCAAGGGTAGGCTTACATTATGACTTTCTTGGGTTCTAGGAACTTTTGCTTTGGGGAACCTCTCTCTGTCAATTTTATAGTACTCCTTTGGTATAAAGATGGATATAAAAATCTAGGCCAGACTCATTATTATAAAATTGTTTTTGTTATATCCTTTTTATTTCTGATTTTAAGATAAATTAAAACATTTTAAGTATCCTGGGCCTTAGGCACTATGTCTACTCTGCCTAATGAATAAATTGGCCCTGAATAAAGGGGAGGGTGTGGGTTATCTATCATTCCAACATCAACCATAGACAGTGGCACTTTACAGTTTGTAAACCATTTAAGCATTATCTTATTTGGCACTTATAAAAACTGGTATTAATAGCACCATTTTGAAAAATGTTGACACTAAATTTTATAGTTGTAGTGCTATCACAACTAGAAATCCATAAGGAGCGTAATGATAAAAGAACGCATGTCTTCCTTCTCAAAGGGCCAGTGATTTTTCCCCCTATTACAGGAGCAGTGTCAGATTCAGAGTTGCTTCCATTTTAGATCTGACCATCTCATCATGTCACATTACAGAAAAAAATTATTTTCCCCTTTTTAATATGAAACTCAGGTTCTTTTTCTTGCTTGATATATATATTTACCTGACATAAATAAATGTACTGATTGAATAAATTTATCATACTGAATCAGTTAATACAAACATAAAGAACAGTCTTTATGAGCCAAACCTTTTATTCTTAGCAACTGGCACTCCCCCACACTGCTCCTTCAAAAATGGAAGCAAAATTCTAACTTTCCTTAGGAGAACTTATTTCTGAAAAATTGGATGCACTTCAAAGATTCAAATTTTTATGGTATTGACCTGTCAACATTTTGTATGTTCGGACAAAATTTATTTTTGTAAAATATCAAAACTCTCTAAGCTTGGCTCCTAAGTTAAATACAGGTACACAAGTTTCATTATCTTTAAGAGTATGTATACATGTAAAGCTCTTTTCACTGTCTGAGTTATTCCCTTGTTTTTGTGGAAGAAACTATCGGTAGTAGTGTCTCTGGCCTCTGTGATGAACAATGCCATTCATCTGTCAACCTCTTTCATTTGAAAATAATGAGCAGCTAAGAGTTTGAAAAACTAAATCTATTAAGAATATTTATGCAGGAGAACTACCACTAAACACCTCCATTCACTCATGTAATGAGATTGGCATCACGATAAAATTCTTGTCTTGTAAGATAATGATCTTATGGCTTTTTCTGGCTCTTACACCAAAGATAATTGGGTTAATCTCTGCGGGAAGTCCATCTGTTTCCAGTAAACCATTTTAATTGTGGATGACTTTATTTCAGAAATGTGGAAAAGGTCTTGTCACTTGCCTCCTGATCCTGGGAAGTACAAGAATAGGTCTTAAAATTCAAAATTTAGTTGTGTGGAAAATATTCTTGCCACAGTGGATTTGACTGTCTGCAAATACTTGGACACTGGCAATGTTTTACATTTGTTGGGTGCTCTTCATTAAGGATTTGAAGAATAAGTTAGTGACCTTAATACCTGTGCTGCATTCCTGAGACAAGAACAGAGAAATTTTTTAATGTTTCACAGGTAACATATAACTCGGCACAGGCAAATCTATAAGGCTAAGACCGTAATGTTGTGTTTGCAAACCTTGCATATATAGGACCATGCCTGTTTCATTTTGTCATATACTACATTATATTGTGGCATGTTCTTATTGCTTAACCTGTGAAATCTGATTGGTCCAACTCTATTTTCTAAGCACATTGAAGATAAAGACTTGGAATAAGCCTTCTCTTATATACTTTTGTTAGGCATATTTCAGTGCTTAATATATTTTAAACTGTTTTTCTAAATAATGTATTAATTGATGTTTAGTTAGATAAGCAATTCTAAAACAATGCAGTGGGTTTTACATGGTGAGTTAAAGAAAATTGTCAAACACGTTTATTTCATTTTGTATTTTCTTTTCTTATTTGCCTGGACATTTGTCAAAAGGGAAGAGATATATAGATACATACTTTCTCCTTTCCAGACTCTGTATCTAAGCTGGTGGATTTAAATCCCAGTTCTTCCACTTACTAGCGGCAACAACCTGACAGCATTGTTATGATGACCAAATGAGTTTCTTGCATGTAGCAAGAGCTATGTATGTGTTAGGGACTGCTTTAGTCGTTGCTATCATTTTCCAATTACTTTTGTTTACAGTACTGTGCCTTGTACACAGACTCGTGGTTGCAGACACATTTCTGAGGGTGCCCCTACTTCTCTTTGTCTTTGCTTAGATGAAAGAAAGCCAGGTCCAGGAACATGCCTTTGACTCTCAAATTTGATCACCAGCCCTTTCCATTTACCAAGAAGTAGCTTCTGCCCCAGTTAAACCATTCTCTATCTCACTCTTCAGAGTTAGAAAAAAAAATCATTTCTTTGTTATTCATACTTTTACAGTTTGGAAAGTTCCACCTCATGGAGGTGATCTGTTTGCTCCACAGAGATAAGAGCTACAGCTCCCGATCAATCATACCATGGTCTTCATTTTACAGAAAAAAGATAGCAGGGGGAGGCAGGGCCAAGATGGCGGACTAGGTGGATGCTTCAAGACATCACAAACGAAATAAGGCAAACTGCAGAAAAAGCCAAGGAACACACCGATAAAACTGTTGAAGAACTCAAAAAGATTATTCAAGAACATAGTGGAAAAATTAATAAGTTGCAAGAATCCATAGAGAGACAGCATGTAGAAATCCAAAAGATTAACAATAAAATTACGGAATTAGACCACGCAAGGAAGTCAGAGGAGCAGACTCGAGCAATTAGAATGCAGACTTGGACATCTGGAGGACCAGGGAATCAACACCAACATAGCTGAAAAAAAATCAGATAAACGGAGAAATGATTGAATTTGTCAAGGGTTTCATTTTACTTGGATCCACAATCAATGCCCATGGAAGCAGAAGTCAAGAAATCAAAGGATTCATTGCAGTGGGCAAATTTGCTGCAAGAGACCTCTTTAAAATGTTGAGAAGCAAAGATGACACTGTAAGGACTGAGGTGCGCCTGACCCAAGCCATTGGTGTTTTCAATCACCTTGTATGCCTGTGAAAGCTGGAGAACGAATGAGGAAGACCAAAGAAAAATCGAAGCCTTTGAATTATGCCATTGGCAAAAAATATTGAATATACCATGGACTGCCAGAAGAAAGAACAAATCTGTCTTAGAGGAAGTGCAGCCAGAATGCTCATTAGAAGCAAGGATGGCTAGACTTCATCTCACATACTTTGGACATGTTATCAGGAGGGACCAGTCCCTGGAGAAGGACATCATGCTTGGCAGAGTGTTAGCGAAAAAAAGGAAGACCCTCAATGAGATGGACTGACACAGTGGCTGCCACAATGGGCTCAAACATAGCTAGTATCATGAGGATGGCACAGGAACAAGCATTGTTTTGTTGTGTTGTACATAGGGTTCCTACGAGTTGGAACAAACTTGACTGCACGTAACAGCAACAACACTGGCTCACCTGGTAGACCCAGGCTCTGCCCTCAGTGACCAGTCTGAGATTTGCTCAGGGGTTCAGAATTCCAAAGTAAAAGCTTGAGAGGACTGGTGTAAGAGGTAGAAGAAGACCCTGCCAAAGCAGATCTTTGGAGGCTGCACATGGAATGTTGGAGTTATTAACTGTTGAGGTGTTGGAGACAGAGCCAAAAGAATAGAGAGAGGTTGAGAGTATGGTTAACAGGCCTGGGATAATTCAGTAGTGGCAGAAGAGGGTAGAGTTGCATGTGAGTTAAGGACAACAGTCATAATAGTTCCCAAGAGCTTTATTTGTACCGATGGAGTCTGGTTGTTACTGGTTTCTTTCTCATGGACATCTTAAACTTAGCCACTCTCCATGAGGTTGTATTCCACTATTTAAGCACCTACCCAACAAAGGCTTTGATTCCACAGATAGAGACTGAAAGGTTTCAGTTAATGAAATCCTTCCTGAGATATAGCACTGCCTCTCAGAAGTCCTGGATATTTAGGAAGGCCTGGAATTATTCTCAATCTTGTTGGCACTTTAGAATCACCTCAGGAACTTTAAAAAAGATAATGAAGGAGCTTTCCCAAGCCATTATATCAGAATCTTTGGGATGGGACAGCCATTATTTCTTTTAACTGCCCAAGTGATTCAAAGGAGCTTACAAAGGGTGTAGATTGATATTTGTTACAGTGTGAATTATCCACACAGAATCACCTCAGGTGCTTGTCAAAAAGTCAGATTCTTGGCCTGCAGCAAAGCTGCAGTAATCTGCATGTCTGAGAAACACTGCATTTTGAGAATAAGGACCTTGGATGGGGACTGAGTCCGTTGAATATCCCCAATTGATGGATGGCGAGTAGCTCTGGAAGGGGGTCCTTAAAATGAGACATTTCTCTGAGTGTTTACTTTGGGATTCTGAAACAGCACAGACAGCTTCAAAACTCTTCTCTGAAATGATAATATTTCTCTTCTCCATAATGATATCACTGGGCTGGAGGATACAGAGTGTTCCCTAAAGCTGCCACTCTTTTAAATAAATGATGACTAAAATTGTTCCAGTCCCATATATATAATGGAGACCTGGTGGTACAATGGTTAAGAGCTACCACCACTGACCAAAAGGTCAGCAACTCAAATCCATTAGCTGCTCTTTGGAAACCCCATGAGGCAGTTCTACTTTGTACTATAGGGTCACTATGAGTCAGAATCAACTCAATGACAATGGATTTGTTTGTTCTGGTTTAATCCTAAAATGTTGTATCTGAAAGAATTATTATCTACAGACATTGACTGAGTACCTCCAACATGTAAGGCACTGAGAAAGGTCCCTGGATAGACCACTGTGTGTGAAACACAAGCTATCCTAAAGGATATTAAAACAAACAAACAAACAAACCCATTTGCCATTGAGTCGGTTCCAACTCATAGGGACCCTACAGAACAGAGCAGAACTGCCCCACAGGGTTTCCAAGGAGCACCTAGTGGATTCAAACTGCCAACCTTTTGCTTAGCGGCCATAGCTCTTAACCACTACACCACTAGGGTTATTAAGGAAAGCCAAATACAGAAAATGTGAAAATGTAATTTTTCCAGATTCATATTTTAACATTTCAGATTTGGAAACGGAGGTCAAGGAGTTGGTTTGTTTAGTTGTTTCCAAATTACATCAGCCTTGCTTGACATATCATTTAATCTTATCTTCCTTGCAAATATCACCTTTCTATGGCAAGTTTTTTTTTTTTTTTTAATGGCAAGAGCAAAAGAACACATGGTATTTCTGAATAACAGAAGTTTTTTGAAAATGCATGGGTTTTATTCTAAATAGAAATCGCAGTGCAATGATTCTGACTGGTAGATTCAGCAGTCTCCGGCTGTACCTCCCTTTATTATAGTCAAAACATTGACTCA
Organism: Elephas maximus indicus; assembly: GCF_024166365.1. Lineage (NCBI taxonomy): Eukaryota > Metazoa > Chordata > Mammalia > Proboscidea > Elephantidae > Elephas > Elephas maximus. Next base: position 49,184,180 of record NC_064829.1, on the reverse strand, counting down.
AGAAGAGGCCTGTAATTCACTCTTTGTATTTTCATTTTGAAATGTGTTGGCTTCATCAGATTTACATACATGTAATCTTCCTGCCAGAGAGTCAAGTTTTCATTCCTCTATAGCTTTATTTTTCTTTTTTGGAAACCCTGGTTGCCTAGTGGTTAAGTGCTACGGCTGCGAACCAAAGGGTCGGCAGTTCTAATCCGCCAGGCGCTCCTCGGAAACTCTATGGGTCAGTTCTACTCTATCCTTTAAGTTCGCTATGAGTCAGAATCGACTCGACGGCATTGGGTTTGGGTTATAGTTTTGTTTGTTTGTTTTTTTTTTTTACTCACTAAAGAGTGAATTTACCTTCTAGGAATTAAATAAAACCATTTCCTTATCATTATCCAATCTCATTTTCTTTGCTTGTACTTTCTAGCAGGCTTCAATTGCCTTTCCCTCCTCATATGGTTAGTAAACAATCTCCCACGTTCCTGAAGCCACTTAACGATCCAATATTTTATATTGACTGCCCAATGGAATCTAAATCATTATCATTAACCAACTGCTCTGAACCATGAACCAGTTCAGTACATACATACACTGAGCAGAGAAAACGGTTCCCAGCTGTGGGCAATGAAAGGCGGCCAGATGATCTCGGTGCAAAGGAGGACAAGATGGTTGGACGCCAGCCTCACATCCAAGAGGGAGTTGGTATCAGCCCTTTTATTCACGCTCTCGAGAAGCTGATGCAAACCCAAGGATAATTTTTACCCAGAACGTGATTGAACGTTTTACCAGAAAACACTGCTAATCATTTTGAGTTGATTTATCTAATCTGGGGCAATTGCATAGTTCTGTCAACATATTTACCAATCAGATAAACTCCCTGTCCCACGAACAAATGGAATGTAAGCTTCCAATGCTCATTGTGAAATCTATTTGTATTATTAAGTGACGTGGATTTAAAATACCGTTCTTGTTTGATTGTTTATATGTTTGTTTTTGGTTGGTTGTTTTTTGCTTTATGTTTGACTAGATTTTAAATCAGTTGCTGCTGAGTTTTTCTCACAGATAACTGAGAGGAGGGGGTTTGCATACATATTAAAAAACAAAAACAAAACAAAAAATGATACTACAAACTTTCTCTTCCATTCCTCTGTCTCTCTCCCACAGACATTTTCTTTGTCTTATAATTCACGTTTGTTTTTAGCGTTACTACTGAGAAAGCAGTGTCATGTAATAGAAAGATATCTTTCCTGAGGATAAAGGGAGCAGAAACTTGGCCATATGATCTCTGTCAAGTCATGATTTCTCTGGGTCTCAGTATCCGTGTATGGCTAGTTCACTTGCCTTGGCTTTCTCATGGGGTTGTGGGTGAGGGTCCAACAACATAAAAAATAATAATAGAGATACCTCAAATCATTTTTAAAAATAGAGGCTATAAATAAATACCCAAATGTATATTAAATATTTTTCTACTCAATGATAAAAAGTAAAAAGGATGACCGCGGGTAGAAAGACATTTTTACTGTAGGTTTCTTCACCCTTAGATACAAAGTTGCTTTACTACACTTCAAAATTGAACCTAAGCTCAGATGGCAAATGTATTTTCTATCTTGTGGCACTTCAATCAACTGGTAGCAGCTCCTGGAATGCTGACTGAAAGATTCAGATGCCAAGTGGAAACTCCAGGGAGAAGTATCCTGTGAGGTGGGCAAGGGGCAGCAGGGAATGCCAAGCACACATAGGTGACTGAGATCTCTGGCCCAAGGCCTAGGCACTGAGGACAGTGTCATACTGAGAAACCCATGCTTTGCATGATTTCCTTAGGTTTTCTCATTCATTATATGATCCCTTTCAAAAGAAAAAAAAGAAGACCAAGGAACAAGAAATATTTTCATTATTTATTCAGTGGTTGGACAAACTGAGGAAGTAAATGAATAACTTACTTAATAAAGCAATTACCACCATAAGATTTGAGTTCCAACTAACTAAAGAGAATTGGTGGTGTAGTGGTTAAGTGTTACTGCTGCTAACCAAAGGGTCAGCAGTTCAAATCCGCCGGGCGCTCCTTGGAAACTCTATGGGGCAGTTCTACTCTGTCCTATAGGGTCGCTATGAGTCGGAATAGACTCGATGGCACTGGGTTTGGTTTTGGTTTTTTTAAAGAGAATTGAAGTGGATAAAAGTCATTTAGTCAGGCATTAAACAAGAAAATAATGAGCACGTTCTGCGTGCCTAGCCCTTGGGATAGATACCAGAAAAAGAGTTATAGTCACTCTGCAGAAAGAGGAGAGATGTACCTAAAGTTTGGTTTGGATGTCAAGAGTGATGATGTCACACGTACAAAGAGGGTATGCAAAGTTTTATTATGTACATAGTGATGCTTCCTGGGTACAGCGGGTAGACCACTCTAGATGTGTCTGAAAAGGGCTTGTGGGAACAAGAAAAGGAGACTGGATTGGGTTTTCTAATGTGGTTAGGGGGTAAGCTGGGATGAGGATTCCATGTACAGGAAAGGGAATGTATGGTTTGAATTTCCCACCAGCGCCAAAGAAGAAAGCACACAGGCTATCTCATCACCTTATTCAGATGTGGGGCAGAAGGGCAAGAGGTAAGAATAGGCTTAAAAGCTGTCACCAGTCAAACATAAAAAAATGGAGTCAGACTCTTTATTATAGAGGGTTAAACCCTATGGCAAAGAAGCCTTAACATAAAATCACCACCACAAGCCAAAGGCGAAAATTTAAAATAACAAAGGCAAAACCTGTCATTAATGTCAACTAGCCATAATTTAATTTGTTATCAAAAAATGTTTCAGAGAAAGGCAGTGTAGGGATTTAAAAGATGGTCAAATGGTGAACTAGAGAGGAAATGTTGCAGAAAAGAGGTGAATTCGACAGGCCTTGAAACATGGTGATGAAGTGTTTAACAACTACAGCGGCTAACCAAAAGGTTGGCAGTCGAATCCACCACTGGCTTCTTGGAAACCTGTCCCATAGGACCGCTATGAGGTGGAATCAACTCGATGGTGAAAGGTTTTTTTTTTTTTGGAAACATGGTTAGGATTTGACTAGGTGGAGAGGGTGGAAACAGACTATGTAGACGAAACTTCCTTCTCATTCCCTATTGAAAATATATCCATTTTTTCTGTGTCTTTTTATTATTATTATTCTTTTTAAGATCTAAGTGTATATATATGCACAGAAAAAAAGAATCAGCTTTGAATAGTCAAAGTTTATGACAGAATATGTAGCCCACTGTGCATGAAAAGTTCAGAAAGAGACAAAGAAAAACATATTTTAACTTTTGAATTATTTATTATTTTTATGATTGCTTCCTTTTTTTGTTCTTCTCCATTCATTTTCCTTTTGCAGGTTTGTTTGGCGATTCTCACAGATAGGTGGGAAGGTTGGCAGGCCTAGATGTCCAAACCATAAAGCGGCTTTCCCTGGGGTCAAAGCAAATCACTGCATAAATCAACATACATGAGAATTTCACAGCCTCTCAGCCTCAGGAGGACTTTTGAAAACTGACATGCTGGAGCGTTTCAAGTCGCCTTTGTATAATTTGCAGGGTGTTCTCAGCATTACTCCCTGACTGCTTCCTACAGAAATGTTAGAAGACTTCAGACAGCAGCTTTTGCCTTTGAAACTTTTGGATATTTTTCCACCCACAGCTTTGTTTTTCAACCTCAACTGCCACAAGCAGCCTCATAAACTAGATTGCTAGAGCCCAGGGATAGCGCACCCTCAGACAGCCAAATATGAAGGAAATTTCACTGAGAAAAATCTCCTGGTAGGTTCTCCTTACCCTAAAAGGAGGATTTAGAAAGGACTCAAAAGTCCTCCATCTTCTTGCAAAAACTGGGCCCACAGGGCCTTGAACAATTTGTAAAACACAACAAAAGAAATCAAGATAAAAACTCTGCATATCCTCTGGCAGGGTTTTGTGCATTCATACACAATTTCAGTGGGCGTTCTAGAACTCTGTGGGAGGAACTGAGCTGCAAGGAGATGCCTTTTTTTTTTTTGAAGAGAGAGAAAAAAAAAAATCCTTTAGGTTATGTGTTAAATTAAAAAAAAAAAAGTTTTATTTATTTATTTATATGCTAGTTTATTTTAGTTTATATAATCTAAGGGGCTTAAGGAGATAACAGGATTAGCACCTAGCTGATATGAAAGTGTTCTTTTTTCCCAAGTGAGAATCCTTATCCTTGAGGACTGACAATTCTCCCAGTCTTTCTTTCTTACCTAGAAAAGAGAGGCTGTAGACCTGTTAAGATTCATTCAACGCATATATATTGGCACTTACTATTTGCTAGTCTATTTTATAAGTTTACTCCAGAAACTGGAACAAATTACCGTAAAGTAGGTGGATTAAAATAACAGAATTTATTCTCTCACAGTTCCGGAAGCTTAGAAATCTGAAATCAGGTGTCAGCAGCGTTGATTCCTTTAAGGGTTCTGATGGAGAATCTGTTCCATCTCTCTCTCCTACTTTATGGTGGCTGCTGACAATTCTCTGTATTCCTTGGATGGTAGACAAATCATTCCAACCTCTGCCTTCATCGTCACATGGTGTTTCCCCAAGAGTCTGTGTATGTCTCTTCAGCTGTAAAGAGATAAGGCTCACACTAATGACTTTACCTTAAGTAATAACATCCATAATGACCCTATTCCCAAATAAACTCACATTTTGAAGTTCTGGCAGTTGGACTTCCATGCATGTTTTTGGATGACACAATTAAACTCATAACAGCTGTTTCGTGATAATATGAAGTTGAATAATATATAGTTTTTACTTCAGGATGTTTCCAATCTGATATGCAAATTAGGAATATGAACAGATAATGCTCAGGGATTTATTATTCTGTTAATTTGATTTATATCATACTATTATTTTATTATTTTATATTCTATTATTTCATCGTTTAATTGTGCTTTGTATATTTTATTGCTTTATGAGACACTATTTCTGATGTTCCCCTTACTAGGAAGGAGTCCCTGGGTGGTGCATCCAGTTAAGGGCTCAGCTGCTAACTGAAAGGGTGGTGGTTCAAGTTCACCCAGACACATCTCAGACAAAAGGCCTGGTGATCTACTTCTGAAAAATTAGCCGTGGGAAGTCCAATGAAGCACAGCTCTACTCTGACACACATGGGGTGGCAGTGAGTGGGAATTCACTTGACGGCAACCAGCTATCACTAGGATGCCAAGATCAGCCCACTATTTGTTTGAAACTTTCCACTTAGCCACTAAGCAAATGATTTCTTTTATAAGGATCAGCACAAAGCTGGTTCCTATGAGGCAGAGGTTAAGGATGTCCCAAATGTCTAACTTCTCCAAATTGCTGTTCCATTCTATCATCAGTAACATCATCTACTCCCTCTCCCCTCAGCAGTATCCCTCCTGTCTTTGGCTTCTGTAATTTGCTGCAACATCTCACAGAACTCGCAAATCATATAAAGGAAATGGCTCACTTGGTTGTAGAGGTTGGCAAGTCCCAAATCCATGGGCCAGGCATTGGCTTCTCCCGACCCCCTCTGCACCTTATCTTTCGTGATTTGCTTCTGGCTCTGAATTGGATCAGGTAGTGTCAGAAGCATACTAGCTAGTGTCAGTGCAACTGTGCCAATGTCCAATGGGCAAAACTCTGACCCACGTCATGAGTGGGAGGAAAACATGTAGCTGAGCCAAGAATGGCTGGGGTGTAATGAATTAATATGGCCCTGCTAGCCATGGTCTTTGTAACTTGAACACAATGATTAAGTGAGACTATATAAATAATTTATATGGAACCTGTGATTGTTGGAGTTACGGGTCAACTTGGCTAGGCCATGGTTTCCAATACTGTATGGTTGTCCTCCATTTTATGTGTTGTGGATCCTAACTTCTATGTATTGATGAGGCAGGCTTGGTGTAGGATGTGTCTTGGCTTGCAGCCTTGCAGGAGGGTGTGAGTCAAGTCCCACCCTTACTCAAGTTACCTCCTTCCCTGGGTTGTGGCTTGTGTCTAAGGTATATGTGCAGATGACCTGAGAGAGGCCTCTCTCTCTGCATCTCTGTTCCATGTCCAGCTCGTGATAGATTGATCTCTGGTTCTTGAGACTTGAACCAGAGGTCTGTCATCTTATCTGCCAGTTCTAGGGTTCACCGGCCTACACAGCCCATGGGCCATTGGCCTATTGTCTTCTGCAGCCTTGTAAGCCAGCAGCCTGTGGCCTGAACTGCTGGTTTGAGTTCAACAGCATCCACAGCCAAGTAGGTCAGGAGAAGCCTATACCTGACCCAAGGATTTGGGACTTGCCAACAAACTCCACAACCACGTGACCCGTTTCATTCATATGATTTGTGAGTTCTGTGAGATGTTGCAGCAAATTACAGAAGCCAAAGACGGAAGGGACACTACTGAGGGGAGAGGGAGTAGATGATGTTAGTGATGATGGAGTGGTACTGCAGTTTGGAAAAGTTAGACATTTGAGACATCCTTAACCTCCGCCTCACAGGAAACAGTTTTGTGCTAATTCTTATAAAAGAATTTATTTGTTTAACGGCTAAGTGGAGAGTTTCAGACAAATAGTGGGCTGATCTTGGCACCCTAGTGATGGCCAGTTGTGGTAAAGTCAATTCCCACTCATCGTCACCCCATGTTTGTCAGAGTAGAACTGTGCTCCACAGGACTTTCCATGGGCTAAGCTCTTGGAATTAGATCACCAGGCCTTTTGTCTGCAACACCTCTGGGAAGGAGACTCCAGAATTTTCACATATGAACTGTGGTGAAGATGGGGGCAGCAAGGGAGAATCATATGGTGGGTATAGCGTGTTTCTTTTTAGGTGAGAGTATAGTGGAGTGGAAAAAGAATTTGAATCAGTAATCAGTAAAAGTTTAATTTATTCATTCAAAATATATTTATTAAGCATCTATCCTACATGTCACGTAGACCCTGAACAGTGCAAGGTTGATGTGCTTGATGTTAACCAAAAGGTTGGAGGCTTAAATCTACCCAGAGGTGCCTTGGAAGAAAGACCTGGGGATCTGCATCCAAAAAAATCAGCCACTGAAAATCCTATGGAGCACAATTCTATTCTGACATGGGATCACCGTAAGTCAGGGTTTTATTTATGTTAACGCCTTGCTAACTAGTTCGTGAAATGCACATATTTAAACTCTTAAGGAGTTCAAAATTGATCAAGCAAAATAGAGTTTAAGCAAAACTACCTAAAAAATACCTCCTGAAAATTCGTTCTAGTACTGTTTGCTGTGCTAAAGTCCAGCTAACTCTAAAACCCCCCCAAAAACCAAACCCAGTGCCTTCAAGTCGATTGCAGCTCATAGCGACCCTATAGGACAGAGTAGAACTGCCCCATAGAGTTTCCAAGGAGTGCCTGGTAGATTCAAACTGCCGACCCTTTGGTTACCAGCCATAAGACTTAACCAGTACTCTACCTGGGTTTCCAAATCTTAGCTACCACTAGGACACACTTTAAGTCATGAGAATCCCAAGAGGTAGTTTAAATTTTCTAAACCTGTATTTTCCTCTGCAGAATGGGGTAATAATGTCAGCGATGTGAGCTGTGCTATACAGTCCTGATAAGATAATATGTGGGAAAGCAAATTTAAAGCAAGTAGCATTCTACTAATGAGCATAATTATTAGTGATGTTATTTTCCATATAATCAAAGATAAATATGCCTGGAGAATATAAATTGTTACTTGGATGTAATGTGATGATAATATTTTTAATTTTTTTTTTAATTTGGGGAATAAACTAATAACTATTAACATTGTAATATCACTATGGAGTCATCAGTATATAATCATACAAGAATAAAGAAAGCATTGTTGAGCAAGTAATATATGTTTAACAAATACTAAAAGAAAAAAAACGGTTTCATTGTGGCTTATTAGCAATTTTTGTAATTATTATTTTTATACCTTTGTTTCGCATTTTGGCTATCCAACAAATAATTTATTGCTCCTTGTAGGGAAGATGAGATAAGGGACTAGAGGATGAGGGTGGATTTCAAGCTAATCACCAGCTAATGTGTCCTTGTAGTTCAAAAAGAATTGAAAACAGTTTTAAGAAACCCTCACTCATGTCATGTGGCACTAATTATAGTGGTAAAACAATCCACATATTGTAATGATGTTAGAAAACCAAGGGGAAAAAGTCAAAGCTAAAATGAAAGAAAATTGCATGGCAAACAGTACTTTCATTATGATATCAAATTAAGGTAAACGGTACAAAGAAATCAAAGCTTGAAGAACAAAAAGAAGAAATTCGATTTCTATTTTCTTGTCCAAACTCCTTTTCCTTGGATGCGTATCTGGAGACCCAACATCTGACCTTCCTGAATTTGCTCATTTCTCCATACTCATCAGCTTAATTGACTATCTCTTAAAAGCAAACAAACATTTTTTGTAAATAGTTTGATGAAAATAATTGTCCCATTATATAACTCCATGAATATCTTAATAGCATCCACAGATGACAAACGAGATATTATAATGAGGCCACAGGATAGGACAAAGATGAAGTAGATTTTGTTGTACAAGGGAATATTTAGGATAGCTATTTGGACATATTCAAGTCATGAAATCTGAGAATTTGGAGAAACTATAAAACTGTCCCTTCATAGTGATCCTCATTTTTTTTTTTTTTTTTTTGCTTGTTTGTCTCTACACAGAAAAATGACCCTTGCCTGAGAATGAGTTAGTGCTGATGGGGGTATTTATAGTGTCCTGTCACCTGAAGATAAGGGAAATACTTCTTAAAGTATTATTGCATTCAAAAATAATGACAAAAGTAATAATAGTACTTCACATCTACATATTATTTGTACAATTGATATCATTTTATACATATTATCCTTTTTTTATTTTCACAACTATTTTGCAGCCATAGGAAAAATTGTAGAATACACAAATGTAAAGTTAGATACCACAAACAAAATCAGAAAAATACCATAGATATCGCACTATAATTTTATTGCTTTTCTCTACTTGAATTTTAATATCTATAAATTGTTTTGGCCTTTTCAGTCATGTTTTTTCCTGATCATTTTATAATCTTCACTCCTTTCTGGAGAATTTGTTATATCATACCAGTTAATTAAAATTATGTTTTCTAAAATTATGTTTATTAATCATTTCCAATTTGTTTTAAAATAAACTTACTTGCTTCTATTGTAAAGGAATGTGTGCAGATTATTAAAGCCTTGGAATTAAGAAAAAAAAAATTGAATGAATAAACCACCCCCTTACCATGGGGGAAAATTATGCTTTAATATATTGATACATTCACATCTAGAATTTTTCCTGTGCATGTCTGAACACCAGTAAATACAAAGTTGTACATATGGAGTTCTTTAAAAAATAATGTTTATTTGTCTTGTAAAAGTTAACCAATACTCATTTTAGATTTATAATACAAAATGAAAAATGCATAGACTGAAGAGGAGCCGTTAAATACCTCACTCTGAAACAAATCTTACTTCTGTGCTGAAGAGTCCTTCTAAAAAGCTGAAATCTAATGAGGCATCTCAATTTGGTGTCCTTGGAAACTCCATGGGGCAGTTCTACTCTGTCCTATAGGGTCGCTATGAGTCGGAATCGACTCGACGGCACTGGGTTGGGTTATCATATAAAGGATACTCCTTTGTTTACAGTATGACTTCTTAGATTTTTGACCTTATAATTCTTATTCCTTACTCATTTTCCTAAAGCTGTGGTGTCTTAGTTATCTAGTGCTGCTATAACAGAAATACCACAAGTAGATGGCTTTAACAAAGAGAAATTTATTTCTTCACTGTAAAGTAGGCTAAAAGCCCAAATTCAGAGAGTCAGCTACAGGGGAAGGCTTTCTCTGTTGGCCTTCTCCAGTGTTAACAATTATCCTCACTTCCTTCTCAGTCTTCTATCCATTCACAGCTCCAAAACTGCTTCCATATTTTAGGTATCTGTTAGATTAGCACCCCACTCTCCTGGTACCAAATTCTTAGTCATCTAGTGCTGCTATAACAGAAATACCACAAGTAGATGGCTTTAACAAAGAGAAATTAATTTTCTTATAGTCTAATACACCAAAAGTTCAAATTGAGGGTATCAGCTCCAGGGGAAGCCTTTCTCTCTCTGTGAGCCTTCTCATCAGTCTTCGCCCGGAATAGGAGCTTCTCCATGCAGTGACCTTGGGTCCAAAGGAAGTGCTCTGCTCCTGACACTGCTTTCTTGGTGGTATGAGGTTCCCCCTCTCTGCTAGCTTCCCTTTTCTTTTTATCTCCTGAGAGGTAAAAGGTGGTGCAGGCCACACCCTGGGGAAGCTCCCTTTACGTTGGATCAAGGAAGCGATTGGTAAGGTGTTACAATCCCACCCTAATTCTCTTTAACATAAATTTACAATCACAAAATGGAGGACAACCACAGAATACTGGGAATCATGACCTAACTAAGCTGACACACGCATTTTTTGGGGGGGACACAATTCAATCCATTGCACTTGGCTATAAAAGTATGCCTTAAGGTGCCCAGAGTACCACAGCTAACTCACAGGAGTACCTCAAGGTATTTTAAATTTTTCAGGAAAACACAGCAACATCTATTCAACACTATATGAACTACTAGTTCAAGGTAGTTCACAGTCTCAATGTTAGATCACACCTATGTCTTTGTAAAACTGGGTTTTACAAACAAGTACTGGGTGACCATCAGTATGCAACAGAAAATTAAGGAGTATCTATGTTGAATTTGATCCCAGGGTTTGAGAAGTTGTAGTGTCTGTTATGGACTGAATTTTGTCCCCCCAAAAGATATGCTTCAGTCCTAACCCCCAGTACCTGGAACATGAGATTTTTTGGAAATACGGTCTTTGAAGATGTTATCCAATAATAAGAGTTCACATCAGAATAGGGTCAGACCTTATCCCATCAAGTAGTGTTCTTATGAATGAGGAAAAGAGACACAGAGAGATACACAGGGAGAAGAGGGCCATGTGAAGATGCACCTGGAAGCTAAGGAACACCTTAGAGTACCTGAAGACAGAGAGGAAAGAAAGGCTATTCCATTAGAGCTTTGAGAGACAAAATGGCCTTGCCAACAACATGAATTCAGACTACTAGTGTCCAGAGCTGTGATACAATAAATTTCTGTTGTTTATAGCCACCCATTTTGTGGTACTTTGTTGCAACAGCCCCAGGAAACTAATAGTTCCCAACAGGTAGAAACTTCCTAATTGTTAACAATGATGCTTATTTAAGAGTGGAATTAAAAAAAACATTAATCTGTCTTTCAGTTTATGCATAGTATTTTTTTCAAATACCTGCTAAGTTCTTAGCATAAATGTGTAAGTTATTTGTACCTAACTATGTAAAAAATAGAAAATAGAACTATTAGATATTAATTCTGGTGTAGGGGTACCATGAAAAAAGTTACTAAGAAACCAAGGTTTCCATTAATGAGATTGGCAATCTCTGGCACAGTGTCTATTCAAGTAATATTTTTCAAAATCAGAATTGAGTGACAATTATTTAAACCTTTCATATTTTCATATACACTTTTGACACCTTTGCTGTTGTGTGCTGTGAAGTCCATTCTGACTCCTAGGGACCCTGTACGAGAGAGTAGAAGCGACAACTTTACTCATGCAAAATAAATCAGCTGGATATAAAATTTTTCAATTGTAAAATCTTTCTCTCAAAACACTGTATAATCAGTTCCATTGTTTTAAAACATCGAACAAAGTGGTGTATTTAGAAATGAAAAGCATATTGAATTTTGAAAGAAAAAAAAGTCTTTAGTGTTAGTGAAGTAAATATTGGGTAGCTAAATTAAAGCTTTAAAAAGAAAATTATTAAAGAATTCAGACTATAAGTTTTCTCAATCAATTCCAGTAATACTAAACCAAAAAAAAAAAAAAAACCTGTTGCCATTGAGTTGATGCCAACTCATAGCAACCCTATAGGAGAGAGTAGAACTGCCCCATAGGGTTTCCAAGGAATGGCTGGTAGATTCAAACTGGTGATCTTTTGGTCAGTAGCCATAGCTCTTAGCCACTACACCACCAGGGTTTCTCCTGTAATACTAGAGGCTTCTTTTTAAGATAAGCATTATTAACCTGAAATTTATTAATCCACTGACATAGTATATAAATATAATATGATGTACATAGAACATTTTTCTGGAAAGGATCTATAGCTTTTATTACTGTTTTTCGATGAGTTTAATGATCAACCCTGTCTTCCAATTCCTTTTTTTTTTTTTGTCACCCCAAAAGTCTAAAGTTTTACAGCTATTAAACCAACTGTTATTCAGTTGACTTTACAGAATCACTATATTTTGAGTAAACTCAGTTCATTTTATTTTTGCATTTCCCGAAATAGAAAAAATTCTTCGTACTAAGTAAACTGAATTAAAAAAAAATTCACATTTGCCTCAAATCTCGGATTTTCTTACTAGGTATAGGTGAGTATGGGGAAAGAAACATGACCGGATAATTTTTCTGAGAAATGTCCACATCGTTTTCTCTTCCTGCATGGCAAAATCAGCAGCAGTCCTGAAAACTAAATATTCTTGACCAAGCTATTTAGTAGATATGACAACAAACAAGTTTGAGATAAAGTCACAGCAAAGGATTTTGTAGCCACAACTTACTATCGTGGAGGCAATGTGTGACTGCCACCTTAATCTTTAAGACCGGTTGCCACCTTTTGGGGTTCTAGAGACTATGTGATGCTGGTAATGCCTATGCTGCTAAAACTCGGCAGGCTGGATCCATTGATATTCATTTAAATTTCTCATTTGGACTCCCAATGGCCTGTGCTTCAGTTTCATTTTGACTTTCAGGCATCAGTGAACCAAAAATAAAAAGCAAAGAACAGCCAAAATCATAGCATCTCATTTCATTTTAATATTGAACCTGGGAATTTGCAAGAGAAATGATTGAATTTGACACAGAGGAAGAGGCAGTAGTATTGGGAATGCTTGTAATAGCCAAGATCTTTTTCAGGAATTGAGCCTGATGATTTGGTTGATCACAAAGTAAAGAAACCAGGTAAATATCAGGTGATTATTACCTGGTTTGGGGTTTTGCTGCAAACATTTTACAGAGCTCTAACTGTTATATGCATTAGTCATGCTACTGGAGCAGAAAATCAATAAAATGATGTTCCAAAAATAAAATATTCTTTTGGAATATTGCTCTGAACTAATTAACAATGAGGCATTTAAAAGAACTTACCTGTCATTAGGAAAAAAAAAAAAAAATGTTTACCAAGATCAGTTTCACAACAAAACATCTGTTTTTTTTTTTTTTTAATTTTTGGATTCAGGGAAACAAAAAAGATTAAAAACTTTGATTCACAAAGTGACTTTTATTTTGACAATAAATAACACAGAAGTCACATTGTGGAATGAGAAGCTTAATCATTTTTATGTCATGTTATTTGTCAAAATATAGAGAGGAAAAAATGATAAGTCATAAATAAAAAGTAGCTTATTTATTTTTTGCTACTTGAATGTAGTATTTTTTTTTTTAAAGTTTCATTTATTAATGATTTTGAATCACAAACCACACAGGGTGAAAACAAATCACAGTTTACTGGTTTTGAATTTTGTTGCAACTTAACTTTTTAATTTTGCTAAACTCTCCAGGTGGATAAAAATTGTAATCAAATATTTTTATTTTAACATGATTTGATATTATATTATCTCCATCTTAAAAGTAAAATTTAGCATGATAAGTATACAGTTTTCTACTTCCAAGGTTAAATCCTGACCTCCAAATGTGTGGATTAAAATTCCTACTTCCAAACATGTATAATGTTCTATAATTAATAAAAAAAATAATAGAGGACCTAAATTTGTTATTATATGCTCACTCAAATAATGTTTCGATCAGTTAGACTTACTTGCATAATCTGATTTTTTTTTTTTTTCAGTTTCAAGAAATTGTAGTTAAAATATGTAATTTCCTATTGCTTTTTTGGAAACCCTGGTGGAGCAGTGGTTAAGTGCTACGGCTGCTAACAAAAGGGTCAGCAGTTCCTATCTGCCAGGCACTCCTTGGAAACTCTATGGGGCAGTTCTACCCTGTCCTATAGGTTGGGTCATTGTGAGTTGGAATCAACTTGAGGGCAGTGGGTTTGTTCTTGACCTTTTGACTAAGATCAAGTGTAAATTATTTCATTTCCATAAATCTTCTAAGTAGCTGAAGGAGTTACAAGATATTCACCTCCAAACATCTCCACTAATAAAAGCAACGAGGGGACAGATTCTCAAAATTTCTGCTTACTTCATTTAAACACTTATACTTGAAATGTGCTATATACTTACATATATTAATGGTAATAACTCTAATATTCTGAGAATTTGTATTTTCTTAAAACAAAATTGACAGCAGCCAGAAAGCCAACTGTCAAAAGAGGTAAGTATCTACCTGTTACTTCTTCCTAACAAGTTGTCCAGCCCTTCTTTGTTCATTCCCAGTGTCACCTCTCAAACCGATGAAAAAGAAGAAATAGAGTTCATTATGAATTCCCTCTCTCCATCTACTGTTCTCCCATTTCCCCCCCCTCCCACCAACACACACACATTTTCTGCTCTTTCTTTGACTCATAATTTCTCTAGGGAGAGACTTCTGATTCCCCGTTTCAGACACTAGAAACCTGAGTTACTTGACCCCAATACCACACACCATCACACTCACTTTCACATATCCGTATCTACATGCATGTGTGCACACGTGGAGAACAATGCCCATGTTAAAGAATCACACATCCCCTCATTCAAGTGCAGACTCAAAAGGAGGATCAAAGCAAATCTCACAGAGTTATCAGACTAAAGGCCTGGGCAGAGGGCAATTCAGACAATGATATTGAAAGAGAAAAATGGACTAAAGAGAAGAGTTGGGAATGGGTGGGCAATGAAGTATAGTATGAAGAGGCAGATACTAAAGAAAGTTCCTAAATTATGGAGATATTTTTGATAAGGTAGCTGTGGCTACAAACTTGGGCAGCAGGAGAGTTGTTGCAGGTACTTGTCAGGGCAGCACATCAGGAAAGTATTTTTATTTTCCTGTTCAGAATAATTTAATGATTTAATTCAGAAAACAAATAGGACAATGGACCATATTAAAGGCACTCACTTTTTACATTTCAGTAAAAAAAAAAAAAGCAAATGGATTATAAAAATATTTGAGGACATACTAGATAAAGGTCAACTTTTTTTTTAAATTGTGTTTTAGGTGAAAGTATAAAGAGCAAATAAGTTCCACATTGCACAATTAATACACAAATTGTTTTGTGACATCGGTTGCCAACCCTGTGATGTGTCAACACTCTCCCCTCCTCTTCCCCGAGTTCCCCCTTTCCATTTGTTCAGTTTTCTTGTCCCTTCCTGCCTTCTTCTCTTTGCTTTTGTACAGGTGTGCCCATTCAGTCTCCTATATATGACTCAACTGCAAAGCACATTCCTCATGTGTGTTTGTTTTATAGACCTGTCTAATCTTTGGCTAAAGAGTGAACTTTGGTAGTGACTTCAGTTCTGAGTCAAAAGGATGTCCAGGGCCATAATCTTGGGCAAGATTATGCTCAACTTTGGAGATATATATATATACACATATATATACATATATATACACATATATGTATAAAACCACTAGTATATACATACACATATATACAAATATATATATATATATATATGTATAAACTACTGGTGATGCAGTGGCTAAGAGCTAAGGCTGCTAACCAAACACCCAGCAGTTCAAATCCACCATCTGCTTTTTGGAAACCCTATGGGGGAGTTGTACTCTGTTGTATAGGGTCATTATGAGCTGGAATTGACTTGATGGCAACAGGTTTGGTTTTGGTTTATGTCGTTGTTGTTGTTAGGTGCCATAGAGTTGGTTCCAACTCATAGCTGCCCTGTGTACCACAGAACAAAACACTGCCCAGTTCTGCGCCATCCTTACAATCCTTGTTATACTTGAGCCCATTGCCACAGCCACTGTGTCAATTCATCTAATTGAGGGTCTTCCTCTTTTCTGCTGACCCTGTATTTTGCCAAGCATGATGTCCTTCTCCAGGGACTGATCCCTCCTGACAACATGTCCAAAGTATGTAAGATGCAGTCTTGCCATCCTTGCTTCTAAGGAGCATTTTGGTTGTACTTCTTCCAAGACAAATTTGTTCATTATTTTGCCAGTCCATAGTATATTCAATATTCTTTGCCAATACCACAATTCAAAGACATCAATTCTTCTTCGGTCTTCCTTATTCATTGTCCAGCTTTCACATACATATGATGAAATTGAAAATACCATGGCTTGGGTCAGGCGCACCTTAGTCTTCAAGGTGACATCTTTGCTTTTCAACACTTTAAAGAGGTCCTTTGCAGCAGATTTGCCCAATGCAGTAATGCAATGCGTATTTTAATTTCTTGACTGTTGATGGCTGTTTCCATGGGTGTTGATTGTAGATCCAAGTAAAATGAAATCCTTGACAATTTCAATCATGTATATATATATACACACAAACATATATATATATATATATATATATTCCTTTTGTACTAAAGCCCCAGAAGATGAGGTCTACTAATATGTTTGAATATATTTAGTGGAATCATTTACAAGTCAGCTTCTATTAGGATGGAAGAGAATTCTTAGAAATTTATTTTTTAATGATTTTTTTAAGAACTCTAATCCTGAGAATGGACATATTAAGAATTCACTCTTCAGTTGAATGCAACAAAATGTAGCAAAGCATCACAGTATATAGACGGGGAAAGCAGAGAGAATAATGCTATTATAAGCAAGGTGCAGAATGAGTTTATGAAATGTAAATTGTATCAGATGAAGGTTACAAAATTAACCGATGAAAGAGAGAAACTCTATGAAACATATTTAGTTTTTAACTCATCATTTGATATAGGATTTTATAAAATTTTGCTTGCAAATTAGTTTAAATCCATTTAGAATAATTAAAAAAAAAAAAGTCAATTCAACCAAGAATTGACTGAGAAAGAAAAGACAGACTAATGGCAGTGGTAATATATGCATTTGGGAAAGGTGCCAATGTTAAATCCTACCTTATTTAATGTTTTAATGACTTAGAAATACATGAGATTGTGAATCAAATTAAACTGAGGTGGTTCTAATCCCACAGAGACTAGATAAATTTTCTCTGCACACAAATCCGAGCTTTTCATTCAGCTTTATTTCTTAAATCTGTAATTTCATTCTAACTGGTTATGACTTAAATAGAGGTGGACAGGCAAAGCTAGATGGAAGAAGGAACTTGGGAATTGTGATCATGGGACACAGACTCCCCATGGGACTTATTTCCTTATCAGTTACTGACCTTGAATAAATCACTTAGATTCTTCCTATCAGTGTTTTCTATTATAACATGGGGTGAACAATATCTTTTTTTACAAAGTTTTATTGTAAGAATAAGATAAATAAGGGAACACTCAGGCCCATTTTTAAAAGGTAGACCAAAAGAATCATAAGTAGTACTTTTCAATAAATAATGTTTCCCCTTTTGAAAGTATGTGATCCAAATACTCTTTTTGCAAGTAAGGAAACCACTGCTCATAGAAATGAAGACACTTGTTCAAATAAACATGCATAATTGGTTACAGAGCCAAACCTATAGGATATAAAAAATCCCAATTCCTAGGCCAGGACACTTTCTGTTTTACAATGCACCTATTTGCTTTCACTTTTTTACTCTTCCCTAAAACTAATGTCTTCTAAGAATCTCGTAGTGGATAAAAAACATTATGCTTTCTCCATTTTACTTTGTTCTAAGATACAGAGGCAAAAGTCTTTTTACACCAAGTTTGTCCTCATCTGCATATAAGCCATATCTAGGGTTGCCATGAGTCAGAATTAATTCGATGGCAATGGATTTGGTTTTTGACTTGTAACTAAGGTCGAAATCATTATGTAAAAGTAAAAAAAAGAGGAAATCAGACTTTTTTTTCCCTAAAGAAGTCTTACTTTTCTTCCGAAAACTTTTATCACTGTCAATATTATCTTTATTTTCCATTGGCTGTAGGCAAATCTTTAGAGTCACTTGTGAATCCCTCTTTATCAATACGTTTTTATGGATATCCACATCTTATGACTTTTTTACATGAAGTTTTTTTCACTTATTACTTTTCCATAACCACTAGTGATTTCAAACTTCATCACATGGTCACTTGTGTAGTGGAAACATTTTGATGCATTTTAATGGACATGTTTTTCAGTGTCAGTAATTCTTTTTTCATTTAGGGCTTTCCCTCCTAACACCTCTATCTTTTAATACCCATGCTGTAGGAAAGAAGGTCATCAGAGAATATCATGAAAATAAATGACTGGGAAAATTAAATCATGTTTATTGAACTTTAAAACTCAAATTCTGAGGATAAATAATAGATTTGAAAAAATATTTGCTGAACAAGTATAATATATTTCTTCGTGCCTCTGTGAAAATACACTTATATCTCTGGAATGGGTAAGATGAGAAGACTCAAGTTTAAGAGGAAATAGGTTACTGCTATTTTAGCGTCAACTCCTAACAGTCCACAAATGACAACTATACACTCTGAGCAAAATACAAAAAAAAAAAAAAAAAAAACACTACATGAATAATTTGGGAATGAACAAATGAAGATGGATTTTGGTAATAACGTAAACTTAGAAGAAAAGAACAGCATTGTTTGGGCTTCCTATTCTTACAGCTTTAGTGCGAGAGCAGACCTCAGTGTAGAGCAGTTTGGCCCCGGATGGTTAAGACTCCCATAGGAAACTGTTATCTTTCTGGTTTGAAGAATCAGAAGATAGAGTCAGAATTGACAGAGCTACCAGAAAGTAAGGACCTGGGAATTTCTTAACAGAGGGAGGCAGAAAAGCAGAGTATGAAATCCTATGCATAAACTTTGTCTAAATGAGCAATACCTGTATCACAATTGAGCAGAGCAAAATAAAAGCAATTTGCAGCTAAGATTAAAAGAAATCGACTGATATTTGACTTGCTAACCATCTCTAAGGAAGATGCTGCAATTTTAGATGACTAAGTTAATTGTTTCAAAAAATAAAAATGTATCCCTTTTTTGGAGTAGTAGACAGAATTCAGAGTTTCCACAACTAAATATTCATAATACCAAGTATACAATCCAAAATATCTCAAAACATGAAGAACCAAGAAAATGTGACTCTTTCTCAAAGGTGAAGGCAATGAACAGTGGATAGCTATGAAAAATAGAATCATTGGACAAAAAAGCATCTAGGATATTGTTATTAAATGAGATAAAGAAAATGAACTTGTAATGAATAAAACATAGAAAATCCCAGGATAAAAATAGAAAAGTGAAAAAAAAAAGAACAAAATCAAAATTTTGTAACTTAAAAATATAATACATATTAGGGAGCTCCTGTCCAGATGGGAGATGTGAGGGCAGAGGTGGTCAGAAGCTGGCCAAATGGACACAAAAATAGAGAGTGGAAAGAAGGAGTGTGCTGTCTCATTAGAGGGAGAGCAACTAGGAGTATATAGCAAGGAGTATATAAATTTTTGTATGAGAGACTGACTTGATTTGTAAATTTTTACTTAAAGTACAATAAAAATTTAAAAAAAATACATAAAATTAAAAATCTATTGGATGGGCTTAATAACACAATGAACATGAGGGGAATGTCTGTGACCCTGAAAATAGATTAATAGAAATTAGCCAATATGAACAAAAAGGGTAAAAATAGACTGAGAAAACTAAATATATAGACTCTCAGGAATCTGTGACACAATAATTAAAAAAAAAAAGCAACAACAAAATGATGATGTAATTGTATTTGGAGTCCCAGAAATAGAGTAAACAGAAAACTGGGTGAAAAAAAAGATTTGATGAAATAATTGCAGGAAAAAAAAAACTTTCTAGATTTGGTAACAGACATAAATTTATAGATTCAAGGAGTTCAGTGAAACTCAAGTTGGATTGAAAAAAAAAAAGAACTATGTCTAACCACGTCGTATTCAAACTACTGAAAAACAAAGATAAAATTTTGATATCAACCAGTAAAAATGAATGACACTTTTCCTAAAAAGAAAAAGAATTAAAATGACTACAGACTAGTCATCAGTAATTATGGAAAACAGAAGATGGTGAAATATTAGCTTTCAAGTGCTGGATGAAAAATATTGTCAATCATCAATCCTATATCCAGATAAAATATGATTGAAGTATAAAAACAAAGTAAGGCAATTCATTGACATCAGCTTGAACTGCCATAAATGCTAAATGAAGTCCCAAATGTTGAAGAGAAATGGTAACAGAGAGAGATTGAATCTTCAGGAAGAAATAAAAAGCCTTAGAAATCACAAATATATTTGTTAGATGGTCTTAATTTCCTTAAAATACACATGACTAAAACAAAAATTATTGTCTAGTGGGGTTTATAATATATATAGAAATAATACACATGACAATTATACCATAGAGAATATCAGAGGGTAACAAATGGGCCTATATAACTGAAAGTTTCTACATTTTAAGTAAAGCGGTGAAATAATAATTTTAATTAGTTTGTGAAAGTTAAAGATGTATATTGTAACCCCTACAACAACTACTAAAATAATGAAAAGTGGTATAACTAAAAAGCCAAGCATTACATTAAGTGAAATTCAAATTCTAACAAATATTCAAGTTATCCAAAAGAGAAACAGAAACAAACAAAAAAAAAAAAAAGAGAGAGAGAGAAAATAAACAAGAGGTTTTTACCCAATCATATCAATCATCATAGTAAATGTTAATGGGCTAAATATTCCAACTAAAAATTGAATTTAAGAGGGGGAAAAACACAACACCTAACAGTAAAGACTCAATTAACAAAGAAGTGGGAATGGAGAGGGAGAGATCACTGAAAAGGAAATGGATAAGGCCTTCCACAAGGAAACCCTGAATATGCTGGCTCTGCTCTCAGGTGAGAGTCACGCAAACCATTGGCTAGCTTTTAAATCATTAGATTTCTCTTTTGCACTTTGAAATAAAATGTAAATAAACTATAGCCCTATGAGGACAGTTGGTTGAGATAAATGATTATGTAAAGCAGCATAGAGTACTAATTATAAGTTGAAATCTGGAGTTAGACAGTGGAATGTTACCTAATTTTTCCAGATTTTGCTTTTCTTCTCTAAAAAGTCGGGAAGTAGGGGGAAGGGATATATATTTCAGGGGGTGTTATAAGGTACAAGTGAATAAAATGCTTGTAAATGACTCAAAGAGAGCTTAATAAACAACAATGTTTATTGTCATCATCATTGGTATTATCACCACCATTGTCATCGTCTTTGGGACCAGCATCAAGGTCACCTTGAATTTATGTCCACTTTCAAAGTTGTTGTTAGATGCCATCCAGTCAGTTCTGACTCAAAGTGACCCTATATACAACAGAACAAGACACTGCCCAGCCCTGCTCCATCTTCACAATTTTTGCTATGCTTGAGTCCATTGTTGTGCCACTGTGTCAATCCATCTAGTCCCGGGTCTTCGCCTTTTCCCCGACCCTCTACCTTACCAACCATGATGTCTTTCTCCAGGGATTGGTGCCTACTGATAACATGTCCAAAGTATGCCAGATGATATCTTGTCATCCTCTCTTCCATGGAGCACTTAGGCTGTACTTCTTCTAAGACAGATTTATTTGTTCCTCTGGCAGTCCATGGTACATTCACTAGTCTTCACCAACATCGTAATTCAAAGACATCAATTCTTTGGTCTTCCTTATTCATTGTCCAGCTTTTGCATGCATATGAGGTGATTAAAAATACCATGGCTTGGGTCAAGCATACCTTAGTACTCAAAGTGACATCTTTGCTTTTCAACACTTTAAAGAGGTCCTTTGCAGCAGATTTGCCCAATGCAATTCATCATTTGATTTCTTGACTGCTGCTTCCATGGGCCTTGACTGTGGATCCAAGTAAATGAAATCCTTGATGACTTCAATCTCTTCTTTGTTTATCTTGATGTTGCTTATTGGTTCAGTTGTGAGGATTTTTGTTTTCTTTATGTTGAGGTTCAATGCATACTAAAGGCTGCAGTCTTTGATCTTCATCAGTAAGTGCTTCAAGGTCTCTTCACTTTCAGCAAGCAAGGTTGTGTCATCTGCATATCACAGATTGTTAACGAGTCTTCCTCCAAACCTGATGCCACGTTCTTCTTCATATAGTCCAGCTTCTCGGATTATTATTCAGCATACAGATTGAATAAGTATGGTGAAAGGATACATCCCTGAAGTATGCCTTCCTTAATTTTAAATCACGCAGTATCCTCTTGTTTTGTTTGAATGACTGCCTCTTTGTCTGTGTATAGGTTCCACATGAGCACAATCAAATGTTCTGGAATTCCCATTTTTCACAACATTATCCATAATTTCTCATGATCAACACAGTCAAATGCCTTTGCATTATCATAAAACACAGATAAACATCTTCTTGGCATTCTCTGCTTTCAGCCAAAATCCATCTGACATCAACAATGGTATCCGTTGTTCCACATCCTCTCCTGAATCCAACTTGAATTTCTGACAGTTCCATGTCAATGTACGGCTGCAACCATTGTTCAGTTGCCTTCAGAAGAATATTACTTACATAAGATATTAATGATATCATTCAGTAATATCTGTTTTCGGTTGGATCACCTTCTTTGGAATGGGCGCAAATATGTATTTCTTCCAGTCGCTTAGCCAGGTAACTGTCCTCCAAATTTCTTGACATAGACAAATGAGCACCTTCAGCGCTACATCTGTTTGTTGAAACATCTCAATTGGTATTCTGTCAATTTCCAGAGCCTTGTTTTTGGCAATGCCTCCAGTGCAACTTGGACTTCAAAATTGCAACTTGAGGCTTGAATTTTTTCTTCAGATCTTTCAGCCTGAGAAATGCTGAGCATGTTTTTCTCTTTTGGTGTTGTAACTCCAGATCTTTGCACATTTTATTATAATACTTTGCTCTGTATTCTTGTGCTTTGCTTTTTAATCTTCTGTTTGGCTCTTTTACCTCATCGTTTCTTCCATTTGTTTTAGCTACTCTACGTTCAAGAGAATGTTTTAGAGTCTCTTCTGACATCCATTTTGTTTTTTTCTTTCTTTCTTGCCTTTTTAATGAACTTTTGCTTTCTTCATGTATGATGCCCTTGCTGGGATCCAACAACTCAAAGTATCTGGTTCAACATCAATAGGTATAAGTAGTTCTATATGTCTTCCCTAAGAATGTTCTCTATTCTCTCAGTAAACCTCAATTTTAGCTGAAAAATTTAAATGGATTTTAGTCTCTTGCAAACATTTGCTCTCTTCATAAAAATCTCATTTGTTCTTCAACACGTACCCCTAATTAAAATCAAATTTCTAGTTTGCTTTTGTTTCTGGCACATGAAGTAGTCTTTCTGATGTTTTCCTATGCTGACTCTCTCCCTCTGATGAACTACTATTCATCATTTTCTCTATCACTTTCTTTCTTTCTGTTAGTATAAATACTACCCATGTTTGCTTAAAAGGCTAACTGAAATGACTTCTCATTCATTAATCCAGAACCAATCAGATCTACTGTCACAAATCATTCCATTTTCTGAAACATTTTACTGATGACAAATATTTATACATCATAATCTCATCTTTGCACATGAACTTCCTTTTAATTGTTCTTCACCTATTGTGTGTTTGTCACATCTTGTACAGCAACAAATAATGAACGTAATTAAGTTTGTAATCATGTCTTCAAATTATATTTTATGACTTAAAATGCATAAAACAGGTAGATTTTAGAATAAAAAGTTTATAGGTAAAGAATTGTTTTTGTTAGTTGCCATCAAGTTAATTCTGACTCATGGCAACACTACTTGTACAGAGTAGAACTGCTCCATAGGGTTTTCAAGGCTGTGACTTGGAAGTAGACTGCCAGGCCTGTCTTGCAAAGTGCCTTTGGGTGGGTTTCAGCCACCAACCTTTAGGCTAGTAGTTGAGAATTAACCATTTGTGCTGCCCAGGGACTCCCAAATTATGTAAATACTGCCTCTCATCTCTGGAAGGTCACGATAAAATGTAAGACGCATTAGTCGCTGCTAGGGGAGAGGTAGTCAAAGGTGTACAAGCTTCAAAGTGAATGAATATTCTGTTAATCTATTCCCCTGCTTTGGGGAAGATAATTACTTAAATGTCCCAGAAAACTGATTAAAATCGGTGACCTCCCCACAGGTATCTGTACTTATTGTTCTCGCTTATTTTCTTGGTCGTATTGGAGCAGAATTCTTGGAATTTATTTATTTATCTGTTAATATGCAGAAGTATATTTAAAAGATCCCTTTAGTTGGGCTCAAAGACCTAGATATTAACATAATCTTATTTGGCCACTGAATTGTTTTGTGAACATAGACAAGTCAATTAAACTCACAGGGCCTCGGTTTCCTCAACTGGGGAGAAAAAAAATTCATATCATATCCAGCTTGCCTCTTAGATTTTACATTTCTAATCTATGCTCTGGAAAATGCAGTAAGATTCTAAGATAATTTGCCTTCCCGATCAAATATTCATTAGAAAAGATCTAGCATTTTCTTATCATTTGATAAAGGAACCATGATACTTCTGATAATGAATAGTTTTAAGTGAACTTAGTAAAATGCCTTAATAAAAAAACTTTTTCAGATCTCAGAGGTCTCTAATTCAGTTCATTTATTAAAGTATAAATAACAAATGTTTGCAATGACATGACACTTAACCTGAGAAGTTCACACTATTCTATAAGCTAATTAATTAAGGAACACAGATCAAATAGTACTTGTTTAAAACAATGCAATGCAAAATAAGAGGCAGATTCCAGGATTGATAAGCTAGATTTCTTTACTCCTCCATTTAAAAGTCACTGAATTGTAAAATGATATCTTTCAATATCATGATTGTCCTAAAAAAAAATATCCACCAAATTCAAGGAATTCCCTTTCAGGAATATTCATGGATTAAGACCCAGATGATCTGGGTCTTCCCATTGTGAAGTCATTTGTAGAAATGGCATGTTTTTTGATGGCTAAAAAAAGTGAAGTCTGTAGAATTCAAGCACATAAACCTAAGTGATCCACAAAAGATTTTCAAACTTGACCTTATCTTTCTTATTCCATTTTAATATATTTATGAAATAAGCTACAAACACCCAGAGTGAGTATTTTTAAATATGAGTATACACCCATTACCCATTGGCATTGAGTTGAATTCTGACTCATAATGATCCTGTATGAGTGTACATATATAGATATAAATATTGCACATCTGACCATATCTGTTTCCAAGCAAAGTGAACAACCAGGTGCACTGCTTGAAATTCTCCCATTGGGAGGATTTCCCTTCATCATTCTCCCTCATGGAGGTCCTAGAAAGGGACCGTAGTGCTGTCCCTGTCCACTTTTGAGTATCGCGCAGAACCATCTGTAAAGCAGGCTCGAGTTTTCTTCAGTCAACGGATCATAAGGAACTACTCATGAGGCCATAGGTGCAGACTGGGAGATGGAAGGTAATGTGACAGGAGTGGAGGCATATGGGTATTTGGGCCACTTCCTCATACAACTTAACTTGTGCCTTCAGGTCCTGCTCGGGCTCAATCTCGTATATACTACTTCTTTTTAATGATGGAGTGCTGCAGTGCATGTCCAACTTTATGACTCTGTGAGTCAGACAACATCCAGTTCATGATGAGCAGCTTAGGCTGTGTCTTAGTTACCTACTGCTGCTCTAACAGAAATACCACAAGTGGATGGCTTTAACAAAGATAAATTTATTTCCTTGCAGTAAAGTAGGCTAAAAGTCCAAACTTAAGGCGTCAGCTCCAGGGGCAGGCTTTCTCCCTCTGTCCACCTTCTCATCAATCTTCCCCTGGACTAGGAGCTTCTCCTCACAGGGACCTCAGGTCCAAAGGACACAGTCTGTTCCTGGCACTGTTCTCTTGGTGGTATGAGGTCCCACTCTCTCTGCTTGCTTCTCTTTCCTTTTATCTCTTGTAAAATAAAACGTGGTGCAGGCCACATCCCAGGGGAACTCCCTTTACATTGTATCAGGGATGTGACCTTAGTAAGAGTGTTACAATCCCATCTTTATCCTCTTTTACATAAAATTACAATCACAAAATGGAGGACAACCACACAATACTGAGGAACCATGGCCCAGTCAAATCGATACACACATTTTTGGGGGGGACTCAATTCAACCCATGACAAGCTGCATGGTGACTTGGTGTCCTATGGTTAAGTGGTCAGTCTCTACAAAGGCACAGTAACAAGCCTAAAGCTGTTTCTCAGAAGGAGAGTAGCTATCTGCAGAGCACGGCAGGGCTTTGCTCCAAAATCCTAAGGGTACGCGCTATGATTCATCTGTAACGGCCTGCCAAAGATTTCAAACAGCAACTTTTTCTGCCACTGACACTTAAGGTACCATTGGATCAGCTGGATCATATGGCCCAAGTGGTAGAGCAGCTTGCACAGCAGCCTGAACCTGTTGCAGAGCCTTCTCTTGTTCTGGGCTCCACTCAAAACTAGCAGCTTTTCAAGTCACTTGATAAATAGACCAGAGTAGCACACCCAAATGAGGAATCTGTTGCCTCTAAAATCCAAAGAGGTCCACTAGACATTGTGCCTCCTTTTTAGTTGTGGGAGCAGCCCGATGCAGTAACTTATCTTTCATTTTAAAAGGAATATCTCAACATGCCCTACATCACTGGACCCCTAGAAATTTCACTGAGGTGAAATGTGCCTGAATTTTTGTGGGATTAATTTCCCACCCTCTAGCACACAAATATTTTACCAACATGTCCAGAGTCATTGAAGCTTCTTCCTTACTAGGTCCAATCAACATAAAGTCATCAATAAAATGGACCAGCGTGATGCCTGGTAGAAAGGAAAGGCAATCAAGTTTCCTGCAGACTAAATTATGACATAGGGCTAGAGAGTTGATGTAGATCTGAGGTAGGCAAGTGAAGGTGTATTGCTGGCCTTGCCACCTGAAGGCAAACTGGTTGTGGTGGTCCTTTGGAACAGGTATAGAGAAAAAGGCATTACCTGGATCAATAGCTGCATAGCAGGTACCAGAAGGAGATGTGTTAATTTGCTCAAGCAAGGAATCTACATCTGGAACAGCAGCTGCAACTGTACTTACCACCCAGTTAAGTTTTCAATAATTTACTGTCATTCTTCAAGATCCATCTGTTTTTTTTGTACAGGCCAAAAAAGTGAGTTGAATGGGGATGTGGTTGGAATTATCACCCCTGTGTTCTTCAAGTCCTTGATGGTGGCAGTAATCTCTGAAGTCCCTCTAGGAATGTGGTATCACTTTTGGTTTACTATTTTCCTAGGTAAGGGAAGTTCTAATGGCTTCCATTTGGCTTTTCCTACCATAATTGCCCTTATTCCATTTGTCAAGGATCCAGTGTGGGTGTTCTGCAAGTTGCTGAGTATATCTATTCCAATTATGTATTCTGCAACTGGGGAAACCACTACAAGATGGGTTTAGGTACCCACTGGACCTACTGTGAGACAGGCATGAGCCAAGACTCCATTAATAGCCCAAACTCCATATGCCCCCGCTCTGACTGGTGGGCCACAGTGATGTGTTTTGTGTCTCCTGGAATTAGTGTAAGTTCAGAGCCAGAATCCAGTACTTCCCAAAAAGTGTGATCATTTCCTTTTCACCAATGAACAGTCACTCTCCTAAAAGACCGTAGATCCCTTTGGAGAAGGCTGGGAGAGAGATTAACAATACAAATTTTTGCAGTGTATTGTAGTCTTTCCTCAAGCAGACCCAACCTCCTCTTCATTCAAGGGGTTGTGGGTCTTCAAACTCACTCAAGTCTGGGAACTGATTGAGGGACCATGACTTTATCCTGGCAAATCGAGTTAGACTGATGTTCACCTGACCTAGAATTCATCCCTTTGTACATATCAAGTAAATATTTAGTAGATTTCCTGTCTATTTCACTCCTAGGGTGTCATGACTAAGTAGCCAATGTTACAAGTACATACAAGTCAAACTATTCTGATTACTGCTTTGACTCTGCTGTCCATTACTGTAACTGTGCACATCTTGTCTTTGTCAGTTGAGTGCTGCCACTTGGCCCCTACTACCACAGGATCCAATCAGCCCCATTGTAGTTAGGAGTCTTAATTCAGTTAGGACAGTTCCCACTGTCAAATCTGAGTTACATAAAACAGCAATCACAGCAGACTTCAAAGAATCTGGAGCTCCCTTCACAAATTTGTTCCTCACAATTGTGGTAAAAGGTGTGTCCTCTGGGCATTCTATGTGTGGGTCTGTGGGTCTAACCTGATAAATCCACTCTAGCGTGCCAATTTCCCTAAGCCTTTGGATACCTTCTTCTACAGTACACTAAGACAGTTCTGGTACTTCAACTTGATTTAGTGTAGACCACCTTGTAATCCATGCTTCAGCAACCCAACCAAACAAACTATTAGATCCTTTCTTAACTTCTCAATCTAAAACACTGAATGAGGAATCTGTGTTTAATGAACCCATATAAATAAACTCAGACTGATCCATCTTTATGTTCCTTGTACCATTATCCCACACCCTTAATAGTCATTCCCACACATAGTCCCTGTGTTTCTGTTTGTACATGTTAGAAAAGCCAATGATTTCTTTTGGAGTGTAGCATAGCTTCTCCTGGGTCACACTTTGTACTTCACCTTTTGGGGCTCCATGGGACTTAAGTCTATTTACAGGTCTAAAAGGCAGAAACAGTAGTGTGGAATTGTTTCGAGAACATTCAGCATTGTCTTGTAAAGCATCTGCCTCAGGAGATGTCCCAGACAACAACTTAGGCAAAGGTTCTTTAGAGGCTGTTGGCCTAGGGCTAACCTCATTATATGAGAATGGAAGGGCTAATGGTTTTTCTGCGCAGAGTGGTGTAGCATACAAACATAACGTAATCTCTTTAGATGGGAGTAGTTCTGTTGGCAGAAGTGATTCAAGGGTATTTAGGGGCTGAGTGTCTTCAGCTTCCTGATTATCTGCCCATACATCCCCATCCCAAGTTTCAGGATCCTATTTCTTCCCAGTCAATGCCCTCACTTTAACTTCAAACAGTTCTCAAGGCTGGCTTTTGAGCTGGCATTGTAATTCAGCCATGGTAAGACTGAGTTTGGTTTTCAGCAATATCAGGTCTATTACTACAAGAAATAAGGTTTCCTTTCAAAGCACAACTGGAAACTTTGAGGTCTTTTATGCAGCACTTGAGCTTTGACTCTGAAGCTCTGAGGGCATTGGTCCAAGTTTGTGCTGGACCAACCAACTAGCTTCCTTATACTTCTCATTATGACAAAATTGTAGAAAGATATTATACATGCAATAACCCAGAGCATCATCTTTTACCAATACCTGATTTACTGGTGGTGATATTTTGCATATTTGAATTGCCACCTCACATCATGGATTAACTGTGCCATCTTTACTACTGGAAGCAGAGTCATCAACATCTTTAAAACTAATCAGACTTGAAAACCAATTTAGAAAACATCCTTACAATTTTATTTCTCCAGAAGCACCCTCAGTACCAAATGTCTTAGGCTGGGTTCTTCAGAGAAGCAAAACCAGCAACGAGTATATATATAGAGAGAGATTTATATCAAGGAACTATCTCACATGATTGTAGAGGCTGGAACGTTCCAAGTCCATGGATCAGAATAGAGGCTTCTCCTGATTCACATAGCCACAGGGGCTGGCAAACCCAAGATCAGCAGGTTGGAGACCAGGGCTCTTGCTCACAGGCTGTGAAGATTGATGAATCCCAAGAGTGGCAGATAAGCTGCTAGCAGAAGTCCCAAGAACTGGAAATTAGACAAACAGGAGGCAGCTACAGGACCCAGAAAAGGCAAAAGCCAAAACAGCCACTTATATTTGGATGCAGCGTACATGCTCAAGGAAACTCCCTTTCAACTGATTGGCTATTCACGGCAGATCCCGTCATGGGGGGGACCACATATAAACACTGAGAATCATGGCATAGCCAAATTGACACACAATCTTAACCACCACACATATTCTTTTACATTGTACACAGGCATTATACCAAATAGATTACATTGTGGGTCATTAAAAAAAAAAAAAAAACAGCAAATTTACAAGAATTGAAATCATACAGTTGTGCTCTCCAAATACAATGAAATCAAAGTAGAAATAATTATCATAAAGATAACAGTAGCACCTGAAAACTAAACAACATACTTTCACATAATCCATGTAATGTCTAAAAACACTTAAAAAATACATTGAACTGAGTAAAAATTTGTAGGTCACATCTAAAGCAGTGCTGAGAGGGATATTTTAGAGTACTAAATGCATACATTAAAAAGAGAAAAGTCTAAAATCAATAATCTAAGATCATACCTCAAGAACCTAGATAAAAAAGAGCAAAATAAACTCAATGAAAACAGGAGGAAGGGAATAATAAATGTAAGAGTAGAAACTGAAAACAGAAAGTAACAAAGTCAATGAAACAAAAAGTTTTTCTTGGAAAAGATCAATAAAATCAACAAACAAGAAGTCTCTAGCAATACTGACAAAGAAAAATAAGAGAACCCACAATATCAAGACTGAAACAAGGGATATCACTACAGATCCTAGAGATATAAAAAAGATAATAAAGGAGTAGAGTTCTACACACATACATTTGGCAAAAAAATACAAAACAAAAATCAAACCCAAACCCATTGCTGTGGAGTGAATTCCAACTCATAGCAACTGTATAGGACAGAGTAGAACTGCCCCATAGGGTTTCCAAGGAGCAGCTGGTGGATTCGAACAGCTGATGTTTTGTTTAGCAGCCAAGGGCTTACCCACTGCACCACATAGACAAAATGGATCACTTCTTCAAAAAATACAAACATCAAATATAAAATAATTTAAGTAGCCTTGTAGCTACTAAGGAAATTTAATTTGTTACTTTAAAATTCCCCAAAATGAAATTTCAAGGTCCCTTTGATTTCACAGTAGAATTATACCGAACTTTCAAAGACAAATTAACATCAGTTTTAAACAACATTTTTCAGATAATAGATGAGGAGGAACACTTTCCAATTTGCCATAAGAAGTTAATATTACCCTGATAAAAAAAACAAGAAAACTAGAGTACAAAAAAAGAAAGAAAAAGAAAAGCAAAACAAAACTAGTTGACAGACTCATAAATTTAGATGTAAAAATTCTTATTAAAACTTTAGCAAACATAATTCAGAAATATATGAAAATAATTATACACAATGACCAAATTGGGTTTGCTCTAAAAACGCAAGACTGGTTCAATATTAAAAAAATCAATCAATACACCATATTACAGGCTAATGAAGAAAAACCACATGATATCAATTAATGAAGAAAAAGCATTTCACAAAATTCAACACTCATTCATGATAAAAAAAAAAAAAAATTCTTAGAAAATTAGGAATAGAGGAGAACTTCCTTAACTTGATCTAGATAGAGCAGCTACAAAAAAAATCTGCAACTAACGTTATACTTAACAGTGAAAGACTGAATTATTTCTTCATACGATTGGGAAAAACTAAGGATGTCTACTCTCACCACTCTTACTTGTCATAGTGATGGGAGTCCTAGCCAATGCAATAAGGCAATTTTTATTACTTTTAAAGAGAATTTCCCTCACACAATCTGAATTTAGGAGAGCTGGTGTTGCAGTGATTAAAGCGTGTGGCTACTTACTGAAAAGGTAGGCAGTTGGGACGCACCACCTAGCTCTATGGAAGAAAGACGTGGCAGTCTTCTTCCATAAAGTTATAACCTTGGAAACCCTATGGGGCAGTTCTACTCTGTCCTATAGGGTCACTATGAGCTGAAATTGACTAGACAGCAACGGGCTTGATATGGCTTTGGAACCCGCATGTGCTTACATTTTGTATGTGTTTTTTGTGAATGGTTTTGGGTAAGATATGAAATGTGAGTGGAAAAGACAATACATTTTACATCATGCTGGGGGTGGAGGGGGCAAAGAAACACAAATCTACTGAGTTGGTGCTGTGCAGCCTGGGCTGAACAGTTTCACAGAAAATATTATTTAAAACCTAACAACTTGGACCTGGGTAGTGTACTGTTAGATGCTTGTCTTGTCAGGGGAGACTTGCCTTCATGCACAGTGGAAAGGGATAGCACCAGGCCTAGATACAGAATGAGTGTTGGGCAAGAGAGGAAAGAATTTGGAAGTAGAGAGGCCTGCAGACTCCAGAGTTGGCCAAGTGTGCTGGGGGCCAGGATGGAAGCTGAACAAGAATGAATCAGAAAACTGACTGGATGAGGGTACAAGGCGAGAGCCATGTGCTAGTGTTTGGCTAATCCCCTCCACTGGATCAAAACATTCTATAGTCTTATTGTTTCAGTCAGTTCTCATTTGGACTGTAGGAAATCAGAAAGTAGTATCATGTACATCTGTTTTTAAGTGTACCAAGTCCATCTATCACCCTTATTTGGGAAATTCCCCTTTCTCCGCTAAACAAGTGGATTTGACTAGTGTTCTCTCCTGTGCACTAACCCAATACTTCTTCACACAGCTGACTGAAGAAGGCATAGATGCCGTAGGTTACTTTAGTTTTTGATTCGTGGCCACAGGAATGGACTCAAGGTGAGACAATTGGAATTTTCTGCTGGTTGGTTGAACTTGGGCCCAATTCATGTTTGGCACTACTCAGTAATATATGGCATAGGAACGTTGAGAGGGCAAATTATGTGAAATAGCTTAATATAAGAGAAAGAAACTAACACCAAACCCCAAAGAAGTGAGAGCACCAACTACACGGGCTGGTCTCTAAACCAACTCGTTAGGCCCTGGAGTGAAACTTATGTGAGTAGTCCGCACTTCCTCTCCCTATGTGTTGAGCTTTGATCTAACTGAGGTTAAGGGTCCTCTGGTCCATCAGGATAATGGTTGGGTTTTATTACTTTTGCTTCCAGGGGGAGATAGATTTAAAAAATGAAGTAAATGCATCTTGCTCTGTGGCTGACATTTTTGCCAAGGAGAACATAAATTAGTAAAAGATGGTTGTCTTGTCTCAGGAGAGAACACAACATCCACCTGATGAGCCATAAAGGTCAAAAATGTTTCCCTATGTGATTTATGTAGCTCCTCCTTTGAGATTTCTAGGTGGATAAATTCCCACCTTTCTTGGTCCTGACCTTTCTGTCTGGTTTATTTGTTCCTGGGTTTCCCAACCATTTTTACGTCCCCCCAAATTATTCAAAACTAGGCCTCCTAGATTTTTACAGCTAAAACAAACTGCAAAATGATACCCCTGTCTTCCACCTAATGCTGGATGCTAGTATGAGAAAATATTTTATTTGCTTTTGTTTTGTTTTATAACAGAACCACTACAGTGAGCAAAAATGGAGACACCTTGTGTTGGGAAATTCATCTTAATATAAAGTAGTTTCTAGAGAGTAAGGCTCTTCTTTCCTACAGAAGTGGAAGCTCTGGACTTTCTTGCTTGATGCACAAAAATACTATTCAATTCATATCTTTACCAACAAATACTGCCTGCTGCTTGTATCAATACACATTTATTGTTAATTTAAATACTCTAAAATATAGTTCCTTTGTGAAATTATAAGAAAATGTGTACATATATATATATGAAATAATATGTTGGATAAGTGAGGAAACATAGATATACAGGGTTAAGGGTAGAGTGGGCTGGAAATGAGTTACCCTTACTCTTAATCTGGTCTTTCTGAAAAACCATGGGGCTTCTCAACTGAGATGAGGTAAAAATAAGAAGTAAAATCTTAACATTGTATTCCATTTATCTCAAATTTTGAGGGAAAATGTATGTCTATTTTTATCACATTCTTGACCTAGTCATTAATTCTTAAAATAGTTACTTCTCTCCAGACTCCCCTATCTCGGACTACGCAGTTGCTAATCTACAAATTTTGTTGTTGTTAGTTGCCGTAGAATTAATTCCGATTCATGGGGACCCCAAGCATGCAGAGTAGAACCGCTTCAGAGGGTTTTCAATGCTTATTTGAGAAGCAGATCACGAGACCTTACTTCTGAGGGGCCTCTGGGTTGGTTTGAACCTAACACTTGTTGTTTAGTAGTCTAGCACTTAACCTTTTGTGCCACCCAGGGACCTTAATCTAGGAATAGGCAAAGTTATTGATAGAGGTTCTGTACAGGGACACTTCTATTTGTCTATTTGTTCAGTTTATGTAAAGGCATTAGCCACCTCCTCCAAAACTGAGAAGAAAGAAGTTATTAGAAGTTCTTGCAATATTGAGCATCCCATTCAAAACAGACTGGCTTGAAATACAAGAAAGAGCCTGAAGAAAACTTCTGGGGCATTGTAAGCATAGATTATATGCTATCACTGGTTGGGGCTTAACTTCAGAGAAGCCATATTTTAGAGCTTGGTAAGAGGAAAGAGACACACACACACACACAAAAAAAAAAAAAAAGGGAAAAGTCTACAGAAAAATCTTTGTTTTCTAGGAAAACTTTTTAGGCTCTATTCAGCAGTGATAATCAGGATACAGGAAGCACAGAGACTACCTGTGGGTGTAGAAACACTTATGTTAAAACGTTACATACTTTCTCTTTGTTTTTTTGATCCAGCACTTCTGTTTCTCTAGGATGCTGCTCCTTGGTTACATGCATTTGACCAACGGCTCCTGGAGTGGCTCAGCTCTGTTTCTGGAGTCCCTGGATTGGTGAAAGTCTTACTGCAACTTCTTCTGTGACACATTTAACATCTCTGTCCCTTTCCTCACCTTCCTTAACATAGACCCAATTAGGGGAACTTTTTCCCCTAATACAAAAGGATGGGGCTTGTTCTGCAGCCTGGATTCTGTCTAAGCACTTGGTGGCATTTCTTTAGCATGTCTAACTAGTACAAAAAATAGAATTCTCTCCTCACGGAGGTGTTAGGAGAATTAATTAATGTTTATGAAGCACCTCAGATCCTTGGATGAGAGGGCCCTGAAGAATTCCCTCATTTGAATGTGGTTTTATTGCATCTTCTGATCCTGTGGTGAAGTGGGGAGATAAAAATAGTCTTCTCAAGTATAGTGAGTAGGCTTTAACTCTGCGAGGGCAGCAGCACTTGGTTCAGTGTCTGGGGAAACACATTTATTGAAATTTTTGAGGAAAAGCTGCTCTCATGCAAATTTTTGAATTGTATAATTTGCTTTCACAACAGAATTTCTCAATCATATGCCCTTTATTTTGCGGTGTTAAGAGGGAACCATGTATTTTCCACAAATATGGACACAAAGGCCATTCTCTTTTTCACTTCTTCTCTTTCAAAATGTAATAGCTAAAAGCATTAGTAGTCCATGTGTAGGCATAACAAAGTGGTAAAGCTTAAACTTATACCCTTAAAACAAACACTAACTCTCATTATAAAATTCTTAAGTCAAAGGAAATAAGCTGTCGAGCAGAAGAATTCTCAAAAGAGAGGATTAAAGAGTTTTTTCATTGGTTAAGGTAGTATTTTTACCCTTCCTAAATTCAGGATACAGTGACTCACATTACATAAAAACCAGACCAGATATGATTAGTGGCATAAAGTTCATTTGAACTCAAAATTTTTATCTTCTGGAACAATGCATTTCACTACTTTAACTGCCTTTTACTTAAAATTGTCAAAATAGCATCTATTTTACATTGAAGAAGTTTATTCACTCACAGTACGTTTGTGAAGGTTAATAGAAATGAGATTATCAATAATAATAAAAATATAAAGATAACATTTGTAGACTAATTATCATATGCTAGGGACTGTTCTAGCTCTTTGCCAAGAGTATATCATTTGATTCTCTTATTAACTCCGAGAGGTAAGTGTTATCGTTTCACAGGTGAGGAAATTAAGGCAAGGAAAAGTGCAGCAGTTTGCCAAAGATTGCAGACTGGAAGATGATGAAATCCGAGTATTCAGACTCAGGCTGTCTAACTCCAGAGTCACTTAGACACAAGCCTCCTTATGAATCACCATGAAGGTCTGTTTGATAACTAAGTTCTAAATGGGTATGAGGAATTAGTAAAAAGATGACTCTTGGGAAGCACAGATTTAAACAAAATGTGGGAAAATGAAATGCATTATTGCCCTCCCCCCCCACACACACTTTAGTCAGCGGTACCCCTCTCTGCATTTGAAAAATATTGGTGCTCAAGAAGTAGGAGCATGGCGTTCCGCCAAATGAGAACTTTAGGGCTAACAGCAGGACAGACTGTGAGCCCGCAGACAAAAGAGAACTATTCATGCTTGTTTGCTATTTGGGCCTGTTCCATCTTAGCCAGACAAAATTGTGTCCTTGGATGTCTATTTGAAGAACTTGCAGTTGGCATTCTGTTTGTGAGTATATGAAGAAGTTTGGTTCTCTCCACAAGGAATCCTAGGGCTGGACTCATGACCTTGTCACAAAGACTAAGCCTTGTGCTTCCCTTGAAAAGAGAGAAACAGATGTGTCTCCCCTGGCTAAATGGGGTGTAAAACAGCACTTAGGCTTGTCACTGTTTCTCACAGTATTCATCAGCAACTCACAACTAAATAGTGTGCTCCCAACTCAAGCAGCTGCCATCAAGGTAGGAGGTGACAGGCTCTTGGATGGCAAGATGTGTTTTCAGATGTGGAGTAGTCCAGGCATCGACATGAGTAACCTGTAGGGGAATTTAGCCATGGCATTTTTATTTTCAGGGTAATGAGTCAGAGTGAAGGGCCCAACTATGTCGGCTGGCATTGAAGAATTAGAGATTAACAGTGAGATTATATCCAAATAAAATTTATTTTCTGACAAGAAATGGGAAACTTACCTCACTTCTCCATCTGTCTAATTTTCAGAGGGTGATAAATCAATACTTAAGGAATGAAGGTTTGGGGATCACTAGATGTATTGGTTGCAACATCTCCAAAGTGATTATCAGTGGAATAGAGTGTTTGACCTCCCATAGTCTCATTCTTTTGGCTTTCCTCCCACAGGCTTTGGAATAGATTAGGGGGAGTTATTCACTGACCCTTATTTTGAGCAAAAGGCGCATTGTTCAGTTTCTGAAATTACATGGGCTCTACAAGCTTGTGCCCCAGGAGGCACTGTCCTCACGTCTTGAGAAGTCACTAAAAGATTCAGGGAAGAGGGGAAATGCCCTCATTTCAGTCCTTTATGTGTTTTGGATGATACAGGCCAACACAAAAGGATCACCGGGAAATTACCTACCAAAGGTGATCAGTGAGAACAAGCCTTTCTCACATTCTTTGGTGTCTGTGCCTTGAATTAAAAGCTCTGAATGTTTCTATTCATTGGATTTTCCAGAACATTTACAGATTTCTATTGGAGCACTGTTGCATAGTGATAGGAATAAATGATACTGCTATTCAGGAATTAAAATGAAAAGGTTTAAATTCTTAGATTCTATGTAGGGATCTCACTCACATTCAGGTTTTTCCAGATACTAGATCAAAATATTCTCTTTTCTCAGCCATGATAGAAATATAGAATAAGAAAATAAGTGTCGAATATGACTGCTGAAATGAAGGAGCTTATAATGTAGCTGGGAACAAACAACAACCCAATAACATTACAGGCATACTTTGGAGATATTGCAGGTTTGGTTGTAGGCCACCGCAGTAAAGTGAATATTGAAATAAAGTGAGACACATGAATTTTTTGGTATCCCAGTGCATATAAAAGTTATGTTTACACTACAGTCTATGAAATGTACGATAGCATTATATCTAAAACAACGTATATACCTTGATTAAAAAATAGTCTATTCCTAAAAAATGCTAACCATCATCTGAGATTTCAGGAATCGTAATCATTTTACTGGCAAATATTACCTTGATGTTGATGAACGCTGACTGATCAGGGTGATGGCTGCTGAAGGTTGGGGTGGCTGTGGCAGTTTCTTAAAATAAGGCAACAATGAAGTTTACCACATCAATTGACTTTTCCTTTCACAAAAGATTTCTCAGTAGTATGTGATACTGTTTGACAACATTTTACCGACAGAATAATTTCTTTCAAAATTGAAGTCAATCCTCTCAAAATCTGCTACTGCTTTATCAACTAACTTTTATGTAATACTCTCAATCTTTTGTTGTCATTTCAACAATGTTCACAGCATCTTCACCAAGAGTAGATTCATCTCAAGAAACTACTTTCTTTGCTCACCCACAAGAAGAAACTCTTCATCTGTTGAAGTTTTATCATGAGATTGCCACAATTTGGTCACATCTTCGGGCTCCACTTCTAATTCTAGTTCTCTTGCTATTTCCACCACATCTGCTGTAACTTCCTCAGCTAAAGCTTCGAACCCTTCAAAGTCATCCATAAAGATTGGAATCAACTTCTTCCAAATTCCTGTTAATGTTATTTTGATGTCCTCTCATGAATCACTAATTTTTAATGGCATCTAGAAAGATAAATCCTTTCTAAACCAGATATATCAGAGGAATCACTATCTATGGCAGCTATAAACCAACTATATATATATATATATATATGGCAGCTATAGTCTTATGAAATATATTTCTTAAATAATAATACTTGAAAGTCAAAATTACTCCTTGATCCATGAGCTGTAAAGTGGATGTTGTTTTAGCAGGCATGAAAACAACATTAATCTCCTTGGACATCTCCATCAGAGCTCTTGGGTGACCAGATGCATTGTCAAGGAACAGTAATATTCTGAAAAGAATCTTTTTCTGAGCAGTAGGTCTTGACAGTGAGCATAAAATATTCAGTAAACCACGTTGTAAACCATGCTGTCATCTAGGCTTTGTTCCATTTATAGAGCACAGGCAGAGTAGATTTAGCATCACTCTTAAGGTCCCTAAAATTTTTAGAATGGTAAATGAGCATTGGTTTCAACTTAAAGTCAACAGCTGTATTAGCTCCTACCAAGAGATTCAGCTTGTCCTTTGAAGCTTTGAAACCAGACATTGACTTCTCTTCAGCTATGCAAGTCCTAGATAGCATATTCTTTCAATGTAAGGCTGTTTATAATGTAGATCTGGTGTTTAGCGTTTAACGCAGCCACCTTCAGCAACCATCTCAGCTAGATCTTCTGTGTAACTTGCTGCAGCTTCTACATCGGCACTTGCTGCCTCACATTGTACTTTTATGTTATGGAGACAGCTTCTTCCCTCAAACATCTTCAACCGACCTCTGCTTGCTTCAAAATTTTCTTCTGCAGCTTCCTCACCTCTCTCAGCCTTCACAGAATTGAAGAGTGTTAGGGTCTTGTTCTTAATTAGGCTTTGGCTTAAGGGAATATTGTGGCTGGTTTGATCCATCCAGGCCACTAAAACTTTCCCCATATCAGCAATAAGGCTGTTCTGTTTTCTTATCTTTCCTGTGTTCTCTGGAGTAGCACTTTTAACTTCCTTCAAGAACTTTTCTTTTGCATTCACAGCTTGGCTGTTTGGTGCAATAGCCTAGTTTTGGGCCTCTCTCACCTTTCAACATGCCTTCTTTACTAAGCTTAATCATGTCCAGCCTTTGATTTAAAGGGAGAGACTTGGGATTCTTTCTTTAATTTGAACACTTGAGGCCACTGTAGGGGTATCAGTTGGCCTTATTGCAATATTGTCATGTCTCAGGGAATAGGGAGGCCTGAGGAGAGGGAGAGAGACAGAGGAGCAGCCTGTTAGTGGAACAGTCAGAACAAACAAAATATTTATCACTTAAGTTCACAGTCTTTTACAGTCTCGGTTCATGGTACCCATAAAAATTAAAATAGTAATTATATCCGTTATGGTGAACCATTGATCATGGTTCACCATAACGGATATAATAATAATAAAAACATTTGAAATGTTGCAAAAATTGCCAAAATGTGACACAGAGACACTAAGTGAGCACATACCATTGAAAAAAATGGCTCCAACAGACTTACTAAACATAGGGTTGCCACATACCTTCAGTTTGTAAAAAACGTAGCATATGCAAAGCGCTATAAAATGAGATGTGCCTGTAAAGGAAAAAGAGTCAATATAAAAAATATCAATTCTAGTCCAGGTTGTTGTTGTTAGGTGTTGTCAAGTCAGTTCCAACTCATAGCGACCATATTTACCACAGAATGAAACACTGTCCAATCCTGCATCATCCTTGTTATGCTTGAACCCATTGTTGCAGCCACTCTGTCAATCCGTCTCGGTGAAGGTCTTCCTCTTCTCCGTTGATGCTGTACTTTACCAAGCGTGACGTCTTTCTCCGGGACTGATCAGTCCTGACAATATGTCCAAAGTATGTAAGACACAGTCTCACCATCCTTACTTCTAAGGAGCATTCTGGTTGTACTTCTAAGACAGATTTGTTCCTTTTTTTTTTTGGCAGTCCATGGTATATTCAATATTCTTCACCAACACCACAATTCAAAGGAGTCTACTCTTCTTTGGTCTCTCTTATTCATTGTCCAGCTTTCACATGCATATGATGTGATTGAAAATACCATGGCTTGGGTCAGGCACACCTTAGTCTTCAGGGTGACATCTTTGCTCTTCAACACTTTGAAGAGGTCCTTTGTAGCAGATTTGCCCAATGCAATGCAATGACTGCTGCTTCCATGGCTGTTGATTGTGGATCCAAGTAAAATGAAATCCTTGACAACTTCAATCTTTTCTCCATTTATCATGATGTTGCTCATTGGACCAGTTGTGAGGATCTTTGTTTTCTTTCTGTTGAGGTGTAATCCATACTGAAGACTGTGGTCTTTGATCTTCATCAGTAAGTGCTTCAAGTCCTCTTCCCTTTCAGCAAGCAAGGTTGTGTATCTGCATAATGCAGATTGTTACTGAGTCTTCCTCCAATCCTGATGCCCTGTTCTTCTTCATATAGTCCAGCTTCTTGGATTATTTGCTCAGCATACTGATTGAATAGGTATGGTGAAAGAATACAAACCTGTATCCTTTGAAATACTATGTTCTAGGCCATAAAAACCATAGTATTTCAAAGTTTGATCTCTGGATTAAATACCACCCACATAGTAGAAAAGATTTACCACTTGCTATCCATGTGTCCTTACACAAATTTCTTTAAGGTACAGTTTTCTCACCTTATCAGTAGAGTAAATTTAATGGCCTCTCCCTCATATGGTTGTTCTGAGAACAAGGTAGGAAAGTGTTTACATTGTGTCTGGCACATACTACACATTCAACCCTCATTAGATATTACTAACCTTAGTACTACTATTATTATTACACCTTCAGTGAATTATAGGTATTACGTTCCTGTCATACTAAAGACAAACTAATGCTTGAAAAAGCCTACTGATTTTATGTTCTTTAAAACTTCGATTCAGATAATAGAAAATCATTTTTGATAATTCATTCTCTCTCAATCTGCATACTTAATTTTCAACTCATATCAACTCTTCTAATATATAGAATGTATTATATATATATATTTCTGACATAGATACTAAATTAGATACAAAGAGACATGCCAAGTAGTTATCACTGGGTGGTGGAATGTGCAAGTTTTCCCTTATTTTGGCTTAAAAACATCTATTATTTACTTTTTCTGAAATGATCATGTGTAATAAAGAATGTTCTTTAATAATTTTTGTCCCCCCATCTTACTGCTAATGGCTTATTTCATGTTTTCATAATTTCTTGAGCAAACTGTTGTAACTCCCTGATTGTTTCCATTCAGTCTACTCTCCACATTGCCAATTAACTGAGGTTTCTATACTTTAAACTTGGTACCATGATTGACAATCTTTTATGTAATAGCTTTTTTTGGTCCTGCCATATGCCTTCTAACCATACCAGTGTTCTTGTTATTACTTGAACAAAGAAGAATTTATAACTTCAGCCATTCTACTGTTCTCTTCCTCAGGGTTGCTTTTCCCCTCTGTGTTTGGAGAAATCCCACTGTCTTTCAAATACTGACTCCACTCTTGTTTCCTCTATGAAGTCTTTTCAGGCTTTATCTTTGCCTCTCTTCAGGGTGTTTCCTGTATTTATTTATAAAGCTAGTGTAATTTCACAATGTTTTTTAAAATTCATAATGTATGTGTCTTATGAGTCTGTATAAATTATAAGACTGAGAATTCCCTCATGGATAAAATTTTGGCATGCTCATCTTTAGTTTTACTGCAAATGCTACCATTTCTATCTCACAAGTAGCCACTCAATAAATGTGTGTTGTGCTGGAAAATCAGGCCAAGAGAGGTTTAGTGACTTGGTTGTGACTACATAGTAAGGGAGCAATGGAGACAGCATTGAGCCATAGTAGTCTAGCTCCAGAAGCCACACACTTTTCACTCCCATTCTAAATCATCAAAGAATAAACTTACCTATTTACTATTATTTTTAGGGATTATACTTGAGTTTCTTTAATTTTTTCATTAAAAAATATTCACTAAAGACTTCTGAAAATTGAATTTCGGAATAAAACTAATAAATAATAGTCAAATAACAAAGGGATATCCTTGAGCCTTGGATCTAGAGAGAAAGTTTGACTTTCAGGTCTGCTAATTTCTCTCCTTAGAGCTTTGGTCATATTAATTGACCTCTGAATCTCAGTTTCTAGCTCTTTCTTACCTTATGTGGTAGACGGAAGTTTAAATGACATAATAGGTGTAAAAGGCCCAGAAACATGTCAAGAAGTCCATGGGCCTACTCAAGGGCAAATTTTTCCTGCTTCGGTATTCAGGTTCATCTGTAGCTTCACCTTGTTCCAGGTTTACCCTTATGCTCTGTTTTAGCCCAGAACATTCCAAGTCCATGTCTACCTCATGTCGTTTGCATGTGCTGCCTACTCCAACTGCCAGCTCTCTCAAACTGGAGAATTTGATTCATTAACTTTTGCATGGGAAGCTTCTTCTCAACCTTTATAATCTCATCTTAAATATCTCCTCCTCAGAGAGGTAGGGTCTCACTGACTACCTTATCTAAAATTGCTCCTCCCCTATCTCATTTATACCAAATTTCAGATCTTGTAGAGTTCCTAGCACATAGCATATACTCAGTCAATGTTTATTGATTTAATTATTTTCAAAAACATATTTCTGGAGAATAACCATTGAATTCAGTCAACTAACTTATGTAATTTAGATTATTTTTTCC
Organism: Elephas maximus indicus; assembly: GCF_024166365.1. NCBI lineage: Eukaryota > Metazoa > Chordata > Mammalia > Proboscidea > Elephantidae > Elephas > Elephas maximus. The sequence continues at coordinate 49,141,112 of NC_064829.1, read as the reverse complement.
ATAATTTATTTAAAAAAATGAGCCAGATTAAGTGCTCAAGAAATGTTGTATATTGATGGTGATGGCACAAAATAATTAAAATGGTTCTACTTGGAGAGAGGGTGGCAGAGTATGGATGACAGAAAAAGGAAAGAGTTTATCAATGAGAGGAAAGAAAGGCTCTGGAACACAAACTTTCTCTATTTCATCATTTTACTAAACATTATTTATATATGTTAAGTAATGAATTTCTCACATGTGGTTTTATAGTTCCCAGATAAATGTCCAAAAATGAGTGCCCCCAAAACATCAAATGGTAAATAGGAATTCTCCTTTAAAAAGGCAATAACGGAATGTGGGCACAGCTGGAAGTACATTTGGTGAAGACATCTGCTCCACATTACCTTTTGGGTGAACACATTTTATACTTAATTTGAACCTAAAGAAGTAAACTGAGAATGGGGAGAGTGACCATATCTCAATAATATTTTGTTTCATTAATTTTTTTCCAAAAAATATTTACTAAACACACATTGTCACCTTGTTAAGTTCTATGAAAGAAGCTTGAGGTAGAGTTGTTTCCCAGGACTTACTCCCCACCCCCCCAAATATTACCATCAAGTCAATTCCTACTCCTAACAACCCTATAGGACAGAGTAGACATACCCCACAGAACTTCCAAAGCTATAATCTTTAAGGGAGCAGACTGCACATCTTTCTCCTGTGGAGCAGCTGGTGAGTTCAAACCACTGACCTTTCAGTTAGCAGCTGAGTGCTTTAACCAATGCTTTGCCACCAAAACTTCTTTAGGAGAGATAGTAAGTTATAGTTACAACTGCAATCAGAATGGAATGTGTTTGGGAAATTATATACATAGTGCGTCATGAAAGAATAGAGAAGAAATACCTAACCTAGTTTTGGTCAAGAGAAGAATGGTCAAGGCTAGCTTTTTAGAAGGTGAAAGAGACATCTGAAAAATAAGACTTTAACTAAGTGATGTAGTGTGAAAAAGAATTCAAGGCAAAATTATCTGATATTTTTGAACAAAGAAGTATGGGTACTTGGCGGTGGGAAAAAAAGAAAGAATACTTAATACAAGTATAAAATATTTCATATAAAGTTTTAGTTATCAGAATAAAGGGAATCATAGTATAAAACCAAAGCTGGAATTACTAGGAAAGGGAGCTGAAATAAATAAATGAAGACTGAAATGAGAAAGTAGTTATATTGTTAGACGACAATGAAGAAAATTGTCAGTACTGTGTCTTCAAAATCTAATCCGGAGAGTAAATTTTGGGGACCAGATAGTATTGGTAATAGGATACACTGGGCTTTGCTTTCTTGATTCTCTTTTTTTAAATGTATGTTTCGTAACATATTAAAAACAGTTAAGCTATATACTTCATGCATATGGCACTGTGAGACCACTGCACAATTGCAATCACTTAACATCAGTCTTGTTCTCCAGAGGCTGAAGTCTGAGACAGGCGCAGTGTGAGAGTTGAGCATACAGGTTATACAGTCAATACAAAAGGAAACAAACAAAATATAGGTCCAATGGGATATGCTGCATTTTTATGAGAGTGAGAAAGAGAAAGAGAGAGAACCATGCTATGGGAAGTTTAGTCATAAAGCAGAATAGTTGATTGACATTGAGTTTAGAGGAGAGCAGTTGGTGACAGTTGTCCTTCAGTGATTTGAGTGGGAACTCTTAGTTGCAACTCTTTGTAACTCGATAGTCCTACAGAACAAAGACCATGAGTTACTCACTTTTATATAAAATTCTACTCAACTCTAGTACAAGAAATAGTATCTTTGTCTCTCACTCTGTCTCTCTCTGAATAAACTAAACAAAAGAAAGTGGAAAATATTTTACCAAGTTACACTATTTTCCTAAAAGACTATAGATAACAGGGCATATCCATGGCCTTACAGTTAAATTGAGATTTGTTTTTAAAGTTCCTATTATTTTACATTAAAAGTTACCACCCAATATAAGCTGAATGGCAATAAATTTACTTTTTCTAACTATGTCCAAATTGATTTGAAAACACAATTAAATTAAAGGATTCAAAAGAATTATATTACATTAACTTTAAAGGGGGAAATAAACAAGATTTCACTATTTTTTCTTTTATATAAAATACCTGCTATACTGCAAAATGTCAGTGCCTGGTATGCCTTCCTGCCAAAATGCAGAACAGATGTAGGAGGGCACCTTGGGAACCATACATTATAAAGTATGGCTGAAAAACTATTTTCACACCTCTCCCAGCCCTGTCCTCACCTGTTTATGCAGGAAACAGACCTGTGGATTTTAGTTCATCTGGTTCCGTGCCAATGGATTCTCAGTGGCTCCAGACAACTGCTTTCTCATTTGAAGTTCTGTTCTTTTCCTCCCAGTTTTTGGCTGACGGTTGCTCAGTTTGGACTGTTGGCAGGATGTCAGAGGCCTCTTTGCTACAGGTTGCCTCAATTTAAGATATAGTAGAAAAATAAAGATATCTAGGACTGAGAATCAGAAATAAGGATGCTATTATTTGAAAGAAGGGGAGGCAGTTGTATATATGCACTCCCAGAAAGACAAGCAGATATTTGATTCTCCCTGGATCCCACTTACTACAATGTACCTACAAATACAGGGAGGAAAGACTTAAACTCGTAAACACTAGTCATATGTCCATAACCATCAATTAATAAAATCATACAGTGTAACAACATCTAAATAATGTCCTATAACTAATGATTGCTGTATGATGTACTCAACCAAGTAATCTAATGCCCCAATAATTTTCAGGTCAGATGTATTAAATTATAATATTAGTTGTGCTGAAGTCCAAAAATTACAGGAGAATTAACTGTGAACTCCGATGAGGCAGAAAAACTTTCAAACTTAGATGCTTTGTAGTGAGAGTGAACAGAATCTACCAATCTCCTGTGAAAAAATACTGGGCAACATTCAAATTTGTATTCTCCACCTCTTACCTGGCATCCAGAATATTGCAGGTGTTCCCCCTGGGGTTTGGCAATTAGTACAATAGTGTTTTGCTTATCTCATTTTTGGAGTTTTATTCCAGAGAGGAATATGTGGTGACCAATGAAGTGAACTTGGTGGGACAAATGTCCACACTTTTAGAGACACTATTGGATTAAAAGGGACTTGAATGATAAGATAGATGTAGTTCTTTCTCTGTTTAGTGGAGTTAGACTATCTTTGGGGGGGGGTGGGGGAAATGCTGTCGGTTATCTATATATAAGGCTCTACTTGTGTGACCCCCTACCACCCATCTGTCAATTTCTTCCACTGAGGAAGCTTGCAGGTTGCTTTGATGCTGGAAATGATGTCACCTGTATTTAAAATACCAGTACAGTCACCCATGGTGGACAGGTTTCAGTGAAGCTTCCAAAATAAGACTGACTAGAATAAAGGCGTGGCAGTCTACTTCTGAAAATTAGCCAATAAAAACCCTATGTATCTCTTATGGATTGGATTTTGTCCCCCAAATAAGTGCATCAAATTGGAAAGGCCATTATGCTCAGTATTACATAATTATTCCCATTTGTGTGATCTGATGTAATTATCCTATGTGTAGTAAATCCTAACCTCTATGATGTTAATGATGCAGGATTAAAGACATTTATGTCAATGATTCAGGAAGCATCAAAAGAAGATGGAAGAAATACATAGAGTCACTGTACCAAAAATAATTGGTTGATGTTCAACCATTTCAGAAGATAGGATATGATCAAGAACCAATAGTACTGAAGGAAGAAGTCAAAGCTACACGGAAGGCATCGACAAAAAACAAACCTCCAGGAATTGACTGAATACAAATTGTGATGTTTCAACAAACAGACACAATGTTGGAGGTGCTCACTCATCTATGCCAAGAAATTTGGAAGAGAGCTACCTGGCCAACTGACCAGAAGAGATCCATATTTGTGCCCATTCCAAAAAAGGGTGATCCAACCAGAGGCAGAAATTATAGAACAATATCATTAATATCACATGCAAGTACAGTTTTGCTGAGTATAATTCAAAAACAGTTGCCTCTGTACATCAACAGGGAACTGCCAGAAATTCAAGCCATACTCAGAAGAGGAAGTGGAATGAGGGATATCATTGCCAATATCAGATGGTTCTTGGCTGAAAACAGAGAATAACAGAAAGATGTTTACCTGTGTGTGCGTGTTTTTTTTTTTTTTTGACTATGCAAGTCAATAAACTTTGCATAGTGTGGATTAGAAGTAATTATGAATAACATTGGGAAGAATCGGAATTCCAGAACACTTAATTATGCTCGTGCAGAAACCGTACCTAGACAGTGAGTCTGTTGTTTGAACAGAACAACAGGATACTGCATGGTTTAAAATCAGGAAAGATGTGCATCAGGGTTGTACCCTTTCACCATACTTACTTAATCTGTATGCTGAACAAATAATCTAAGAAGTTGGACTATATGAAGAAGAACACAGCATCAAGTTTGGAGGAAGACATTAATAGCCTGTGGTATGCAGATGACACAATCTTACTTGTTGAAAGTGAAGATGACTTGAAGCCCTTACTGATGAAGATCAGTGACTACAGCCTTCATTATGGATTACATCTCAGCGTAATGAAAACAAAAATCTTCACAACTGGACTAATAAACAACATCATGATAAATGGAGCAAACACTGAAGTTGTCAAGGATTTCATTTTACTTGGATCCACAGTCAACACCCATGGAAGCAGTAGTTAAGAAATCAAATAGCGTATTGTATTGAGCAAATCTACTGCAGAAGACCTCTTTAAAGTATTAAAAACCAAAAATAACACTTTGAGGACTAAGGTGCACCTTATCCAAGCCATGATATTTTCAATCATCTCATACGCATGCAAAAGCTGGCAATGGGTAAGGAAGACCGAAGAAGAATTTTTTCATTTGAATTAGGGTGTTAGAAAAGAATACTGAACATGCCATCAACTTCCAGAAGAATGAACAATTTTGTCTTGGAAGAAGTATAGTCAGAGTGCTCCTTGGAAGTGAAGGTGGCGAGACTTCATCTCACACCATTTGGGCATGTTATCAGGTGGTAGCAGTCCCCAGGAAAAATACATCAGGCTTGGTGAAGTAGAGGGCCAGTGAGAAAAAAAGAAATACCCTTGACGATATGAATTGACACAGTGGCTGCAACAATGGGCTAAAACATAGCAATGACTATGAGGATGGCGCAGGACTGGACAATGTTTCATTCTGTTGTACATAGGGTTGCTATGAGTCAGAACCAAACTGACTGTACCTAACAACAACAAGAACATGTTAATGAGGCAGGATACAACCTACAGGATTAGGCTGTATCTTGGGTCAATATCTTTTGAGATACAAAAAGGATTAAAGAGGCAAGCAGAGAGACTGACCTCCTACCACAAAGAGGGAAGAGCCAGGAGCAGAGCATGTCCTTTGGACCCAGGTCTCCTGCACTGAGAAACTCCCAAAGGTAGGCCAAGAACTTCCTGAGGCAGACACCTCAGAGCCCAGCCCTTCTAAGAAACAACTGCTCTGGCTTATTCTCCTAGCAAAATAGGCTGCACATTCTTCTGAAATTGTCCTTGACAAAATAACCACAGAATAGGCCACAGATGGCCTCAGCTTGCCCCTGGGTGGAGACTTAACACCCTAATGAAACAAAACCAACCTCTCCATCTATTTCAGGGGGATCGAACCCTTGTCTAGAGAAAATACATTGTCACCCCCAAGCTCTGAGTGCCTGGATGGAGGTCAATCCAGAGTATTCATAGTGAATTTGCATTTCCTTACCTGCTCTTTGTAAAAACCCACCTCCCCAAGCTGCCTGCAAGCAGTCTTGGTGGCAAAAGCTCCAATTGGTTCTTTCCTTGTACAATGAAATAAAGGCGTCTTTCTGATCTCCCACCTCAGCCTTTTGTTTATTGGCCAAGCAAAACCCAAGGTTTTCAGTGGGCAACATTTCCTCAGAGCTGATAGAGACAGAAAGCCTTCCCCTGGACCTGGTACCCCAAATTTGGACTTCTAGCCTCCTAGACTGTGAGAGAATAAATTTCTGTTTGCTAAAGCATCCGCTTGTGGTTTTCTCTTATAGTGACACTAAATAGCTAAGACAGGATCACAACAGAAAATTACCAGATATTTTGCTGGAAGATGAGCCACCCAGGTTTAAAGGCACTAAACAATTGACTATTCATAAGGTTTTTGCTGGCTAATTCTTTTCAGTGGTAGACTGCCTAGTCCTTCTTCCTCATCTGTCTTAGTCTGGAAGCTCAGCTGAAACCTGTCCACCATGTGTGACCCTGTTGGTATGCGAATACTGGTGGCATAGCTTCCAGCATCACAGCAACATGCGTGCCCCCACAGTACGGAAAACTGACAGACATGTGGGGGAAATCTGTTGCAAAGGACCTCTCTAAAGTGTTGAAAAGCAAAGATGTCATCTTGAAGACTAAGGTACAGTTAACCCAAGCCATGGTATTTTCAATTGCTTTATGTGCATGTGAAAGCTAGAGAATGAATAAGGAAGACCAAAGAAGAACTGATTCATTTGAAAGGTGGTGTTGGTGAAGAATATTGGATATACCATGGACTGCCAAAAGAACAAACAAATCTGTCTTGGAAGAAGTACAACCAGAATGCTCCTTAGAAGCAAGAATGGTGAGACTGCATCTTACATACTTTGGACGTGTTGTCAGGAAGGATCAAGTCCCTGTAGAAGGACATCATGCTTGATGAAGCGCGGGGTCAGCAGAAAAGAGGAAGACCCTCAACGAGATGGACTGAGAGAGTGGCTGCAACAATGGGCTCGAGCATAACAATGATTGTAAGGATGGCGCAGGTCCGGGCAGTGTTTCGTCCTGTTTTGGATAGGGTTGCTATGAGTCGGCATCTAACAATCACAACAGTAGACTGAAGCATATCAACAATCATAAAGATGGCGTAGGGTTGAACTACATTTTGTTCTGTTGTACATGTGGCTACTATGATTTGGAACCAGATTGACAGCAACTAACAATAGATGTGACCCTGAACTATGTTTTAATCTATTCTGTCTTTACATGTTCAGCCTTTAAGGGATATGTCACAGGCAAAGGTTGGAAGAAGGAGGACAAGAATTCTTAAAAAAAAAGGCTTGATTATTTCAGTGCTCATGGATAGAGACCAAAGTGATGAAATATCAAGAACCCACAATGACAAGAAGAATGATCTACCAATACCAAAGGTTAAGATTACAAGCCATTTTTATAGCATACTTTTGCTTTTCTTTCATTTGTCTCATGGTAATATGCCTGGGAGTAGGCAGCTTGCAAAGTTATACTGTTATTGCCATTTCTAAAATCATTAGGACCACCCCGATGTATCCACAGTAAGCTTAAATTCAGGACTTTGCTATAACCCTTAAACATCTTAGACAATTCCCCCTGTGTAATAAAATCTCTAATATTCTGTGGCCATAGTTGTGTTGGGGAATGGAGAGGTGTCAGGGCCTGGCTAACCTTAAAATTTTAGTGTCTTCTGAACATGAATGCCTAGTGGGTATAGCATCACATCAGCCAGTGGAAGAATAACTAGGCCAGAGGTCAGCAAGCTTTCTTTTTTTTTTTTTTGTAAAGGCCCCAAACCAAACTCGTTGCTGTCGAGTCAATTCTAACTAACAGATATTTTATACTTCGTGGGCCATGGAACCTCTGTGGCACCTATGAAATTCTGCTGTTGTGGCTCAAAGTACCCACAACAAATATTAAAGGATGGCTTTGGCTGAATTCTGATAAAAATTTATTTAAAAAATCGGTAGTGATGGTGGTACTTGTTAGGTGCCGTTGAGTAGATTTTCGACTCACAGTGACTGTATAATACAGAGTAGAACTGCTCCATAGGGTTTTCTAGATTACAGTCTTTATGGGAGCAGATCAACTGGTCTTTCTCCTGAAGAGCCACTGGATGGGTTTGAACCTCCAACTTTTTGGTTAGCTGCTGAGCACTTAACTGGTGTGTGCCACCAGGGTAGTTGACTGGATTTGCAATGTGGGCTATCATAGGTCAATCCCAGGTCTAGACCCTTGCCCACAGTAAGTTCACAGTCTACCCAGGCAGGCATGGAGGCACGCAAAGAGACAAAGGAAATAGCATGAGAGAAAAGTCAAATAAGCAGGAGTGGTAATATGACATACAGAAGTTCAGAGGGACAACTGATACTTGAGAATAATAATTATGTTTTGCATGAGCCATGCGTAGAATTACTGGTATATGTTTTAATTCTGTACTTCTAAGGTATTCTATCATTAAAAAAAATCATTAAAGTCTATTTTAAATGCCGACTAATTAGATCCCCTTTCCTGGTAAGTATTCCTCACTACAAAGGGAAGAAAGGTTTGTTATTTAGAAGAGGTAGAAGAGAATGCGTTAAAGATTCTGCTGCTAATTGTAAGGTTGGCAGTTCAAACCCACCACAGGAGAAAGACCTGGTGTGGCGATCTGCTCCTATAAATATTACAGCCTAGAAAGCCCTACAGGGCAGTTCTAACTATGTCACCTGGCAAGGCTGTGAGTCCAAAATCAACTCAGCAGTACTCAACAACAAAACCAAGAAGAGAAGGGCTAGAAGAAAAGCGAGTACGTACACTTGAAAGTATGTTAATATGAAGTTTGTGTAATTGCCATTTTCTCTATTTTATCAATCCCAGATCAAGGCCTGTGCATCTCAAAGTTTGATGATTGCATCGTTTAGGAAAAACATGTATGATGATTCTTAGAAATTCTTTGGCTTTCTGATTTCATTACTGGCAAACATGGAGCTCCTTTCAGACTAAAAATCAAACATAACTCCAAGCAAATATTGCGGCCAGGCACATTTATTTTTCATAAAAATGAATGTCAATTTAATTGCAAATGAAGCACTCTCCTTAGACTCCTGGAAAATTGCAATCCTGGCTCTCAGTGCTGAAAGTTTGGATTCTTCTTGCTGGATTTTCTTGACCTGGTCTGGAAAATAATGTCCTGAGTTTAACCCAGCAATATTTAAAAAGGCATCCTGTGCAGATGGTTTTATGGAGATGTGAATGAAAATGAGTTGAAGACGTCTCAAAGCAGCTGTAGTCTCTCATTCAGAGCAACCAAAGACATCAGAGACACTGCACAAAAGTAAAAGACTTGGCCGTCTTCGTTACAGGGAGCTAAGTTTCCTATCAACGGAAAGAGCTTCTTTCTCTTGATGTAGTCAAGATAGGTCCCTTAGGGTCAAAGTTGAAATACATTCATGGAAACATGAAAACTTGCCTTCTGCTCATCTATATTTCACCTGACCACAGAAGATAAGATTTTAGACTCTGGTAGGCTGACTCATTCTTATTCTCTCTCCCTCTCCATGAACACTGAATTTATCATTTAAATGTTAAAAAGGGAAACCAGATGCTATAGTTATTAACTTTTGGAATCAACTATAATCTTACTATTAAATTCTTCCATCCGGGTATGGGCAATTATTTGCTTGATCTAAAGGTGCAGAAAATGCAGGCACACAGGGTTTCAGAAAGTCCAGTTTAATAAGACAGGTGGGTAACTAATAATGTGGAAAATTACCTGCAGATTGAGGATATTGGGAATGACTAATGGTCAAAACTAAGCGAGTAAATTAGTTGCGAAATGATACCATTTGCAGTAATTGTGCGAACGGGGGACGGGAAGGCACAGTGGCATGTGGCAGTGAGCGGAACTGAGCAGAGTTTGAATGTGGCCCAGACTCAGGAAAGCATGCCGTCGACTTATGTCTCCCCCCACCCTGCCCTTCCCGGCTGCCTTCAGTCTTTACTTATTTATTTTTCCTCATTTGGCAGAATCTGTACTGTGTGGTAAGGTTTAATAGTACAGGCTCTGAAGTCTAGTTAGCTTTGTGAAATTTAGCACAAAGTCATCACCAAGGTCAAAACTATTAGATCTAAAACTTGAATTTGCTTTACATACCCAGTAGATTTCAGACAATCAAATATGATCACTATTTGCAGGAAAGGGCAAAGGATAGGCTTTCAAAAACTCAAAACTTAGGTGTGATTGCTATTAATTGTGTATGTGCTGATATTATCCTCTTTGGCAAGGTTGCTGGGCAAATATAAAATTGTGTTGTTTCAAAATTTTGTGGAATGACAGTGTCAGAATTTAGCAGGGATAGCTCTGGAAGGATTAAAGACATCCCAGAGCGGGGGCCTGACCTGCACAAATACCACTATGGAGTTCCTTGACCACATTGCATTCTTAGTGATCTTGTTTTAGTTTATCTTTATTTAAAATAAGAGGGAATAATCAAGAAAGTCATCTTGCCAAGGTAGGAATAAAAGAAGAAATCATCTTGATGGATTTATAACTGTAAAAGAGCAAACAGATATCTCCACTTTTGACCAGGATATGATGTGACATGAGGTGATTATATACTCTTTTTCCCCAAGATTTTGAATATATATATAAATCTTATATATATTTCTGAAAAAAAGGTGTCTTAAAATGAGATTTGTTTTATGTGCTGTTGTTTCTCTTTTCCTCAAAGATCTAGTAAAAAATGAATGGTGTGTCTTATATTCTATGATGTCTTAAAATAGTTAAGAAATATATCTTATCAGTATTAGGGCCATTTTAGAACAGACTTGCAGAGCTATCCACTTCTCCTTTTCCCAGAACCACTTTGAGATGCCATCTAACACCAATAGTTCAGAACTGCCGACAGATAACATCTCAGTCCATTGTCTAAACTTGCTTCAGTGAATGACAATGGAAGGTAACTTTAATCAAGAAAATGGTATTATTACTATCTGTTCTAGAAAACGGGGGGGGGGGGGTGCCTCTCAGATCTAACGTTCTTGTTGGTGAAGTGGTAACAGTCTGGAGGGAAGGCTAATTGTCTACTTAATTCCTTTCCTCCAAAGATTATTTAGAGAAAGGTTGCCATGCCCAGCCCTTAGGGGGTAATTTGAGGTGTTTAAGAGAAGCACAAAGCATGTCTGCCCTGTAAATACTCATAAAACTAGCATGCTCGATTGTATAAGAAGTGTGTCATTAAGTGCCACATCGTGTAATAGATTCCCTTAACTTACATGGCAGGAAACTTAAGCTCTTTCTCCATAACTAAAGTGAAGATATGAATCACTTTATATTCTCACTATCAAGGAACATGTTTTCAGAGTTTTCTGTGTACAGGTAAGAAATTATATAGCAATAACAGAATATATGCACATATATTTTGGCTGTCTAATTTAACTGGCTTAAGGTTTACTTGTGCATAACTTGCTCGTAGACCTTGCTCTACCTTTTTTTCCAGGTCAATTTGTCTATCTATCCAATAAAATGGTCAAGTTCCTGAGTGTTTTGATGATCAGACTATTCATGGCCTTTTGTAAAGTGTTATGAAAAATCTGACACAATTCTAAAGGCCTTAGATTACCCTCTTTCATTTTCTTTCTATAATGGTTGGTGATACAGATGGGCAAAGGGTTTAGGATTGCAATATGAGGGATAATCCTGGTGGAATGGAGGCTGAAAGAACAAAAAAGGCAGGGTAAGCTGAAGATGGAGGTAGGCAATTCAGTTTGATAGGGAAATTTTAACCATTGCAATGAACATTTTATGAAGTAAACTGTAACTTCGTAAGAAGTTACCAAATAGAATATTTGTTGTTATTGTTAGTTACCTTCAAGTTGCGCTAACTCATGGTAACCCTACGTATAACAAAGCAAAATGTTGCCTGCTCCTGGGCCATCTTCACAATCTTTAATGTGCATGAGACCATTATTGCAACCTTAGTACACCACTGCAGCTGATTAGATAGCAAAAGGTTCTAGAACAACATGGAAGTTCTGTTTCTTTTATCTTACCAAGATATATTTTTCAACTATGTCTAAGGCCGGACACTCTGAATAGGTTCCGGATCACTGAAGTCCACTCCTAACAGAAGATTGTAGGGTGGGTCTTTTGACCTGATTCCAAAGAGAATATGCCAGTTGGGTTGGGTTTTTAGAGGCAAGTGGCATAGACTGCTATAAGCATTTTCAATAGAACTTACAGACTGCTGCAAAAGCATTCATCTTCCAATCATTCGGAAGTGGTATCCCCCACTCCAGTCTGAAAGAACTTAGTTCTTTTGGCAATTTTCCCACCTTGTGTTGTATTATAATTGTTTTTGTGCTCCTTATTTTTTCATAATTTTTTTTTTTTTACATTTTGTAATACCTTTAGATTTCCAGAAAGTTGCAAAGTTAAGTCCCAGTATACCTGTCATCCCTAATGCTAACATCTGGCCTTACTATATTTACCAACACTAGAAAACCAATGGTACATTATTTTTAATTAAATTCCTGACTTCTTTTGGATTTCACCAATTTTTCCACTAATGCTTTTTTGTTTTGTCCATGTACCAATGTCCAATTTTCAGAAGACCACATTAAATTGAGTCCTCGACTCTTCTTAGTTTCCTCTGATGTGTGACGGTTTCTCAGTTTTTCTCTTTTTTTCTGACCTTGACAGTTTGAGGAGTATTGGATCAATAGTTTGTGGAATGTTCCTCAGCTTGGATTTATCTGATGTTTTTCTCTTACTTGGACTGGGGTTATAGGTTTTGGGGAAGAATATTACAGAGGTAAAGCACCTTACTCATCACATGTTTTGGTTTGTTTTTCATATACCTTCTGCTAGACTATACAAAAACTTTGAAATGAGGAAGAAAATTTTATTCATTTTTGTATTCTTCCAGGCTGGCTAATAAAATGTTTTCTATAAAGTAAGTGCTCAATAAATATTTATCAAATTAAAAAAAAAAAGTGGTTGCATCACAATAATAGACCTATTCAGAAGGAAGATTAGAGGACATACCATTTTACATTAGAATTCAGAAAAATGAAGCCGAAACCATAGAGTTAATAATTAGCCCAGGTAGGATAAGAAATCATATTTTTGTGAATTTCATATTTATGCTGAGACCAATGAATCAAGCTGCTTTATAATGATATGTGGCAAGCCTAGTTCCTCAAATCCCAGAGTTTACTTTTAGAAAGGAAGTTGCCAGTTATCTGTTCCATTCCTTCAGGGCAGACTCACAAATTCAGGGAAGCTAATCCACAGGGCAGTTTCAAAAGTTAGGGAAACTAGTAGGCTAGTTAGCTGATGTGTTACACTCCCCAGGTACACTTGGTTAAAACCGGCCTTAGGATGTAATGTTAAGTAGGAATTTCAAGATTTTCACTGGTTCAGGAGGAGTAGATATTTGTGACCCAGGGGTCTTCACATTTCTTTGGAGTTGTTCGTAATAGTTAGCTGCATCATCTGCTTACAGATTGTTTGCCCAGATTCAGGATTAAAACTAAAGATGCATCTGTTCTCCTCAGGGGCTCAGAATATGGGGGTTCAGCATTGACTTTTTTCAATCTTAGCATACCAGTTTTCCCTGCCAGCCAGACTTTCATACATGGATATTTTCTGAATCCATGTGATGTGAACAAGGAGACTAAAATAAAAGCTCCTCATTCAAGAAGCAGACACACGGACAAGGAAAGGTGCCGTGAACGTGCATTTCTTGAAACACTGGCTGTAATTCCCTGAAGTCCTATAACCTTCCCTGACATCCCTGAAAATTATTAGTTTTGTTCTCCGCTGTCATGTATCATGGTTACCTCTAATTGAAATGGAGGTGTTCTGAATAGCACAATCAGTTAAGAATCTTGCCAAGTGCCTCATTTGGATAATTTATAGTAGGATTCGATGCTGATGAGTTCAGAGCCCATGAGTCCCCAGAGTCCTTAATCTTTGATCATATTTTGTGGTGGGACAATGCTTGATGAGAGTGGAGTTTGAAGATAACTGCTCCCTGCAAATGTATTTATCAAATACCAATGTTCCTAGCAAAGTGATTTGAGAAGGGGATTACCTATCATTGGAAATGAACCACAAGGAGTATCTTAATTTGAAGAAAGTACAGGCTTGATACTTTTTAATAAATTCCTGATATTGAATAAAATGTACCACAGCTCTCAAGTTTAAATGACTTATTTCATCAGAGACAAGTAAAAAGTGGGAAAGTGGCAAAGAAAGAAATGAAAGAATTAATATCTTTGAATAAGATTCGGCTGAGAAGTGGTGTGCTGATGACAAAAAGAAATTTAAAAGGTCATTCTAGATCATGTCAGGGACATATCTCTGTCCACAGCTCCATGTACGAGGTCAAGGGTCTTTCAAATGGGGTGCACCCAGCCCAGGAAATATGCAACACAATTTATTAAGGTATAGATATAAATTATTAAAAATTTTAATTTGCGTTTTATCTCACAATTTTGAACTTTCTATTTTTTGGCATATGTTTATTATACATTTTATAGTAGGGCTTGTATAAATATATAACTAAATAAATGTACGTATATTGTGGCACACACTTCAATTTTCTTTTAAACTAAGATGGGTGTGTGATGCAAACATTTTGAAGAATACTGTCAGACCATCACTGTGTGGTTTTGTGATATGTTCTTTCTAACAGGATTGACTGTCAGAACGTCTTTCTAAATATTTGTTTTCTCTAACTGTGAATTTTTATTATCCATGGATATACCTGAATTTTTTTTTTTTAATTTGTGCATTTAACCTGTATTATTTCTTGCATGGAGCCCTGGTGGTGCAGTGGTTAAGAGCTGGACTGCTAACCAAAAAGTCGGCAGTTCAAATTCACTAGCTGCTCCCTGGAAACTCTATGGGGCAGTTCTCCCCTCTCCCATATGGTCTCTATGAGTCAGAATCAATTTAACAGCAACACTTGGTTTTTTATTTCTTGGATAGAGCTGCATATACTTACTGGGCCTTGCAAAGTAGTACTTACATCATTTATTTTATTTTTATGTCAAGATTTAATGTAGAGGCGTGTTCCCTCTCATCCAAGTATTCTAGTTAGTTTTAAAATTCCAGATTTGTTTTTTTCATTTCTGTTAATTTTTATGAATAATAAGCATAAACACTTTTAATGGAGCTAGTTCTCATATAATCAGTTATTTCTCCATTCGATCATTTGTACTTTTTCTTGTTTCAACCTTTTCGAGGTATATTGACCTCAATATACCAGAATGTTTTGAAGTGGAAGAGATAGAGACTTAAGTAAAACATTGACAATGGTTATCAGTCACCATTAGTGCTTAGATAGTGTGTTGTTTATTTATTCATTTAACAAATATTTATTGTGTATCCAGTATGGGCTCTATATGTGCTAAGACATGATTATTGCCTTCATATAGAATATAGACTAATAAAGGTGAAAGATGCTTTTCATCTCATCAGCTATGATAAGAGTTTTGAGGTAGAGGTACAATAAGGAAAGCTTGGTTTAATTTAAGAGGCAAGGAAAGTTTCTAAAGGGAAGTAATTCTCAAACCAAAATGATGAAGATAATTATTCTCAGTGATGATATGATGCGATATGCTATATGATAATGATGACATATGATGATGGCATATTTTTATTGAGCACCGTGGATATCAAGCACTCTTCTGAGTATTTTATGTTAATTAATCAATTTAATTCTTATGCTGACCCTAAGAACTTGTTAGAAAACTGAAGAGCAAAGAAAGTAATAATTTGTTCATAGGTGCACAGTTATCATGTGGTGAAGTTGTAGTTTGTTTATTGTCCACCTAACTCCAGAGAAAGTCTTTCAACATAATGATAGCTATACTAGAGGAATAAAGATAACAGGAGTAAGGGCGACAGTAGTGTTATAAGCACAGGAAATGACTTGCAAAAATTTGTGAGTCATGAAAAAGCAATGTGTTATTAAACCTTAAAATAAAAATACAAGAGCTAAAATATGGAGGTAATACAAGGGAAAGCAAGAGAGAGATGTGGGGAGGAGACTGAGAATTGACTTGTAGGGAATGCTAAAAATTTTGGTTTATGTCATCACGGTAATGGAAGCCATTTAAAGATTTTAAGCAAGAGTATATGTGGTGTGTGCATGTTACATGTGCACATTTGGGGAAGTGATATTCAAAAGGTAATTGTAGACTCAGCACTGGGAATGGATTTTCAGGGACCAAAAGTAGAGTACCACTTTAAAGAGGTCATTTACAGCAGATTTGCCCAGGTGATCAGAGTAGTTCTAAAACCACTGCTTTGGTGACTAGGGAATAAAGGAGTGATGATGGATACAAAAGAAGAAAATCAGTTTAGTTATTTCCTCAAGACATACAATCAATCCATGATGTGCTTGATATGAAGAATTAGGAAGATGGAGATGTCAAGAATAACCTTAAAGTTCCTACTTTTATAACGGGCTAGATGATTACAAAGTTCAAAGAATACTGAAAGAATAATAATTCAAAGGCACTGGTGAGTGACACAGAAAGAGCACTAGACTGAAGCATGAGGAATGCCTACTTCCTGTTTGGGAAATAAAGAGCCTACAAGAGTGGCTAAAATGCAATGATTGTGAAGGTTGGAAGGGTCAAGAATGGTACTATAAATGATGATAAATATCATTTGTTACCAAAGTAATCAGGAATCTCAGATATGTGTTGCTGAGTCTACTGTAAATATTAGTGGACTTGGCAACTTTAAAGCAGTCTATCAACTCAAATATCATGTCTTGGGCCAGGTACAACTTACTCCTCAAAGACATCTTTGCTTTTTAACACTTTAATGAGATTGTTTACAGCATATTTGCCCAAATGCATACATTGTTCGATTTCTTGATTGCTCCTTCCATGGGCATTGATTGTGGATCAAAGTAAAATGAAATCCTTGACAAGTTCACTGTTTTGTCTACTTATCATGATGTTGCTTATTGGTCCATTTGTAAGGATTTTTGTTTTATGTTGAGGTATAATCCATACTGAAGGCAATAGGCTTTGATTTTCATCAATAAGTACTTCAAGCCCTATTCACTTTCAGCAAGCAAGGTTATGTCATCTGCATATTGCAGGTTGTTAAAAAGCAGAGATGTCACCTGGAGGACTAAGGTGCACCTGACCCAAGCCATGGTATCTTCAGTTGCCTCATATGCATACAAAAGCTAGACACTGAATAAGAAAGACCAAGGAAGAATCGATGCATTTAAATTATGGTGTTGGTAAACAATATTGGATATACCTTGGGCTGCCAGAAGAACAAACACACCTGTCTTGGAAAAAGTAGAGCCAGAATGCTCCTTATAAGTAAGGATGGTGAGACTTCATTTCATGTATTTTGTACATGTTATCAGGCAAGACATTATGCTTGGTAGAGGGTCAGTGAAAAAAAGGAAGGCCCTCAATGATATGGACTAGCACAGTCACTGCAATAATGGGCTCAAAGATAGCAATGATTGTGAGGATGGCATAGGACTAGATGGCATTTTGTTCTATTGTACATAGGGTTGCTATGAGTAGGAACCAACTAGATGGCACTTAATAACAAAAACAACAAAATAATTTCAAATAAGATATATGTCTTAGGCTGGGTTGTCTAGAAAAGCAAAACCAGTAAACTTATATATACATAAAGAAATTTATATCAAGGTAATGGCTCCCATGATTGTAGAGGCTGAAACGTCCAAAGTCCGTGAGTCAGGATAGAGGCTTCTGCTGATTCATGTAGCATCATTCTTATGGGGCCTAGGATTTTCAGAATGCTAAATGAGCATTGGCTTCAACTTAAAGTCACCAGCTTCACTACCCCCTAACAAGAGAGTCAGCCTGTTCTTTGAATCATTGAAGACAGGCATTAACTTCTCCTCTCTAGCTATGAAAGTCCTGGATGGCATCTTCTTCCAATATAGGGCTGTTTCATCTACACTGAAAATCTGTTGATTAGCGTAGCCACCTTCATCAGTTATCTTAGCTAGATCTTCTGGATAGCTTGCTGCAGCTTCTACATCAGCACTGACTGCCTCACATTGCACTTTTATGTTATAGAGATGGCTTCTTTCCTTAAGCCTCATGAACCAACCTCTGCTAGCTTCAAACTTTTTTTCTACAGCTTTCTCATCTCTCTCAGGGTTCAAAGAGTTAAAAAGTGTTAGGGGTTTGCTCTGTATTAGGGTTTGGCTTAAGGAAATGTGGCTGGTTTGATTTTCTATTCAGACCACTAAAACTTTCTCCATATCAGCAATAAGGTGGTTTCATTTTCTTAACATTTGTGTGGTCGCTGGTGTAGCACTTTTAATTCCCTCAAGAACTTCCCCTTTGCAATCACAACTTGGCTAGTTGTTTGGCACAAGAAGGCTAGCTTTTGGTCTATCTGGCTGTAAAACTCTTACTTTCACTTGAACACTTAGAGGTCATTGTAGGATTATTAATTGGCCTAATGTCTAAATATTGTTGAGTCTCAGGGAAGAAAGAGGCCAAAGGAGATGGAGAGAGATGGGGGGACAGCTGGTTGGTGGAGTAGTGAGAACACACACAACATTTATGGATTATGTTAGCTGTATTATACAGATGTGGTGTGTGATGCCCCCAAAAATTACTATAATAATATCAAAGATCCCTGATCATGAATCACCATAACAGATATAATTACAGCAAAAAATTTTGAAATATTGCTAGAGATACCAAAATGTGACACAGAGACACAAAGTGAGCACATGCTGTTAGAAAAATGGCACCGATAGACTTGTTCAACACAGGCTGCCACAAACATTCCATTTTTGAAGTGCAATAAGACGAAGCACAATAAAACAAAGTATGCCTGTTCTTGGCCCCATGGGGTAATAAAGTACCACACTACGTTTTGGCAGGGGATTGTCTCAGTCTAGTCTGAGTTGTAACTTTATCAATCTGTCATAAAGGAAAGTTTATGGATCACTGAATGGACGGAACGCGGTAGAAGTTCAGGTAAAAGATGGTGGAGATCTGAATTAAAGATTTGTTAGTGGATGTTATGGATTGAATTGTGTCACCCCAAAATATTTGTTGGAAATCTATGCCTGTGTTTATAACCCCCTTTGGGAATGGATTGTCTTTACTATGTTAATGAGACAGGATTAGTGTAGGGTTGAGGTATAAAAGAGATTATACAAGCAATCTAGGAAGCAGAGGTGGGGAAAGAGAGATGCCAAGCCACATGAGGACTGCCAAGGAGCAGAAGCTCTTAAGAGACAAGGACCTCCCTCCAGAGCCGACAGAGACAGAAAGCCTTCACCTAGAACTAGCACTCTGAATTCTGACTTTTGGCCTCCTAAACTGTGAGAAAATAGATTTCTGTTTGCTAAAGCCACCCACTTACAGTATTTCTGTTATAGCAATAATTGATAACTGAGATGGTGGAGGTGGAGAGAATTAGACATATTGTAGAGCTCAGACTGTGTTTGGTAGGTGTTAAGACTGAGGCATTACTCAGGGTTTTGTCTGTGACACTTGGGCGGATGGCAGTGTCATTCACTGCCTTTATGGGAACAAAGAAAGAGGAGATGATACTTTCCAATGAGACCAAAGTAGAGTTTGATGTGAAGAAGTTCAGTTGGATTTTAGATTGGACTTCAGAAGGGATACTTGGAAAATAATAAAGGTAATCATTGCTTAAAAGAGATTTGAGTTGAAGTTATTCAGGGAAAGGGTTTAGACTGAAAGGTGGAAAGTATGAAACACAAAGGAATATAATTAAACAATATGAAGAGGAGTAGAAGGAAAAAAGGAAACTGAGAAGTAGAAGCAGGAAGATGGGAGAATAATTTGGAGATATAGAAGCCAAAAGGGGGAGGGGGAGCATTTTCAAGAAAAAAGGGAGTTGTCAATAGTGTCAAATGCTGTAAAGAGGACAATAAAGATAAATTTAATGGAGTTGTGGTGTTAGATGACATTCCTTTGCTTTGTTTTGAATCACGAATAGGATATTAGGCAAAGTAAAGACAGCTGTATCAAGAAACTTGCCTACATTGGGTCATTTGAGTCATTTCAATGCTGACAGTATGTACCTATAGATAAGGGACTAAATATATGAAAGAATGTGGATGATTGATGGAGCTATCTGAAAAAAGAGTTCACTTCTTCAAGAAGAAGTGTTCCTTTCTCTCTGAAGAAAAGAGAAAGAGATTCATATTTGGATAAATTATATCCTTGTAAGTGACTAAGCTTAAATATTAAAGCCATTATATTATTACATGCTTGAATTTCATTGACCATTTCTTTGAACTGCCCCAATAACTAATTTTCACAGAAGCACATGATTTTCTGTGCTTAAGAAGTCACAGAGTATCAAAAAGAAAGCATAAGGACCAAGAAGAAAGTAAAGACACACACACAGAGAACAGACAAAATACTATTCATATCAACAAATACACAGTAAACTCATAACCCTATACATTCCTGTGTAGAGGTCTAAATGATGAATGTACGAAAAAGATAATCAAGTGTCAGAACACAGGATACTGGTATCCCTGCCTTCAAGGCAACCAATCTACTAAGTGTAAAAAAATCCATTAACCTGGGTCCCTGATAACTTATAGACAAAGCAGTCTGACAATCTTAAACTTCTCACTTAGCAGTAGATAGGGTTGGTGTCCTGTAGACTCAGATGAAAAGATTCATTTTAGAGAGTGAAGACTTATTCCCAGCCCTCATCACACAAATACCTAAATTGTTATTTTTCTCATGTTAAAACCTCCATAAAGGACCAATATAGCTCCCCAGTAAGGGGGGTGAAAACCACAGAAAACAGAATATTTTTTTCTGTTTCTTGGCATAAGTACCCTTTTGAATTCACTACAGTGTGTGAGCACGCTTACAGCATTTTCAATATAACATTAAAGTGTGAAAGAGAAAAGGCAGCGATCACCCTGAGAGAAATGCTATTGAGAATAACTGGAAAAAAGTCATCTTCTTCATGGTAAGATTCACAAAGTAATTCTATGGCAAAAAAGTCAAGGTAAATATTTACTCCAAGTTCCTTAGAATCTGTAGGAGGCTAAAACCTTCAGCATTTCTATTTTAATATTTATCTCATGCTTTCAGAAATTAGTTTCATGACCATCATTTCACAAAGAGACACTATTTGAGAAAATTGCTGCATTTGGGACCAAGCTTTGATGTTTACATGAAACAAAACTTTATTATTTTTTTTAAACAAGGAGAAAAATGTCCCCAGCCACTATCGGCATATAAGAAACTCAACTTTTCTGTATATTCCCCCATTCCCTCACCCAGAGGCTGAGTCACCCATACCACATGGGAAAATTAAGCTATTAGTTTCTGAAGGGAAATAGAAGAAGAAGGAAAAGTTCGTAATGAAAGAAATGTGACTAAATCACCAAAGAAGTAAAGATGAATATTTTAAGTAGTGTTGTGATTTTTCAGGACCCAAGGACAAAGCTCAAGGGTACAGAGAAAC
The DNA here is from genome assembly GCF_024166365.1 of Elephas maximus indicus. Taxonomy (NCBI): domain Eukaryota; kingdom Metazoa; phylum Chordata; class Mammalia; order Proboscidea; family Elephantidae; genus Elephas; species Elephas maximus. Next base: position 49,119,810 of record NC_064829.1, on the reverse strand, counting down.
AATATGCTTTTTTTTTTTTTTTGCTTTTTACTCTGTCTGTCACCACCTTTAGTCATATGTACTTAACTGACTCCATTATAATAGAAAATATATATATATGCATTTGAGTATTTGTTTTTAATTTATTTATTCAATGGTACAAAATTGTCATCATTCATTAATCTTTATTTCAGACAATGAGCCTATTTTGTATCAAACCAAGTATCTTTGGAGTGTGTAGGTGGATGTGTGCATGAGGATATATAGAAGCTACTTTCCATCTTTCTTAAAGTTCTGAAATCAATGGAATTGGTGGTTAGCCATGCTTTAGAAAGAAAGAAAGTCTGCAAGGGGAGTGCAATTGGTTGTAGCCTCCCATTTGCTAGGAAACAGGGGAAATTGTGGGAAAGGAATTGACAGAGATGGCTGTAAGGCAGCAGTAGCAAGATTTATGAGGAAATCTGGATGCATTGTTCATCTGTATTACAGATGGTTATATCATAGGTTTTGAGCCAAAAGTTTAAGATTACAAGTTAGATAAGATCTAAGGCTTGAATTGTGCCTTCGTCATTTAATGTTACTGTAATCTCAAGCAGGTTACTTTATCTCAATGAACCATAGTTTCCTCATCAATAAAATTGCAGTGATAGTATCTACCTTATTGACTTATCTAAAGGTCAGATAAAATAAAGCTTGTGAAAACCTTTTATAAATTATAACAGGGTTTAAAAATATTTGTTTCACAAATATTAGTATTACACATTAAAAAAAAAAAAACTTCAAATAGATATAATCTTAAGAATTCTTCTCCTACTTGATTTGTAAAAGAGCTATGTGGATGGCTCAATTTCCCAACTACCTTATTGGCAGAAAGTCCAATTTTTCTCTCCTGAGAGTCCTAAAAGGAGGTATTGTCAGGTTTTCATTTTATATTGGGAAAGAGTTGGAATGTGATCAGTCCACTATTGCAAAAATTTGTTTTGTGACCTAGTATTGCTGTTAAAAATTGATTGTACACAGTTTGCCAGCTGTTGCTGGGCCACTGCTGGTATCTTCTTCAGGTCATCATGACTTTGCAGGGAACACAATCCTCCTTCCCCTTGCTCAACTTACCCAAGTGCTGTTTCTGGGCTGCAGCTCTTGAAATTCTACTCTTCCTTTGCATAGTTAATAACTCCATTTACATAACCTCCAGGGTACTGTCAGACCCTAGGGGTCCCTTCTCACTGCACATCCACTATCAACCTATCACACACCCAAAATGCCATGCTTTTTCCTCCTGGTCAATTCACATTCTTAGAAGGGGCCAAATTTTCTCCCTTACTCCTTTTAACAGGCATCTACTCTTTTGTCCTTCTATGGGATGCTGATCTCAGTGAATTTGTACTGATTGCATTTTCAAAGGATATCTTCTGAAATTATTCCAATAAGCTCCATACCTACTTTTCAATGTGAGCTAACTTTATCCATCACCAAAAGATTTTCTGCCACCTTTTTCACTCCAGAAGAGAAAACAAATCAAAACCCTTTAATTTTATCCCTCCAGTAGAATATAGAGTTAATTCACTTTGCTACACGGATCAAAAATTTTGAAGACCCCATGTATTAGTTGGGTAATGCAAGCTGCTATAACATGCAAACCCCAGAATTCAGTGGCTTATCACAATAGAATTTTATTTCCTTCTCACGTAACAGTTCAATGTAGCTCCAGCATTCAGTAGGCCTGTGTTTTCTTCCAATGCATTAAGGCAGAAAAGGCATTTTGGCTTCTTAATTAACTTGTCAGTAGTCACATCAGTTATGCTCATATTCTCTTGGTGAAGATTACTTAAACTCCTCCTAGGGAAAGAGGTCAGGGTGAGAAGACAGGGAAATAATAGTACTTGGCTAGATAACTGCTTCTTAGCAACAACCCAGTAATATGTTAGGGAAGGATGAGTCCTTGGTAAACAGCAAAATATCTCTGCTACATGATATTTATGCCACTGCCCTCTGAGATCTTTGAATTTTGTTTCAGAATAAAACCAACACCTACTCTTGCAACTCATCTGTCGAACCTCTTTGATGTTCCAAAAGAGAAGTCAAACCCCTATTCCAAGCTTGGATGAGAGAAGTTAAGTACGGTTCCTACAGCATGAAAGGAACTCAATCTGGTATAAGATCCTAAAGGAGTTCTACTATTTTAAATTTGAATTTTGAAGTTTAGACTTTCCTGACCTGTGTGAGCAGGTGTTACTCCCAAAAACAAACCCAGTGCTGTTGAGCAGGCTAAAAGTCAGAGAGACTGAGCAACACTAATGTCCACTGACAATTCCTATGTTTCAATTTTGTGGGAAACATTGAGAATTGTTGTAACAACTTCCAGTGAATTTATTTGAATTAACATTTTACTGTTTGAGATTAATTAATTTAGAGTTTGTATGCTTTGATTGCTCACTGTACTCACTATGAATAAAGTTGCATGCACAATTTCGAATTTCACTGTGAGCTCTTCCCCTAACTCACTTTCTGCTAGAAAGGCAAGCAGCTCATGGACTCTAACAGAGTTCGGTGAAAGAATGTAGATAACGAACAATGAAATATTTTGCCTTCCGGTGCTTACATTGTAATTCTTATGAGATGCAAGGATTCTTCCAACCTTATCTGGTACCATTTGCCCTTTGCCTTTGTCTCTTTGAATATCCCTGCTTTTTCTGGGCTCTCAGACTCTGTACTAGCTGTTCCCTCTGCCAGTCCTTCCTTTCTCCCTCCTCTTGACATAGCTGACTTTTCTCATCCTTTAAAACTCAACTCAAATTTCATCTCCTGGATCCTAGAGTAATATCTCTCCAATCCCACCATCCTCTCTGAAATTTGTCAATCGTAGCATCCTGTTTGGAAATGCTGGTGGTGTAGTGGTTAAGAGCTACAGCTGCTAACCAAAAGGTAAGCAATTCAAATACACCAGTACTTCTTGGAAATTCTATGGGGCAGTTCTACTCTGTCCTACAGAGTTGCTATGAGTCAGATTCGCCTTGAGGGTGGTTGGTTTGGTTTGGTTGGTTAGCATCCTGTTGATTTTTTCTTTGCCTTTATGTAAATAGTTAAAATTATTTTTGCAAGCATGAATCTCCGGTTACATGTTCATCCATTCAATTGCTCTAGAAATACAACATTTACTTTCTTCTTAGAAAACTTAATTCTTGTTAAGAATGTTCTAGGCTATGTTTTACTCAGTGACAGAAATTTTACCTCAGTACACTTAAGAATACCTACACTTCTCCCTGCCCTTCCAACAGTGCTTCAATAGCAGCTAAATTTTAGGGGCTTGTCTAATGCACTGGAATAGGTGATCGTATGAGGTGGAAAAGGGACAAGTCTTGTTATTTGTCCTCTTCTGTGAAACCAATGGAGCTTAAGCTTCGGGTCCCTTGTGTGGCCTTTTACTGAACTTTGCTTTGTTTGTCTTAAAGATAATCCCCAAATTGTATAATCTGCAGGGCTCACACAACCTGAATCTGCCTCTGTTAATATCTTTTAAAAGGCTATAGAACTGATCACATTATTATAATTTATATAATAATATTTTATTTACTTATTGTTTCCATACTAGTATCATTTTTGTTTGGAAAGATTCAATTTAAAAGGACCAGTGACAAATTGCTTGCTCTAATATCTGTGTCATTGGAGGGATATTTGGCACTTTGACTGGGATGTTTATCCCAAAGAAAGGGAGTCTGTGTGATCACAGTGGCTGTGATCAAAAGACTGATGGACTCTCTTTCAAAATTGAGATAAAACATATTTTGGTAATTCCAAAAGGTGGAATTAAAGAAGGGAAGAAACAAGGAAGCAGGATTACTGGGAACCAAGTATGTGCCAGGCACTTTACATTTCTTCATTACTCCTCTCACACTGTAGAATATATCATAGATGTTATTCAGATCTCTTTACAGAGTAGCAAGGTTGAATTTTCTTTACAAGGTCACTTATCTAGCAAGACCCCAAGCAGACCCACATAATCCTTTATGGCTCCAGTTCTTTCCATATACAGTTCCCCATAGACAGTGCCCCTATTAACCTGATGTGCTTAAGAACAGCACTGCTATGTAGCATGAACATTACCTTTATGTGTTTGATAATGAAATAATGATATTCCTTATATTTTAGGTAAATTTTGTGTTTTCAAACATATTTTTGAGCCATCCTGTACATTTCAACCACAATAAACAAATAAATAAACAAACAGAAACATAAATACGTAGATGTGTGCACGGAAAAAACAGAAAACTGTGTATACTACAATGCCACCTGTGTCCATAAAAGAACCATCACAAAAAAGGATAGAGGAAATAAGACTGCACTGTAGAATGTGAATGGGGGAGGTAGGGGTGGGAGTCTTAGGAGCAAAGAAGAGATAGCTGCTTTAGACAGAGGGAAAGAGGGAACAATATAAAAAACAAACTCACAACAGAAAGAATCAAAATAAAATAAAATGAAGCTCTCCCATTATTTGGAGTCCCACAAGGAGCCTGCAAAACAACAACTTGCCGTCAGAATGAAACACTGAGTGTTCCCATTAGAACTAAGTTACATTAAACGGGAGCAGCTCTGGTGGTATTATGCTGCTGTCATTCCTTGGTAAATCTATGTCATTAGCATTGATTTCTCGAGGAAAGATTAAAAGAGGTTTAGTTGGGAGAGTAAGGCAGGAGTGGCTATTATCCAAACCAATGCAGCTCTGGGTCTCAAAGATGACATTCTCCTCTCTGCTTCATTAACTTGCAGAGCTTGTTGAGCTTTGGCTGTTTCTAATTAATTCTTTTACTGGCTTTTTTGAATGTGTATCATCGCTGGCAAACCATATAAAATGAAGAAATCTCTCTAAGGTTTTACCCTTTTAATTATTATTTTTATTGCTTAAATGGAGCTCCAGAATTGCAAATGTTGACATTTTGGTTTATTCTAGTCATTAGAGTTTTCAAAGTGGGAAGAAAAGGAAGAAAGAGGAGGAGGGAAAGGGTAAGGAGGAAAGGTGGTGCTGAGTGGAGGAAATGAGGTGAGGTTGGGTCTCAATTTCAGAGGCAAACGTTGAGAAGGGAAAAACAAACAGGTTTGTCAAAAGTGACCTCCATGATGGTTTTACCCTTTAAAAAAGAGCAAGGAATGAAACATCATTAGAGATACTTCCTCCCGGTCTCTTACACCAGCCTGTACTTAGATTACATAGGGCTTGCTGTCTGTGCCGTTTGCTTTGATTTAAGCCATTAGTTTCTAGTAGATATGGTACATTGTAGTGGTTGTTAGCTGCTGTTGAGTCAATTCCAACTCATGGTGACTCTGTGTGTGCAGAGTAGAACTGGTCCATAGGGTTTACAAAACTGTGACCTTTCAGAAACAGATCACCAGACCTTATTTTCAAAGCTCTTCTTGGGAGGTTTGTACAACCAATCTTTTAGTTAGTAGTCCAGCAGTTATTAACCATTTGCACCAACGTAAGGAGTTCTGGTAGCACAACAGTTAAACACTTGGCTGTTAACCGAAAGGTTGGCTGTTCGAAGCCACTGAGTCTGCTTCCTTAAAGACTATAGTCAAGAAAACCCTATGGGGCCATTCTACTGTGTGTCTCATGAGGTTGCTGTATGTTGAAATAGACTCTATGGCACCTAACAACAGCAAAAACATACTTATAATTTATATATAATTCCATGTGGATATTAGAAACAGGGCATGAGTAACTCTGAGAAAAACACACTTCAATCAAAACAAACTCATTGACAAGTAAATTTGTTTCGGTGATCCAGAGAGCAACTTCTCAGAGAAACCAGCTCTGGCAGACATAAAAAGTCAGTTTCAGCCAATATTAATTGAATGCCTATGTAAACAATACCATGCTGGGCATTTGTACAGATGCTAGCAGGCACATATAGGGAGAGTGTTATAACAAAATTCCAGAGAAAACTACCTTTTAGCATTTTAGATGGAGTTGGTAATATAAGACACATTCAAATAAAAACATAATGCATGCTATTACCGACAGCTTCCTTTCCATATATTGAAAACAAGTTTGATTTACAAATCCGTTTTTGAAGTTGGGAAGTATTTTTCCTGTAGAAATGTGTTTTATACACAGTGTTTTAGTTCCCAAGCTGCTCACAAAAGCCTATTTAAGTCATAATGTAGCTGAACTACAGTAATGTCCTAATAACACTATGGAAACCAAATACAAAGTGTAGCAATGTTTCTATGGACTAATGCATTCAGAACTTAAATTTGCATCTTCAGGACTGAGCCTCTGCCCACTGTGGTGGGAGGGCAGTTATCTTAGCTCTAAGCCCTTAGGGCTCCTTTCATCTGCGCTCAGAGCTCTGGCAAGAAAGTGGCTGCAGACATATAGAAAGTGGTATCAAGGAGCAGAAGAGGGGAGTCAGAGCACGATGGTGAGAATTCTTGATAAATTGAGGCTTTTTATCTGTCTCAGTCCCTGGGGACATGTCTTGATCTGGTCAACCTTGGCTGTCAGGTGGTTTTTAATCTTCAAACCCCAAAGAAAAGCCAGATTTCCCTTCTTGGGGATCCAGAAGAATTGGTCTCACAGCTTTTTTATCTCCTTTTATCACTTCCCTAAAGAATTGCATGGTTTATTCAAGAAATCTCAGATTATTTGCTCTTAAGCATACACAGAAATGCGTGCTTGTGCTCATCCACTCGAAAACTAACTACTTACGGGAAGGAGAGGAAAATATGGAGCAGAAGTTTCTTTCTTTTTCTACCTGTATCCCCGGCTCCTTCTCTCAGTGCCTTTCTTCATGTTGCATCTCTGACCCTAGAGAAAAATCCTAAGCTATGCAGAATAATTTACATTTTGAAAAACAAGCAGAAACCAGGCAAGCATCCACATGTTATATCATTCAGTCAATGATATAACAAGAAAAATAAAATGGAACTGATATTTATTGATTGTATACTATATGCCAGGTGGTGTTTTAGGCAATTTGCATGTATTAACTCATTGAATCTTTACAATAATCCCAGAAGGTAGGTACAATTATTTACTCCTGGTGTACAGAAACTGAGGCACTGCCCAAGACCACATAACTTCATAGACCATGAGAGTTTATGGGAAAGGGTTAAGGAAGTACTAAAAACAAAACAAAACCCACTGCTGTCCAGTCAGTTCCCACTCATAGCAACCCTATATGACAGAGTAGAACTGCCCCGTAGAGTTTCCAAGGAGTGCCTGGCGGATTTGAATTGGCAACTTCTTGGTTCACAGCTGTAGAACTTAACCACTACGCCACCAAGGGTTTCCAAGGAAGCACTAGAAGGCCCAAAGTGTTGCTGAGGAAGTGGAACCAAATCAAACCAAATCCATTGCCATGTAGTCGATTCCAACTCAGGAAAACAGGATACCCCGAAGCCATGGTGCTAAAAAAGGTCTCGTTAAGGAGATTTGCTATTTTCCTCTAGCCTCCCTTTTGTTCTAATCATCTGGTCCCGTCAGTCCTGACCCTGAAATCCTGAATTAACTCTAGACTCTTGGAAGCTAAGGTAGGTGGGTAAATTTCAGAGCAAAACCACAACCACATAAGAAATACATTTTTCTTTTTCTTTTTTTTGCATGGGTTGGGAGTTTGGGGTGAGCTGGCATCATCCGTCTACACAGGTTATCTCAGAGACATCCACTATTCCTGGTGCATGGTCCCTTTAGATTTGAAGGCTCTGTACTGCCTCATATCCATGATTAGGGCATGGGGGTTTTTACTGGCCTGGGAATCACATGCCCAGAACCAACCCCCTGATGTCATTCCATTTGGAGGTCTTGCAATTAACCAGTGGTACTGTTGGGATTCAGGGAGCAGAGACTTATTGCTTTGGAACCTCCAGAACTTTCTCTTTTCATCTCCAACATAGCTTGTGAGAACCTCGGATTTTTAGGGAGAGGACAGGTAGTTTCTCTTTTCACATTTCTTCTTACTGCTTCATTCAACCCATACTCCTATGTCACTTGGTCTTTGAAAACATTCTACATTCTCTGAAGGATTAACCTTTTTGAAAACAAAAATCATAAACAACTGCAGTCTATTCCAAACTTCTACCTTCCCCTGAGCAGGTTAACATCAAAATCAGAGAACCAGTTGAATGACAGGAAGAGATAAGAGATGGGAAATGAGGAAGACAAAGTAAGAAAATGCTTTCTTGATATTTCAAAACATTACTAATTATAGTAAGAATGAGATAGCCCCAAGCAGAGATAAAAAGGCAGAGAAAGGGAAGATATAAGAGAAGTCAAACCCTTGTGGTGGCAGCAGATAGGTCATAAGGATTTCTGCAGCCACAATTTCTCTGAGGGAGGTATAGGTAATCTCTGTCTATTAGGTGAGAAATGGCTGGGCAGGAGAGACTAGTGGAGAAATTGATGAGGAAGGATGTACAGCTTCCTTGCATTTTGAAAAATGATAGGATTTTCAAATGGGTGAGATGGTTAGGAGAATGAGAACGATTTGCAAAGGAGGAGAATAGGAGGGAAGCCACTCTAGATTGTGGACATAGCACAGAGACCTATCTTGTTAAACACTTGCAGCCCCAACAGTGTAGTGTTGGTAGGGTCAAGTACCACTTCATCAGGCAGGGCAACAGAGTTGAACTAGCACCGTATGAGCCTGGGTCTACAATTTGAGTTCCCGTTCTGGTTGTACCACAAATCAACCATGAGACTTTGTGCCTGAAGCTTGGATTTCTCCTGTAGAAAAAGTAAGTTGCATCCTTGGATCTATTTTCTTCCTTCAACCTCTGCAGTTCTATGTTGTGATACTAAATATTTGATCCACTTCCAGATACTGGGCATGGAGCTTGTCATTCTTCTTAAATGGGAATTATAAAATGGTCATATTCAGTGTAGTCAAGCTAAATGATAAAACAGACACACACACGCACAGGCACAAGTACATAAGCACAATTTTTAAACACTCCCGTTCTCAAGGAGCTTACATTCTCAGGGTAAAAATTACCATTAAAAGTAAACATTCAAGGAAGCAAAATATTAAACTACCTTTGCTTTTCTGGCTTGATTTCAAAAGTCACCCTGCTCTTCTTTTATTCCTGCATAAGCTACAAAACTTACTTTGTGGACTGCGCCTCTCTCATTGTTCTGATTTCCCATCTCTGTGAAATTAGTCCCAGTGAGACGGTGGCCATGAGTACATGTGCACAGATGACCCACCGAGGAGATGGTGCAGCTTCTGTAACTGCACTAATGAACCAACTCTTTAAGTACAAAGCCGTTGGCATAGAGCGTTGTGTTTCTACACAGCACAAATTAATTTTCCAGGGTTACTGAATGGTCCAACTCTAAAATGTCTACCTTCACTTTGTTCAGATGCTGAGCTCCATTCTTCAGCAACCTCTTAATAAAACCCAAGAATTCTAGGCTTCAAAAGGCACCTCTCTTTTCTTTCAAATTTCATATAGTTCCCTTAAAGTATTCACAGTTTTACAAAAAAACCTCTTCTCTGCATTCCCCGCCCCCCGCCCCCCTGCCCAGTGGAATAAATGAAAGTAATTGTGTATAGTTTTGGCAAGAAGGGAGGATCTTTCAGCATCACTCAGAATGATTTATCTCCAATAAATCTTGAGATTTGGTTTAATTATTTTCTACCCTTTTTTTGCCTCCTTTGGGGTGCTTAAGAGAACTAGAAAAAAGGGCAAGACTATTTGCACCTGGATTTATCCTTATGTAACCATCAGGTGTTCTGGCAAAGGAAGATACTGAGTTTGAAGGAATGCAGGAAAGCTGTCATCCGGTAGAAAATAAATTAGAGGTTAAAGAAGTCTGGTATTTTGTCATAGTGGTTTTTTGGAATCAAAAGCCTTTGACTTTCATGAAGATCATAATGAATAAAATATAAAATTGATCCAGTGTTTCTGGGTGTTACAGATTTGGAGGAGGGAGACAGTGAGGGTAGAATTTGCTGGTGAGTAAAACTTCTTCCACGCAGGTGGCTAAAACTTGACAAACTGCCAAAGCACTTAATAGCAGCCACCATTGCTCAAGTTCTCTTTCCTTGCTTTTAATTTTTTTTTCCAGACTGAAATGTCTTGAGCAAATGAAGCTGCCAGTAACTGCCATAGAAGAAGGGTTGTATAAGTGACAGAAAGAGAGTTTGAGTAAATGTTTGAGCCTGGTGAGGCTATAGGTGACCTTCTGGCGATGCAGAAATGGTAAGGAGCAAGGAGAATGGGTCTGCCTGTATGAATATGAGTGTGTCACTGAACCATGGAATTGCTCATTATTCTTCATAGATGTTAGATGGTGAAGTACTAGTTGTCTTGGCAGCAGAGATCATGCACATTAACTAGTATGTCTCTAGTGTCTGGCAATAGGCATAAATATTGAATATTGATTGAAGGATGGAATAGGATCCAACTGGAGTCAGAGTGGACCAAAAGGGCAGGGATAAGCTAAATTAAACTAGTGACAAGTTGTTAGTAGTTCTAATGGGTCCTGGAAATTCCAAAGTGTTGACTTTGGAGACCTAGCTTTTAGGCCCAGCTCTGTTCTGTCTGACCATGTGACCTTATCCAGGCCAAGCAGCCTCTCCAGACCTTAATCTTTTCATACATTAAATAAAGGAAAACAACAAAAAAGAATAATTACCTCATGTTTAATGTCACTTCTAGGTCTGATGTTGTATATTTAAGCAGAGTCATTCAAGAAAGCAGATGCTCAGGGAGGGAAGAAAGGAGGAGTGTGTGATTAAAAATAACATGTAAATGTAATGCAATTGGAAATTCCAGCATCAAATTTGTTACCTGTCTACAGGATAAAATGAGATATTACAACACATACCCCTGACTCTCGAACATTAACACGATTGAGAATTCATTTTTAAACTCAAGCAATATATGATTTTGCCTATAAAGATGCCATGACAAAATGAGAACCTCAGGCAGGAGTGGCTTTGAAAGAGCCTAATAGCTTGTAGTGACTTTAGCAAAACTTACGTCTTTGTTTGTTTGTTTAGTGCCTGCAAGATCACTTGACTGAAATGAAATACCCTTTTGTCTGATAACCAGGAGGCATATGAGGGTTGGGCACATATTCTCATAGATTGATTAAGGAAAACCCTGCTACTCAACTTGAAATAGAGTTTCCTTCAAAATGAAATAGACAGTATACACTTTTGGGAGACTGAGAAAGTATAGGGAAGACTTAGTATATGGCCAACAGAATGGTGTGTCCATAGGTCATCCAGGAAAGGGCCCTGCCCTAGAAGATACTTCTCTTACCTTCTCAATGAAAGGACTTTTCCATGGGACAAAATATTTTCTTCCCAATATCATATGCCATTAGCTTATATTCATGCTACTTGTAACGTAATGTACCCATTGCTGTTCAGTTATAGAGACACTATAGGACACAGTAGAACTGCCCCATAGGGTTTCTAAGGAGTGGCTGGTGTATTTAAACTGCTGACCTTTTGGTTAGCAGCTGAGCTCTTAACAACTATGCCATATTCATTCTAGAGCATAAATAATTGGTAGTCAAATATTTCCAGAGATTAGTTTGAAAAGGGGATAAGGGAACAATAGTAGTCATCCTAAAGATCCATATGGTTGAGGCTTGAGAATCATCACTACAATTTTGTTAAAAGCTGGTTCTAAAATAAAAGGTGAAGTTGGAAAAAGATAATGCTTATTTTACTTTATCATTTTAAAGGATTTACATACAATCCTAACAGGAAATACAGATCAACAGAATGATATAATAGAAAAGAAGCACCTTTCCTGAAATTGGGAGATAGGAATTCTTGATCTGTGGTCTTGGACAACTCAATATCTCTGAGCCTTTTCTTTTTATTATTTTAAATTACATCTGTAAAATAAGGGGAGATGTAATGATTTCTAAGAACAATTCAATCCTTAGTTTTTTCGTAACCTATAATCATTAAATTGTATAGTACAACTTTTTTTTTTTTTTTTCCAGAATCCAAAGGTTCATCATCACACATCCACGGAAGGCATAGGGACAATGGACCATTCAATTTGAGATTTCTGAAGATGAAGTTGCATAGATAAGGTTGAACCAACCTATGGAGAAACCTGAATTCCAGGATTGGAATTCTGATTTGGTTCTCTTACTCCTTTCTTCAACCAGTCAACATACAGTGAACTTACTGGGGATGACAGATCTCAGACTAATGAAAGAGTTAATTTCTGTAATAGTCACTTTTGTTTGCCAATCTGGTTCTTATGCAACGCCTGTAAAGGAGATACCAAAAAAAAAAAAAAAAATTAAAAGTTTCCATAGATTCAATTCCAACTCATGGTGACTTCATGTGTATAAGAGTAGAACTGTACCCTATAGGGTTTTCAATGGCTGATTTTTCAGAAGTAGATCAGCCGGACTTTCTTTTGTGGTGACTCTGGGTAGACTAGAGTGGCCAACTTTTTGGTTAGCAGACAAGCACATTAACTGTTTACACCACCCAGAGACTCTGTAAAGAAGATAGGACTCTATTTTTACTTCAACCTTACAGATCAAAAAGTGTAGACCAGAGTTACAGGATCTTTTCCTAATATTTCAAAGCAAATTAAGTGACATAGTCAGTACTTGAACCTAAATCTCATGATCAGACTTTTAAAATTAAGAGTCTTAATGTTTTTGTGGGTGAATTATTATTATCACTATTATATTTTGAATGTTTTAGTGATGCCATGTTTTTTCACCAGTGGAATGGATGCTGAATCATTTTTTATTGGTAGTTTTCTAAAATTGTTATTATTTGAAAAAATGGGGTGCCAAATACAAGCGGGATGTATCAGTCCCATGTTCATTGAAACACATTACACATGTGGGTTATATTGGTTCCATGGTGCAATCACAGTTCCTGGTTATACTTGAGCCATAAAATATCTTACTCATTTTCCAAAAATACAACTGAAACACTAAATATACATTGCACTTGTGACACATAATTGTTATCAGTTTTATTTAGAGTGGGCCACATGGGTACCATGTTCCATGAAGCACATCACACTCGTGGGACATATTAGTCCCATGGCCCAGGTAGTGCATCACAAACTGTTTTCACCAAAAAAATAACTCATTTACTTTAATGTTTCTGAATGCTGGTAACCATACCTTCCCAATAACACAAAGGAAATAGTAAACCTACTTGTAAGCCTCATTTTGCTGTACAGAAGTGAAGACTCAAAAGTTTCATACAATCACTCCCCTGAGAAGCATCCCCTCATGCAAATGGCTCTCAACACTCAAATGTGGCGCAGACCAACTTCCTTGGTTTGTAGTATCTGCCATGATGCTAGAGCGTACTAAAATGGCTCCAATGCATGTCATTAAACACCCAGGGGCGGAAAATGTAACTGGGTTACATATCTCCCAGCACTCATCTAGTTTAAGAATCCAAGTTCAGTGCTACTTTGACAAAACAGGTGGTTCAAAAAACCTTTTTCTTAAAATAAAAATAGACAGATTTAGCAGAACTATTTTGCAGCTATGTGACTAAAATTCCCCTTTGTAAAGTACCTACTTTTCTTTGCTCAACATAATTTAAATAGGGCATTCTCTAGACAAGCCATAATATTTCCAAAAGCGGTCTTCTTTGACTGCATTTTCCTATTTCCTCAAACATCGTCCCAATTCAGCAGTAAAATGTTTCAGTACATTTGGTTTCTAATACCTTCCAGTTCTTTTCACTCTGCATAACCAATAATCTGCATCTCATGGTGCCTTGTCTCTGACTGGCATTTTCTTATTTACTTTTATTTCCTATCATTCCATGCCCCATAGAAAGTAAATTCCATGAGAGCACCCCTGTTCTGCTGGCTTCATCATTTACCGTGTCCAAACTCAATGCATATCTAGTTCTCCCCTCCTCCTGTCCCATGATGCCCAGACACATTATTGATATTTGCTGGTTTATTTGACATTAGTTGACCCTGCTACTTTAAATATCCTCACCCTAACTTGCTTTATTTTTTTCATAACATACATTTGTACATGAATTATTATATATATCTATTTATTTATATTCTTCTGCCCCACTAGAATATAAGATCCATGAATAGAGGGACTTACTGATTATTGTTGTATCCCAGGCTTCTAGAGTAATGCTTGGCACATAGCAGATTTTTAATAAATATTTGTGAATAAACTCATGATAAGTGAGATGCAAAATACTAGAGTTGCTCAGAAAAGGGGAAAAACTGAGACAAGGAAGAGGAGAAATAGAAGAATTTCTAGGTGAGAGAAATAGGATAAATAATAGTTCAGAAAAGGGAGAGCACATGGTATAGTCAGGGAAAGAGGGTAGACTGATATGTGGTTGTGTAGAATTAGATTTTCATTTCACAGTAATCACTGCTCACTCTTTAAGCCATCTCTTTCCCTGGTGTGGCAATTATCTTCTAAGGTGACCCTACCTTCTGGTGTTTTGTGCTTTATGTAGTCCCTTACTATACTGAATAAAGTTGACCTATATAACCTGTAGAAATTATGATGTGTGGCTTGTGAGATTAGATTACAAATGACACTACAGATTCTGCCCTGCTCTCTTGGATCGGTAACTCTGGAGAAATCTTGCTGCCACATTCCCCAAACTGTTTAAGACCTAACAATCTTCCAGGATGTACCAATTATTTACTTTTATGTTAAAAATCATCCCAAAGCTTAATGAATCAGAACAGCAAAGTCATTTATTTTGGTCATAAATTGCAGTTTCAGAAGGTCTTGATAGAGATAGGTCGTCTCTGGTCTACTCAGTGTAACCTGAGGCAACTGGAAGGTTGAGAACTGGAATTGGCTGAGGGCAGGATAACTCACATGTCTTTTGATCGTGCTGGCTGTTGGCTGGGAAGACTCAAACAGCTGGAGCAGTTGGTCAGAACACTTACTCGTGTGTTGCTGTTTGACTTTCTCATGGCATGGTGGGAAGATTCCAAGAGAGCATCCCATAAAGAGAAAGGCAAGTAGAAGCTATACCTGTTTTACGACTTTACCTCAAAAGTCATATACGAGCACTTCTTCTGTACTGTATTGTTTAAAGCAACCATAAACCCTTCAGGGGGAAATAGAATCCACCCCATGATGGAGGAGTGACAAAATGCTGGAAAACCCTGTGGGGCCAGAAATCTTGCGACTGTTAGTTTTGGAAAATCCAATCTGACACACAGTCCCATTGTTTATTCTTGTATCCCTGCATCCTAGAGTAATGCCTGTCGCATTACAGTTTATAATCTATATTTCAATTTTTCAGAATTAATTGGAATATCTGAAAGAGATAATAATGCCTGGTATTTTTTCCTCTGCTCATGTTTATCTCTTTAAGTGGAATATTTCTCAGTTATTCCTTACTTACTGCCTACTCAGGCTTCAGGATTCAGTTTGGCTGACATTTCATCTTAAACTCAAATCCTAGCCTCCATTAGGTCCCTACTTCTGAGCTCTTATTTGTATTGAACTCACTTGAATACTAACCTACTTTTCCACTGGACTGTAACCAACCACAGGTGAGGTCTACATCAAATTTGTTTCTGTGTACGCTTTGCTAGATGAATGAAAATTTGTAGGGCTACAATAACTGGCATTTAAATATTGAATGAATGAGTCCAAAAAGATATTGGAGTCCCATTTCCAAAGGCCTATAATGTCAGGTTAAAGAGTTCAGAATGTATTCTAGGCAAGTCTACACAATCCTTGTGTTCACCAGTTAATAATGAGTATTTCTTTTGATGGAATTAATCACAGAAGGAATATAGAACTATCAAGACAATAGAATAAAATGTGGTAAGCCAAGGATGGGCAATAGAGCATTCTCAGATGATCCTTTAAAGGGCAACAGCTATCCTCCCTCTTAGAAAGCTTTTACATGCAGGCAGAGGAAAGAACTTGGTGAGCTTAAAGAATTTTTGCAGTCAGATGATGCCATTAAGCATTCTGGCTAAAGGGTTATTGTTACATGGCAGGGACTTAATTTCTAAACTGAGCAATTCCTGACCTGATTTTCTGGGCGCTGATGAGTCACACAAGCATAGACTTAGAGGCTTTACTGGTGTGGGTCATTTGAAATGTGTAGTGCTTCCAGCTTAAATTAGTATGGCTTTTACAGATCCCTTAATATGCATAATCTGACCCAATATTGAAACGGTCTTAAGAAAGATAGAGAGTTAAGAGGAAAAACATATATGAAGTGATTTCAGAAGATTTCCCAAGTGCTAGCAGACTAATTTGAAGGGCCTTAACTGAATTCTGATCAGAACCTCTCCAAATCTCCCTGTCACACCTTGATTTGGCCATCTGGCTACTCCAATTTAATATTTCCCAAACATGATTCAGCAATAGGGATGCTGGATTTGAGCTCAAAAATGATTTTACTCTTTAAAAAAGATGTAGACAGAAAAGATAAGGGCTTTGAGAGAAAAAGAGAGCAAGCTTGAACCGGGGTGGGCTTGACTGGCATTTCATATCAAAGAAGCTACTTATGCCAGGTACTTTATGTACTGTATTTAATCTATCACAACAATGTTTTAAGATATTGTACTCTCATTTTCAGATGAGGAAATTGAAGTCATGAATTTGAACAGAGGTCAAATTGGAACTGGGTTCTTACTTCAAAGATATTTCTCTTTTCCATTTGCCATCCCCTCTCTTGTTTATTTTTTAATGGATAAACATGGTATGAGTGATAAAGACAATAAACATTTTGGAATTTCAGATAATCAATTTATAAATAAACTGGAATTAGGCTGACTTCACAGCAGGGGTAAAGAATTAGCCTTTTCTTGGAAGACTGGTAGGTTTTAAGAGGTGAAATACAGATAGTAAAATGAAGGGAAGCGTATGTGAACAAATGGAGAGGGTATAGAAATGCAGATTGCCGAAAAAGGGGTCCATGGGAATTTCATGCCAATCAAGCAAATAAGTCGTTTGGGTAGCAGTAAAGTATAAATGGTTGGAATGGGAAGTGCTGCCTGTGGAGGGTTCTTATACCAGGCTAAAAGAGATAAGACCTTAAAAAAAGAAAAAGAAAAATTCCCCTGACGATGGAAGACAATTAACTGTTATTTATTTATTTTTGAATAGAGGTTATCTGATAGTATGGAGTCGCTGGGTGGTACAAACAGTTGACATGCTCAGCTGCTACCCAAAAGGCTAGATGCCACCTAGAGGCATCTTGGAAGAAAAGTCTGGCCATCTAAACCCATCTACTTCAGAAAGTTCAGCCATTGAAAACTCCATGGAACACAGTACTGCTCTGACCCGTAGAGTTACCATGAGTTGGAATCACCTTGACAGCAAGCGGTTTATCTGCTAGTATAAACTGATGGCTTTATACAGTTTATAATTAGATCGATGATGCATGGGCTGGGACCAAATATTATTGTTGTAAATTGGAAACATATTTTACTGTTAATGATGGCAGTGATATTAAGAGGAAGGAAAGATGCAAAAAGCAATACTTGACTCATTTCTGCTTTCCACGGGAGCTAAGCACATTCTTTGTGAGCTATGGTAGAAAGGACCCACGCTATGCTTTTGTTTTGTTTTTGGAAGGAATTGCCGTGAAAAATCATCTAAGTCAAAAGTAACTCACTGTAATATGTAGCAAGGGAACAAAGGAAATGTGATTCCAAGTTTTCATCCCAGTCTCATCATTACCACTCCCCTACCATAGGTCCCTGACCCCTCTTAACAAACACTAGGGCCAAAAGTCTCAGGCTCCAACTACACCAAAACATCCCACTTTTCAGTTCACACAAATGCACAAGTCCCTTCAACTTTCATGACATGTACTAATGACTTATTCGTCCTTCTCTTCTCCATCAGGAAAATTAAACCCAGCTTGAATGTTATGTGTTTCATGAAGCCTTATCCTTATTCTCCCACCTGGGCATCTCCATAATGGTACATATCTGTTAAGGCCCTTATCAGGTTGCATAGCATGTGCATGATTTTCCCCAAAACAGGTGACTTTGTTGGCTTTGTCTTTCTTTTCCAGTGTTCTATTTATGCTTTCAAATGAATGAATAAATGTTCTTGAATCTGAGAATCTCTATGCATTTAAAATCATGATTATTGAGAGAAGAACACTAATTGGTAAAAAAATAAGTAAGGAAGAAGAAGGATTTTTTTTTTTTTTTTTTTGCTGAGATGAACTTCAGAATGGGAGTGTTGAAAGGATAAACTTAAAACTTTTGAAACATAGAAAATATTGCAAATAGTTTTGCTGTCCAATTTAGGTAAAGTAAAAATGAAATCTGCTAGTCAAACCCTTCCATCAGGTGTATGGAAAAAGGAGCCAGTGAGGAAAGGCGAAGAAGAGAGAGAAATTGAATGAAATTCTAGCATGAAAGTAACACATTCAGCTCAAACAGAGACACTTCTTAAGTGAGTGGGAAGCCTTAAGTGTCCTGAGCCTAAGTTATAGTCTGGGCATAGCCTGAGCCCTGACACAGTGTTGGAAGCCATGGTATGTCCCATAGCAATGTCTCAACAATGATATTGGCAGGGTTTTTTATGTGGCTTCTGCCAAGAAGGGATAAGAAAACACTTATATATAACTGACTCCAGCACGTGGGATTTCAGACTCCCTTCTAGCTCTGCGACATAAATGGTCTTTCAAGCAGCAGGAGCTCAGGGGACTGGGCTGTCCTGAGACAAAACTGTAAAACAGTAACTGTCTCTGTTACCCTGCCATCACTTTAAGGTCCACGTTGCTTCCTGGTTCTGGAGCCCTGTGCTCTCTCCCTGCTCACCTCTTCCTCTCAGGACAGGAATTGGAACTGGAAGAAACCTGGACTTGGAACTGGAGCCCTCGCTTCTCTGCTAACTAGCTAGTTTAACTTGGTCCAAATTTTCCATCTCTGGGCCTGCAAATTTTTTTTTTTTTTTTTAAGCTTATTAATAAAAGTGATGCACAGAAACTCTAAAGACTCCTGTTAACTCTACTTTTCTTCCTCAGGACAATGTTAGACTTAATGCTGAAGCCAGAGGTCTCAAGGTGAAGTCAGTCCCTTGATGTGTTGTTGCAGTTATCAGTTTTATATTTAATTTACTTTATTTCTATTCCTTCTTGTACCAACCAAGCATGTACTTCTTAGAAGATGCACACAGTCTCAGAAGTCCATAGTGACCTCTTCAACTACTCTTTCTGCTTCTGTACTGTAAGAGGGGGTATCCAGGAGGCATCCAGCAGCCAGGGGTGAGTTTTCAGAGGGCCTAGGTGACTCAGAGGGATCCAACTGGACTTGTCCTCCTAAGCTGTCTTGCAGTTGTGTTGTTAGGTGCCATCAAGTTTGGAATTTCAGATCCTCAAGACTCAAATAGTAAACATCATATGTAAAATTCAAGTCCTAAGAGTCTCTAAGAGATAATGTAAAGCTATAAAACGTGATGGTTATATCAGAAGCTTTTTCCTTTGTCTATTTTTCCAGAAAGATTCAATCTGGTTATGTGCCTAAAGCCAAATATCTGAGGAAAGAATGCAATACTTTCTAACTTGTTTATAGCACTTTGTATTTTACAAAACACATACAAATCCAATTCAATAAGTATTATTATATATTCCCTTAATTTACTGACCACCCAAAAGGGAAGTGCCACATAAGCAATCATTATATAACTACATTATATAACTACATTTTCAACTGCAAAGAATAAAATCCAGTATTGTTTGTAGAGCCAGGAAGTCAGAAGCCACGTAGATGCCCAACACTAAGGGAAAGAATCAGTAAAATCAGTGGAAACTATCAGAATCAGTGAACTAAAGCCTGTGTTTTTAACCCAGGGTTATAAATCAGATAAAATTCAGAGAGCTAATTAACTTAGATGGTATGAAAAATTACATCTTCAGATTTACAAATATCTAGCTGATGTTTAGTATTTATTTAGTTATGAATGAAGGCAACAAACCACAGTTCTATTAGCATTATCCTGAGTTTGTCACCAACAGAAATCATAGACATTTTCAAATTGCATTAGTGTTGTAGACATCTCAAAACACTGCATATGCTAATCACTCTAATGGAATGATAGTAGTTATTAAACTGGTCGCTAAACCCCAAAAGAAACAAACTCATTACTGTGGAGTTGGTTCCGACTCATAGACACCCTATATGACAGAGTAGAACTGCCCAATGGGGTTTCAAAGACTGCAAATCTTTGCGGTAGCCTTTTGCCACACCTTTCTCCCATGGACTGTATGGTGGGTTTGAACTGCTGATCTTTCAGTTAGCAGCTAAGTGCTTAACCACTATAGCACCAGGGCTTCAACTGGTCGCTGTTGTTGTTAGGTGACATCAAGTCGGTTCTGACTCATAGTACAACAGAACAAGACACTGCCAGGTCCTGCACCCTCCTCACAATCATTGCCGTTTGAGCACATTATTGCAGCAACTGTGTCAATCCATCTTGTTGAGAGTCTTTTTCACTCACCTTCTACTTTAAGAAGCATGATGTAGTCACACCACATCAGCAAATGAAGAACCTGAAATCTTTACTACATCCATGTCATTAAGATTGACTCTAATTTGAGGAAGTAGATGTTTCCCAGTCGTCTTTTGAGTGTCTTCCAACCTGAAGGGCTCATCTTCCAGGACTACATCAGACAATGTTCTGTAGCTATTAATAAGGTTTTCACTGGCCAATTTTTTCAGAAGTAGACCACCGGGTCCTTCTTCCTAGTCTGTCTTAGTTTGGGACCTCCACTGAAACCTGTCAATCATGGGTGGCCCTGCTGATATTTGAAATATCAGTGGCATAAATTCCAACATCAGAGCAATGCACAAGTTGCCACAGTGTAATAGACAGATGAGCTGTGGAACTGGTCACTAGATCATATACTTTACAGTGTTAATAAACAAGCACATATGTTGCTAGCCACAGGTTTGTTAATATTTTGATAACTGTATTTCAGTATAATTGATTTTTTTATCCAATATATTTGCTTATATTCACTAACCCAGTGCCGTCGGGTCCATTCCGACTCTACAAATATCAAATTTATTACAGTCCATATGGCTCGTAAAAGATTATTCTGAGAATGAGCCCAGACTGCCAAAGAGGTTTACACACATTATCACTTAAGAACTCTTGAAATAGAGTTTAAGATATATGATTGCTAACCAAAAGGTCAGTAGTTTGAATCTACCAGCCATTCCTTAGAAACTCCGTGGGACAGTTCTATTCTGTCCTATAGGTTCCCTATAAGACAGAATCTACTTGATGGGAATGAGTTCGGTTTTGGTTTTTGAAATAGTTATATATGAGAATAAGGATGAATATTAAAAATGTGTTAAATATTAAGAGTAAGAATTACAATCAGGTCTAAAGCGTGATACTATTTACGTACATTTAGAAACCAAGGTAACCCTTTATTAATACGTGTTGTTATTAGGTACTGTTGATTCAGTTCTGACTTATAGAGACCCTAGCTACCACAGAACAAAACATTGCCCTGTCTGCACCATGCTCACAATTTTTGTTATGATTGAGCAATTGTTCCAGCCGCTGTGTCAATCCATCTCGTTGAGGGTCTTCCTCTTTTCTGCTGACCCTGTACTTTACCAAGCATGATGTGCTTCTCCAGAGGCTGTTCCCTTCTGACAATATGTCCAAAGTATGTAAGACACACTCTTTCCATCCTTGCTTCTAAGGAGCATTCTGGTTGTACTCCAACAGATTTATTCATTTTTTTGGAACTAACAGTATTCTTCGCCAACACTACAATTCAAAGGCATCAAGTCTTCTTCAGTCTTCCTTATTCATTGTCCAGCTTTCATATGCATATGATTTGATTGAAAATACCATGGGGGTGGGTCAGGTGCACCTTAGTCTTCAAGGTAACATCTTTGCTTTTCAACATTTTAAAGAGGTCCTTTGGAGCAGATTTGCCCAATGCAATGTGTCTTTTGATTTCTTGACTGCTGCTTCCATGGATGTTGATTATGGATCCAAGTAAAATGAAATTGTTGACATCTTCAATCTTTTCTCCGTTTACCATGAAGTTGCTTATTGGTCCAGTTGTGAGGATTTTTGTTTTCTTTATGTTGAGGTGTACTCTATACTGAAGGCTGTGGTCTTTGCTCTTCATCAGTAAGTGCTTCAAGTTCTCTTCACTTTCAGCAGACAAGGTTGTGTCACATGCATAACACAGGTTGTTAATGAGTCTTCCTCCAATCCTTACTTCCCATTCTTGTTCATACAGTACAAATTCTCAGATTATTTGCTCAGCATACAGATTTAATAGATATGGCGAACGGATACAACTCTGATACACTCCTTTCCTGACTTTAAACTACGCAGTATCCCCTTGTTCTGTCCAAACAACTACCTCTTAATCTAAGTACAGGCTCCTCATAAGCACAATTAAGTGTTCTGGAATTCCTGTTCTTCTCAATGTTATCCATAATTTGTTACAATCTGCAGAGTTGAATGTCTTTGCATAGTCAGTAAAACACGGGTAAACATCCTTCTGGAATTCTCTGCTTTCAGTCAGGATCCATCTGACATCAACAATGATATCCCTGGTTCCACATCCTCTTCTGAATCTGACCTGAATTTCTGGCAGCTCCCTGTTGACATATTGCTGCAGTTGCTTTTGAAAGATCTTCAGCAAAATTTTGCTTGCATGTGATATTAATGATATTGTTTGATAACTTCCTTATTAGGTTGGATCACCCATCTTGGGAATAGGCATAGATATGGATCTCTTCCAGTCAGTTGGCCAGATAGTTGTCTTCCAAATTTCTTGGCATAAATGAGTGAGCACTTCCAGCACTGCCTCAGTTTGTTGAAACACCCCAATTGATATTCCTTCAATTCCTGGATCCTTGTTTTTTGCCAATGCCTTCCGTGCAGCTTGGACTTCTTCCTTGGGTACCACTGGCTCCTGATCATATGCTACCTCTTGAAATGGTTGAATGTTGACCAATTTTTTTTTTTTTTTTGGTATAATGACTCTGTGTATTCCTTTCATCTTCTTTTGATATTTCCTGCATCGTTTACTATTTTTCCCATCGAATACTTCACTATTGCAACTCGAGACTTGAATTTTTTCCTCAGTTCTTTCAGCTTGAGAAATGCGAGTGTGTTCTTCCCTTTTGGTTTTCTATCTCCAGCTCTTTGCACATGTCATTATAATACTTTACTTGATCTCCCTTAGCTGCCTTTTGAACTTTTCTGTTCAGCTCTTATAGTTCATCATTTCTTCCTTTTGCTTTAGCTGCTCAACGTTTGAGAGCAAGTTTCAGAGTCTCTCCTGACATCCATTTTGGTCTCTTCTTTCTTTCCCGTCTTTTTAAAGACCTGTTGCTTTCTTCATGTATGATATCCTTGATGTCATTCCACAACTTGTCTGGTCTTTGGTTATTAACGTTCAAAGTGTCATATCTATTCTTGAGATGGTCTCTAAATTCAGGTGGGATATACTCAAGGTTGTACTTTGGCTCTCATGGACTTGTTCTAATTTTCTTCAGTTTGAACTTGAACTCGCATATGAGCATTTGGTGGTCTGTTCCATAGTCGGCACCTGGCCTTGTTCTGACTGATGATATTAAGCTTTTCCATCACCTCTTTCCACAGATGTAGTCTATTTGGTGCCTGTGTATTCCATCCGGCAAGGTCCATGTGTAAAGTTGCTATTTATTTTGGTGAAAAAAGGTATTTGCTATGAAGAAGTGCTACCACTTTCAAAATTCTACTGTACGATTTCCAACATTGTTTCTATCACCAAGGCCATATTTTCTGACTACTGATCCTTCTGTGTTTCCAACTTTCACGTTCCAATCACCAGTAATTATCAATGCATTCTGATTGCATGTTCACTTTCAGACTGCAGAAGCTGGTAAAGATCTTCAATTTCTTTGTCTGTGGCTTTAGTGGTTGGTGCATAAATTTGAATAATAGTCGTATTAACTGGTCTTCCTTGTAGGCATATGGATATTATCCTATCACTGACAGCATTACACTTCAGAATAGATCTTGAAATATTCTTTTTGACAGCAATGCCATTCCTCTTGAAGCTGTCATTCCCAGCATAGTAGACCATATAATCGTTCTATTCAAAATGGCCAGTACAAGTCCATTTCAGCTCAATAATGCCTAGGATATGGATGTTTATGTGTTTCATTTCATTTTTGATGATTTCCAATTTTCCTAGATTCATACTTTATACGTTCCAGGTTACAATTATTAATGGATTTTTGAAGCTAATTCTTCTCGTTTTGAGTTGTGCCAGATCAGCAAATGAAGGTCCTGAAAGCTTGATTCCATCCATATCGTTAAGGTTGACTCTGCTTTGAGGAGGCAGCTCTTCCCCAGTCACCTTTCGAGTGAATTTCAACCTGGGGGCTCATCTTCCAGCACTATATCAGACAGTGTTCTGCTGCTATTTATAAGGTTTTCATTGGCTAATTCTTTCCAGAAGTAGACTGCCGGGTCTTTCTTCCTAGTCTAAGTCTGGAAGCTCAGTTGAAACCAGTCCCTCATGGGTAACACTGTTGGTATCCAAATATTGGTGGCATAGCTTCCAGCATCACAGCAACATGCAAGCCTCCACATATACATACATACATATATAAGTATATATATATATATATATAGGTGTGTGTATATATATACATATATGTGTATATACATATATATATACACATACATACATATACACATACACATATACACACACGTATACATATATAGACACACCCAGACAAAACATACCCACACCAAAGAGAGGAAAGTAAAGAGTAAGTGAATATGTGGGGGTAGAAGTGGAGGTGGACAAACCAGGCATAAAAGGTAAAATAAAATAAAGGCTTTGTAAAAACCAATGATGATAGGTATCTACATATGATGGTCAAAAATGGAAACTAAAATTAAGAAGGTTAGGAAGTTGGTTACAGACCCATCACCTTCACCCCATACCTGCACAAGGCCGTTCAACCTCCAAGATAATCCTTAAGAAAGAGCCCTTTATCTTCTGATTCTCTATCATCAGACTGTTTATGTATGATCAAGTTTTTTTTTTTTTTTTTCCCTTTCTCTTTTCCAACTAGGAGGAGTCTAACATATGTATGTTTTTGGATTGTCCTATTTCTAGTCTCATCCAGAGAGCTTTTGTTTTTGTTTTCCATCACCACTTATGACTTTATCACTCCTTAAAAGCTCAGACCAACCCCTTTTCTAACATTTCTGGGAATTTTCTCTCCAGGGCAATTGACATTTCAGTAGCTCCTTAAACAGAAAAATAAAGTGTAGTGTTGTTTCATGACTGTGCGTTATACGTTGAGCTAAAGTGTAACACGTATACCATTTCTCTATCGAAGATTCCATTCTGTATTCTACTTATATTAGTCACAGCCCTTCATTTCAATCCTGACCTACATAATACATTGTCTCAAAATACTTGTTAATCAAAAATACATTAGGAACCTATTATACAGCCACAGTAGTCAAAACAGCCTGGTATTGGTACAACAACAGACACATAGACCAGTGAAACAGAATTGAGAACCCAGATATAAATCCATCCATATATGAGCAGCTGATATTTGACAAAGGCCCAGTGTCAGTTAATTGGGGAAAAGATAGTCTTTTTAACAAATGGTGCTGGCATAACTGGATATCCATTTGCAAAAAAATGAAACAGGACCCATACCTCACACCATGCACAAAAACTAACTCCAAGTGGATCAAAGACCTAAACATAAAGACAAAAACGATGAAGATCATGGAAGAAAAAATAGGGACAACCTTAGGAGCCCTAATACAAGGCATAAACAGAATACAAAACATTACCAAAAATGACGAAGAGAAACCAGATAGATAACTGGGAGCTCCTACAAATCCAACACCTATGCTCATCTAAAGACTTCACCAAAAGAGTAAAAAGACCACCTACAGATTGGGAAAGAATTTTCAGCTATGACATCTCTGACCAGCACCTGATCTCTAAAGTCTATATGATTCTGTCAAAACTCAACCACAAAAACACAAACAACCCAATCAAGAAGTGGGCAAAGGATATGAACACACACTTCACTAAAGAAGATATTCAGGCAGCTAACAGATACATGAGAAAATGCTCCCGATCATTAGCCATTAGAGAAATGCAAATTAAAACCACAATGAGATTCCATCTCACTCCAACAAGGTTGGCATTAATCCAAAAAACACAAAATAATAGATGTTGGAGAGGCTGCGGAGAGATTGGAACTCTTACACACTGCTGGTGGGAATGTAAAATGTTACAACCACTTTGGAAATCTATCTGGGGTTTTCTTAAAAAGTTGGAAATAGAACTACCATACAACCCAGAAATCCCACTCCTAGGGATATACCCTAGAGATACAAGAGCCTTCACACAAACAGATATATGCACACCGATGTTTATTGCAGCTCTGTTTACAATAGCAAAAAGCTGGAAGCAACCAAGGTGTCCATCAAAGGATGAATGGGTAAACAAATTGTGGTATATTCACACAATGGAATACTACGCATCGATAAAGAACAGTGACGAATCTGTGGAACATTTCATAACATGGAGGAACCTGGAAGGCATTATGCTGACCGAAATTAGTCAGAGGCAAAAGGACAAATATTGTATAAGACCACTATTATAAGATCTTGAGAAATAGTATAAACTGAGAAGAACACACACTTTTGTGGTTACAAGGGGGGGAGGGAGGGAGGGTGGGAGAGGGTTTTTTACTGATCAGTTAGTAGATAAGAACTGCTTTAGGTGAAGGGAAGGACGATACTCAATACACAGAAGGTCAGCTCAAATGGACTGGACCAAAAGCAAAGAAGTTTCCGTGATAAACTGTATGCTTCAAAGGTCACCAAAGCAAGGGCAGGGGTTTGGAGACTATGGCTTAAGGGCACTTCTAAGTCAATTGGCAAAATAATACTATTATGAAAACATTCTGCATCCCACTTTGAAATGTGGCATCTGGGGTCTTAAATGCTAATAAGCGGCCATCTAAGATGCATCAATTGGTCTCAACTCACCTGGAGCAAAGGAGAATGAAGAACACCAAGGTCACACGACAACTATGAGCCCAAGAGACAGAAAGGGCCACATGAACCAGAGACTTACATCATCCTGAGACCAGAAGAACTAGATGGTGTCCAGCCACAACTGATGACTGCCCTGACAGGGAACACAACAGAGAACCCCTGAGGGAGCAGGAGATCAGTGGGATGCAGACCCCAAATTCTCATAAAAAGACCAGACTTAATGGTCTGACTGAGACTAGAGGAATCCCGGCAGTCATGGTCCCCAAACCTTCTGTTGGCCCAGGACAGGAACCATCCCCGAAGACAACTCATCAGACATGGAAGGGACTGGACAATGGGTTGGAGAGGGATGTTGATGAAGAGTGAGCTACTTGTGTCAGGTGGACACTTGAGACTGTGTTGGCATCTCCTGTCTGGAGGGGAGATGGGAGGGTAGAGAGGGTTAGAAACTGACAAAATTGTTACGAAAGGAGAGACCAGAAGGGCTGACTGATTAGGGGGAGAGTAAGTGGGAGTATGGAGTAAGGTGTATATAAGCTTATACGTGACAGACTGACTTGATTTGTAAACGTTCACTTAAAGCTCAATAAAAATTATTAAAAAAAAAATACATTAGGATTGTTTGGTGTAAAATAAGGTATAATTTTCCCTGTACAAATTCTGCATTATTTATCTCTTTGGCTAAGGGAAAGTCATATAAACTCTTTTATATCACTCAAGATTTCTTCTTACGGATTTGATTAAACATCCTATCTTCTCATCATTAACCAGAAATGCCTTTTCTTCATGTGAATTTTCATTAACTTGATCAATGTCAGGGGCTCTTGAGCCATCATCTTAGTTTGTTGGCCACACATTGTCCTTCATTAAGTTGGTTACTTTGCTTCTAATTATTTTCCTAGATGATAGTTAAGAAAGAGCATCTGCTAAAAAAAATTTATCCTCATCTACATACTATTTACTATCTTTAATCCACTAGAATGTAAGTGCAATGAGGGCAAGGTTTTTTCTTTTTGTTTTCTTATGTATATCCAAGTTGAAGAACACTGTCTGAAACAAAGGAGGCTCTCAATAAATATTGTTAAATAAACCATACGAGCAATAAAGGAAAAAAAAAGTGAAAAAATTTTACATTTTTGTTTGAATTTTCTCTTAGCAGTCACTAACCTCCAGCCCTGAGATATGATGCTAGATACTGAAGTCATGCACAAAAGTATAATCCTGGGAATTTCTCTTTCTTCTTTTTAAATTTCCATAATGGGGGCTTACCACATGAGTTTTAATTACCAAGTTAAAGAAAAATGGTTTTTTGTTTTTTTTCAGTGATTTCCTTGCTTATAGCCTAGGAATTTTAGATAAGCTATGGTGATTATTTTTTGAGACTTATCCAGGAGTTGATTACAGCAGAAGAGCTTTACTACCTCTGTGATATGTTCTAGTTTTTAGGGAAAAAAGTTTAAAAAAATAAAATAAAAACAACTTATGATTTGCTGCTTTAAATAATTTACAATACGATCCTTAAAAAAAGTTAATTTCAGTGAGAAGAGAAGCAAATCTTCAATATATTCTCTCTCTTATTCTTTATTTAATTTTTAAACTTATGTTGAAATATCCATATGCTATATAGTTTTATATATATACTTTAGTAGAAAATCCTGGTGGTATAGTGGTTAAGTGCTACAGCTGCTAACCAAAAGGTCAGCAATTCGAATCTACCAGGTGCTCCTTGGAAACTCTATGGGGGGCAGTTCTACTCTGTCCTATTTGGTTGCTATGAGTTAGAACCGACTTGACAGCAACAGGTTTGGGGGTTTATACCTTAGTAACTGGACCCACGGTAGCATGGTGGTTAAGAGCTTGGATGCTAACCAAAAGGTTGGCAGTTCAAATCTACTAGCTGCTCCTTGGAAACCCTGTGGGGCAGTTCTACTCTCTCCTATGGGGTCATTATGAGTCACAATCGGCTAGACAGCAGTTTTTTTTTTTTTTTTTTTTGATATTTTAGTAATAGTTCATTTCCAAAATGTTTTCCTAAATAAACATTGTTTTAGTTATCTAGTGCTGCTATAACAGAAATGCCCCACGTGGATGACTAACAAACAGAAATTTATTTTCTCACAATTTAGAGGCTAGAAGTCCGAATTCAGGGCACTGGCTTCTTTCTCTCTCTGCAGCTATGGGAGAAGCTCTTTTCATCTTTAGTTTCTGTTTTCTGGTTTCTTAGAGATCTCCGTGTAGTTTGGCATCATTTTCCCCCATGTCTGCTTTCTCCTTTTATATCTTGTAAGAGGTTGACTCAAGACACACTTTATACTAATCCTATGTCATTAACCTAACAGACAACTCATTCCCAAATGGGATTATAACCACAGGCATAGGGGTTAGGATTTACAACACATATTTTGGGGAACACAATTCAATCCAAACCAGTTACTGATACTAAAAAAGATACATTTTCAAGACTAATTTCTGTTATATTGAATTCGTGACTCCAATCTCCCCAGTACCCTTATTAGACAAGATTCGTGTCTTAAAAAGTAACCACATTTCCCATGGCTAAAATTCCTCCTAGCAAGAGATTTAGGCACAGTATGTAGCTAGCAAACTGATGCAATCAATGCTAAATGAGTTCTGTAAAGAAAAATATTTTTCAAATAAACTATTAGGGATATTAAAGAAGAAAAATCTATTTTATGTAAGGGAAACCAATGCATGTAATCTATTTAAGTTTTAAGAGAATTTGTACTGATGCTAAATTCAGTAATTCAAAAAGGAGGAGAAAATAAGAATAAAAAGAAAAAGTGTATGTACTCCTAGGTAAAGGGGCTAATGTAATTAGAAAAAAAAAGTCTACAGAAATGTTGGGTTGTAGGAGAGATAAGAACAGTGGCAAGATACCAATTTTATCAGGTCAGTCCATTGCCTGCCAATCTTATTTAAACTTTATCACTTCCCAGATTGGAAAGGTGAGTTTCTAATTAGCTCCTTTTTCATCAGTCAAGGCTCAATCTCTCTAAATAATCTTTGGGTAATGATCATATCCCCACTCTGATCAACTTCAGGGAAAGTGGAGCCAAATATTAAACAGGTGCTTATGAAATCGTGCCCAAACACCTGTTCTCTTGACCTCTGGCTGACCCAGTTAACAAACCCAGTGTACTTCAATTAATCCGGGTGATACCAAATATAACCAACTCCTAATTAACACTGGACATTTTTCTCTTGATCTTTTGATTTGATTTTCTCAAATTAATCTTCAGTATATTTTACAACTACACAAAAGAATTACAAAGAACCTGTAATTCAATCCTAAAAAATGTATGTCTAATCTTGACCATAATGACAAAACCTATGCTTCATCTTTACTTAGTATGCATATGCATTTAATCTGCTCTATTTACCTTATGGCTAAAACAACTATTTGCTTAGAACTGTCAAAACATTTTCTGTATTTTTAAAAAAAAAAAAAAGTCTCTGATTTTGGTGTCAATCTGAATCACCTGGGAAAATTGTTAAAAAAGCAGAATCTGAGATATCATTTCAGACTCATGGAATGAGAGTCTTGAGGGATGGACCTAGGGATTTTCAGTCTTAACAAATTCTGCAGGTGATTCTCATGTAGACCAACATCTGAGAAACATAGGGCTGGCCTTATATTTAGAGGAAGCCAATTTTGAATAAAGTTTCACGATTTGGGGCTGAATATATTATGTTTCTGATGTTTTATTGGAGAGGATATTTACTTGTATAATGCTGTTGTGGGACTATTTCCTAACAAAGAATATATATATACTCCTCTGTGTGTGTGTGTGTGTGTGTGTGTGTGTGTTGGGATTCAGTGGGGAATAGAATAAATGTTCTCTCTACATTATGGAGTCAGAATGTTGCGGTGGTTAAACGTACAAGCTCTGGAGTCAGCCAGCCTGCATTTGGAACCTGGTTCTGCTATGCACAAAGTCTAGTAAGTTCTTTATCCAGTATCAACTACTTACTGCCTTTTCATCTGTAAAATGGGGTTAATAATACACACTTAAGAAGACTGGCATAAAGATTCAATGCTTGGTTCATAAAATTGCTCCATAAATGATAGTTTACTGACAACAAACAGATAAGCATAGTTCTTTCACTTAACATCATTTACTGTTTATACCATCATGGTTTTGAAGTTTGGCTGCCATAAATTTGGTAATTTATACTACTAATATTGTGTCCTAAGTATGCCATGTAAGTAAAAATTCCTGTTTCTCAGAAATAAATGGTTTCCCTTTAAGAGGCAGGCAGTATTTCTTAAAATCCTTACAGTAGCTACTGGAGAGCCAAATACTTAATGAAACATGTGTTCATTAAATACATATTGAGCTGAACTATATCTACTAACCAAAAAAAATCAATTACATTCACTAATCAAAAAAGCAAGGTGTTGGCCAGTCCTGCAGATTCATCTGAAGTTCTGATTTGGAGAAAGATCCACTTCCAAGCTCATTCATGTGGTTGTTGGCAAGATTCAGTTCTTCCTTGACTGTTGGAATGAGAATATCATGTTCTTGCTAGTGACAGTCCAGAGGCTACTCTCAGTTCCTTATCTCATGGGCCTCTCCAGCTAGCTTCATTAGAAAGAACAAGAGAGAAAAACCAGAGAGAGAGTGTGTTAACAAGATGTAAATCACAGTCTTTTGCACTCTAATCTTGACCACACTCTATTTATTAGAAGCAAGTCACTAGGTCCTTACCATGCTCAAAGGGAAGAGATTACACAAGGGCATGAATATAAGGAGGTATTGATCATTGTGAACCATGTCAGAAGCTGCCTACTTCTCTCTCTCTCTCTATATATAAAGGTATTATAACAATTTAAGTAGCCAGAGGGTTGATTAACAACTACATTTTGCCAAAGCATTTATTCTCAAGCTCTAAACTGCATTGAGAACCACCTGAACACATCTCCAGAGTTTCTGATTAAGTACATCTGGTGTGGGAGTGAGAGTTTGCGTTTATAAGAAGCTCTCCGGGGGTACTGTCATTGCAGGTTTAGGACCACACTTTAAGAAACCCGTTTATAGGATATACTATGTTTTACTGAACAAGGAAAATCAAGACTTTCTTCCTGGCTATAGTGTGAGATCTTTTGTCAGTTAATCTGGTAGACTTCCTGTCTGCTAAATAGAATTACCTCTATCTCTTCCCATCTGGGACAATTTCTGAAAGTGACTTTAAGAAAGTTTCCTGTGCTAGGGGGTGTTTTCTTTACTAGCCCTCTTTATATTGGGTAAATAAATGGGGATCCAGGAATTATCTGGGATGCTGAAATGCCATAGGCTGTCCTTGTGTAGGTTACTTAGAAAAGTTGACACTTGGGATGAACATTGAAGAACAGGAGGCAGAAAAGGAGAATTGGTGTACGGTCTAGTAAGACCACACTTTCGTTGTCCATTGCACCATATTCTTCAGCTTCACATGCAAAAAGAAATCTAAAAGACCAATTAACATCCTGGAAAGCACTTTGGAATTGCTTTCTAAACTTGGTATAATGAAAACAAATGGACATTTTGATTAAACAGATATCATTAGGATGACATGTTATGATCTCAGCCTCTAGTTTAATGATCTAATTAAGACCAAGAAAAATTCATTATGGATTCTCAGATCAAATAATTCATTTTACAGAGCCAAGGAAAAAGACTGTTTGTTCAGGATAAGAATACTGTCTCAGATGAATGAAGAAAAGAAAATCAACCTTGAGAAGTTTATGTCTACCTTTATTTCAAAGAAACCAGCAATGAAAGGTGCAAACTACTGGGATGGAGGAGGGCCTAGGTGTTGGTGGTATTTTTACTTCTAATCATCCCTTGCTGTATTTTACCTTAGCTTGTCCCCCTCAAAAGGAAAAGGAGTTGTGTGATAATGTGATAAGGTGGATAACCACAACTCTATAGCATTTTGAGGGGAGATAGAAGTTGTATTATAGCAAGAGGTTTAAGACAGCCTTGATGATTTGAGTATACTTTGACAATTTGTATATACATTGATAAAAGTAGTATCAATTTTAATTCATATCATTTCCATTTTATTTTGGAGTTAATGCAAATTGGAAAACCGTATGCCTGAAATCTCATCAACGGATGTAAATAGAACCGACCTATCTTTTCCCTTGCCGTAGGGTTTTTGTTGTATGTTTGTTTTAACATGCTTTATTTTGTGTTATTTGGTTTTGCCTTGTAATGGTTCCAAAAGGAAGGGGTTAGTTAAAATATTCTTGGAGGTGAGAAATCAGTGAATTATGGCTGGTGTCTCTTACAGTCAAATGATAATCAGCCTGGATCTTTGCATTTAGAATACTATCAAGGCATTGTTAAAAGGAAAGGAAAAATATATATATATACTGACTGAAACTATGTTCCCAGGAATAGGCCTGGTCTGAGAAGAGGTGATCTTTAAACATTCAGGGTTGTGAAAGAACACGAGTGACGCTTGATGAACTGTTGGGCTAGCCCATTTCAAAAAAATGTAAAAAGTTTATCCCCAAACCTCTTTTGATAGGAGTGATAAAGTGGTTTATATGCAGAGGTAGAATTGTTCAGTTCCAATGGGAATACTGGTGAGAAATAGTCAAGGAATCTAAGACCCCAGGACAGGAGAAATTTGAAAAGAATAATATTGTAAGGTAAGGGTGAGACACATGACCATTTAATGAGGAAAACTATTGGACTGTATCCACCAAAGAAACCAGCTTCTCATAATGATGGACCTTCAGAATAAAAGAAAGAAGAAGCTTTTGGGTAGGAATATCATCAGGCTGTAGATATCAGTATTGAGTCTTAGCTCACAAAGCAGGGCTTGAGCCTGTCCAAGATAACATTTTCATTCTTTTTTCCACTGAAAGATGAATGGAGCCCCTCTGAACTTTCTCACTGGCTCAGAGAGCTCTGAACTCTCTTGGATAGGGTCAGAAAGAGGCTTTTCAGCAGGAGTGAAACTCTGTAATTGCAAGAGTATCAGCTATGCTAATAATTATCCCACTCTGATCAATCTTAATCCAAGAAGGAAGACAGATGACTCAAAGGTTTCCACCTGAAATCTTAACCATCTTCACCAAGTTGAAATATCGCACTAAAAAAAAAAAAAATGATTCTCGCAAAGCAAGCGTAGGAAAGGAGGGAATTGTGTGGTCTCTTTTTATTTATTTATTTTTGAATGTAAAGTTACAAATGGGACCTGACAATCTCCACAATTCATTCTAATTTTAAAATTCTACAATGATAGTCCCAAATAAGCCTTTGTACAGCCCAAAAATTAGTATAGAAAATTAGGAAGATATTTCAAAGTTTAGGAAACTGTTCATGGAGGAAGAAGAAGTAAATATGACTTTGAAACATGGGTTAATTTGGTCTAGGTACATGGAAGAATGGAGATAATTCTAAGCAAAGGAAAAATACTAGTGAACTCCGAAAGGTGTAGTGACAAAACCGTTGATCTCAGGTCTTGGTTAGGGAGCGTTTCAGGCATGGAGGATTATTTAAAAGAACCTTATTGATCACCTTAAAACATTTTTTTCTGTATTAATAATTCATCATTTACATTTGCCAAAGTGACTATAAACAGAAGTTATTAGCTTAAGGGAAATGATCACTTGTTTTAAAGCACATTCTTCTAGTTTTGAACAAATATATTTGAAATCTTTATCTCAGGTAGTCATTAAGTAACAGCTTATGATGCTGTTGGGGGCAAGCGTGAAGAGGGAAAACTTTCATCATTATATCAGTTTTAAAATGTTAAATATTCTAGTCTAACACTATGCAATCATAACCTATGGTTATATATAAAGAAGGCTTTTGATACCCATAACGATCACAACAAAAAAGATTTCACGTGCCTGTTTTCACTGGTCCATAGTTCAGTCACTCCTCTACTTTTTCTATCAACTAAAGGTACTCAGTCACCTCTTTCAAAAAATAACCAAACAAACAAAAACTTTGAGAACCTTTGAAATGTGAAAGAGTGAGTCAGAGAAGAATGAAGAGTGAAGAGCACTGTTTCAAGTCTGTAAAGAGCTTAGACAAATGTAGGCTAGAGAAATAGCTAGCTTCTCTGACTGAAAGGTTCTCTGCAAATTTGGAAAGGTACAGGTAGGACCAGACTAAGGAAAGCACGTTAGGCTGAGGAGTTTGGTATTTACCTTTTAGGTTAAGAGGAGAGGCTTGTACATGAAGTGAGATAATGGTGTGGCATTTGCCCTCGGGCTAGTTTAATGCACTGCTTATTTCTCAAAGTAGGAACATTCTTCTCTTCATTACCCACTAAACTTTCAGAGTAGAGTCATGCTTATCAAACAAGCTCCTTTGGCCATCATTTTATCCTTGGATGAGAGCTCTGTCCTCCATAAATGCCTCATTTTTGGAATAAAATGGCTCCACTGACAGAAAGGCATTTTTACTTCATTTATTTTGCTTACAATATTTTGGCCAAGTTGAGTACTTTAAAGCATTGGAGGATATTTTCAAATATCACAGCAACAATGTGTTCTTGACCTTGCAGAGTATAATTAATAACAGACAAAACAGACCCAAATCATAATCATTTATAGAAAAAGCACAGTCATATACATCTGAAAATTCAGTTAAATATCCCCATTGAAGCTCAGATCACTAGTTGTCATTTGAAAGCAGCGGGTTAAGCTTAGGACCTCAGATATCAATAAAAAAAGAACAGGACTCAAATCACGTTGTATCTCCACATGTTCAATATCTAAAAGAAAACTTAAGGCAAGGATCCATGATTCTAATTATCCAGATGTATGGATGACCTGACGTTCAACAACACAAATTCAAAAAATAAAACTTAAAGAGTAGGACAGATCTTCTTATGAAATAAGAAAATGAAAGCGAATAACAATTAAATTCAGGAGAGGCAAAGCGAAAATTCCTGTTTACTGCTGGATTGAATGACGCAAGTAAACAAACATAAATAAATAAAGAAGATCACTCCAATATTCGGTTTAAAAGAGGATTTTCTTCCACTTTTCTAGAATGTCATGGCCCAATGCCTCTACATATGTTTATTTAAGAATTGTATTCATTCCTTTATTCAAACATTCATTAAACACCCATTATGTGTCAGGCATTGTACAAAGTATGGGGACGTAATGATATAATACCATTTATCCGAACTTTGACAACTGTAAAAACGCTGAATAATTAAACCCACTATGGGCAGAAGGGAAAACCTGGTGGCGTAGTAGTTAAGTGATACGGCTGCTAACGAAAGGGTCCGCAGTTTGAATCTGCCAGGCGCTCCTTGGAAACTCTATGGGGCAGTTCTACTCTGTCCTATAGAGTCGCTATGAGTCAGAATTGAGTCGACAGCACTGGGTTTGGTTTTTTGGCTTATGGGCAGAAGCGTCTAGATGTTGAATGCAGTGGCATGAAGTATGGATGGATTGGTCATATAGATACGGACAATTTTGTCCTTAATCTAGAAAAAAAGAGATTACAATTTCATTTTTTGCATTTCCCACAATTTACTAACCTAGCTTGAGAAGGAAATAGCCTATGCAAACTTTGTATCTTTTCTTTGTAAATTACTAATCTTAAACCCTAAAATAGACTCCTGAAGCCATGGTTGTATATATGGCCTTAACACTGAAACTGAGAGACTGGAGAGGAATGCTTCTACAAAACCATATTTCTGCTAGTTACAATGGCCCCTGACCACTAAGTCAAAGGTCAGGTCAAGCATGTATAGAAAGGTATTAAGTCTGCCATCAGTAAGGGAAGGAAACTTGGCACTAAGCACAGTTATTGTTATTACCCGTGGCCATTAAATATTATTATTGAATGAAATGGAGAGGTTATGGAAATAATGGTTTTCTGAGTTTTGACTTTGAATGAATAACTTACCTCAGTATCTCTTCAGGACTGAATTTCTTGGCTCACAATGATGTCCCTTCCAGGTGTCAAGACCATCCTTGGCAAACAGAAAGACAGAACTCATCCATGAATATATGTGTCAAACAGGTTTTGCACTGCTTCTTGTTGTTGTTGTGTGTCATTAAGTCAATTCCTACTCACAGCCACAGAAGCACAATTTGCAAATGTTAACTCTAGAGCTGGTATACTGATAGAGTGGAAAAATTGGTACTGAATTTATATAGAAAGAAGTTGCTCTTAGGCAACTTTAGGATTCAAACATGCAGGTGTGTAAGGTCTCCTTCACATGGAGATAGGTGGTACCATCTGTTCCCATGCCAAAAAATTTCATCTCAAACAATTTATTTTC
Organism: Elephas maximus indicus; assembly: GCF_024166365.1. Lineage (NCBI taxonomy): Eukaryota > Metazoa > Chordata > Mammalia > Proboscidea > Elephantidae > Elephas > Elephas maximus. The sequence goes on along the minus strand of NC_064829.1, from coordinate 49,082,543 downwards.
CAGTTCAGGATAAATGAGGGGGTGGTTCAAAAATATTCTGGGTAATGTGATGGTAGGATGGGCAGTAATTCCAGTTCATCCCTTGCCTGTGTGGAAGAGGTTAATTTTGGGGAGCTTGCCAAAGGACATAGACCCTCCTCCTCCTCCAGACATCTGTGGGTGATCCATTCCTCCCAAATGACCGTATCTGTCTTCCTCTGAGCTGACTGGAGAGCTGGCATAACAGACTCTCACAGCTGTGGGGGCACAGCTGACTATCTATCTTCAAAATGCACCACATGCCAGTTGTTTGGAGAGAGGTAGCTTGGAAAAGTGACTTCATAGGAAGAAAGCTTTACCTGAGAGCAGTCTTTCATAAGAGTATATTCCTGTTTTTCCTCCACTTATGCTCATAAAGGGGACAGTTCAGATGGGAAGATCCCTCCATAAGATAATGACCTTGCCTCTGGGGGGCTCTTCCTATCAGTTTTTAACAGCTTGACTAAGAAACCTGGGCTAAGTGCTTTGTTGAGTATTCACTACCTGGAATAAAGGTCATTGCCATTTTCCTGTGTATGGTGGCAGCTAGACAGTTGGAAAATTACAGTTGTATCCTATAAAAATTCCCCCCACTATTGCTCACAGGAGAAAAGCACAGTAATAGAAATTCACCTCTGACAATGAATTGATCCTAGGTATTCATTCATTTCACTTATTGTTATTTCAAATTTGATGTCATATTTTGAGGCGAACTTTGTATGCTTATATATTTTCAATGTGTATGTATGCAGGATCTAAATACATTTAGCTAAATGTGTCCTAATGCATGCAGCCAAATAACATGAAAGATACACACACACATACACACATACGTATGTAAAAACACACACATAAATACATATAGTGTGTATATATATATATACAGAGACCTGTGTGCTCTATAACCATATACAAAACACCATTCTGTTAAATAACATAACACTGAAAGCTCTAATTATATGATTCTTCTGAAGGTTTTATATAGATTTCCATGTCAATGTCTCTGCCCCTCTTTTTAGCGTGGATAAATGGAGAAGGGGCAAGTAACAAGACTTTGATGTGATTTTAATGCTTTTTAATTATGGCTGTGTTCATACGATTGGCAAATGCATTGATTGACATTTCCCTTAGTTAACCAGTTCTTTGACGGAAGTAATAAATTACATCCAATGACAGCCAGTTACTTCTGCACCCAACAAATGACCCTCCTTAGAGTCAAGGGTGCTTTTTGATTTACCTAGTAGATATGGTTTTTATGGTTCATATCTCATATTTTCTACGAATGGGTAACTGATGTCTAGTGCACATTTATTAATGGAATAAAATGTATAATAAGGTTTTTAATAACATAAGCATTTTCTATGGTGAAGCAGCTTTTTTTTAAAAAAAAAAATTAGAAGGGCTATTACATATAAAATACTTAGTGTAACCCCTGGCACAGAGTGAGAGTTTGGTGAATATTTATTATGATCTTATGACTATAATGGGAACTAAAATAGCCATGTCAAAAAGGTCACATCTAAATGTTTTTCTTCTTCTGTTTTAAAGAAAGTGATGATCTGAGAAACAGAGTGAGAATTGATCATGTTCCATATACGAGTCCATCAAATGGAGTCAGGACTCTGTAAAGACCAACAGATTCATGCTGGGTTATAACAGAGGAAAAAACCAGATTCTGGAAAACAGAGAACACACTCAAAGGAGCTGTTGCTTTTTAATAGCTAAATCTGGAACTTGCTAGTTCAAGAGACAGAATAAAAAAGAGGTTATCCATAAATACTGCTTTTAAATGTTGTGATTGTTGTCCTAATCTAAACAGTCTCATTGCCTCAGTGGTTGAATCCTTAAAAAATAAATGTCGTATTTTAATATATAAAATCTGTTTTTGCCAATGAAATTACATTTTATTTGTTCCGTGTATTTGGCTGAAACAACGAACTCAACCATACCAATGGAAGGCCGCTATGAGTTGGAGCCAACTAAAGGGCAACTAACAATGTTTATGTTTTGGGGTTTTGCATGAAACGTTATTTGAACGATGGCACTGTTTAAAATATTTGAAAAGCAGTAGTCTAAGACTAGTAGAGTATACATGCTCTCATAGACTTGGGTGCACATAGAAAGTGACATCAGAAGGTGGCAGATTTCCAGAAAATAGAAAATCAGAGGAGGTAAAATTTCTTGGTATCATTTAAATAAAGAGAGAATATCTACTTCTGTTTTTACATGTCAGGTTAATCAAATGTGAACTGAAAGATTAAATAAATATTATATATATTCAATAGTACACAATACATGAGAATTGTGATTACAAAAATCAATTGCTAGTGTGGGGGTCCTTAAGATAGAACTTTGGAGACTATTTCAAGTTCATTTCCTAAGGACAATAATAATCATGCCTTGTATTCATAGATTTATAATGATTTTTCCAAACAATTTCACGGTCATTATTTTTTTCTCTTTCTAAAAAGAGCCCCACAATATGTGAAATATTTATAATTAAATTAACTTTGGCTGAGTAAGTGGAAGGTTAGAAAATACATAGTTTACCACAGTCCACAGAACAAAATGATTCCAAAGATGTCTAAGAGGTCTCAGAGAGTCCACAGGAGGCTAGGAAGGGGCAGATGATCTCCCCTGGGTCGTCTTCCCATCAGAAGGGAACCATTCTGTAATACCTGATTAATATATTAGTTTTCCTTCTCCAGTCATTTTACAAGATAGCATCTGTCAAAAGCAACCTGGGACAAAGCTCAGAAGGAAACAACTGTTTGCAAATCATTTTTGTTTGAGATGCAAATCCTTTTCCTCGGAAAGAGAACTCTATCTCAGGTTTGAGCTCTCCTCTGAGCAATGATGGATACTATCTAAAAGAAAGCTTTTCCCCCTTTGGCTAACCTACAGAAAATGGTCACTACAACAAAATCTCAGTGAAAGGAATGTGTCCTTTTTCTTTACACCGATGAGAGTTCTCAACATTTTCAGAATATTTCATTGTCTTTGTTAAGAGCATGGTGAATGTGTGTAGGGCAATAAGGAGAGGGTTAACAGAGAACAGGGAGCCATAAAGATTTGCTTAGGAGAGAAATGGGCTGCTCTAAGAGGAAGGGGGTAAAACAGACGGTAACAAAGGGCCTCGCTGTCAGAAAATCATCTTCCCTAGTACATTGATAAATTTACTATGAGAAGCCCTGCTTTGGCTCTTTAGCAGTTTAATTTCCTACAATCACCTTTGGTGGAACAGCTGATCTGCATAGTTACTGCAGGTATTATCGAAGTTGAGATCGAATTACTTCTATACTACCACCAAACACAAAAAAAATAAAATAAAATGAAGAAATCAAAAACTTTATTTTCAACATTTTATTTCTTCGTGCCTGTTTGGAATAGTAACTACTTATTTTAATTCTGTTTAAACTGCCTTTCCATAAATATACTAAATAGAAGATTTAAACAGAAAGAACTGGAAGATGCTGTTGAGCAAAACTGCACTCATCTAACCAAAAAAGAACTTTGGAAAGGAGGAAAAAAAAAAAGCACAAATGGCAAGACTTTGAAGAATCTACTGGTTATCTTTTCCACTCCAGTGATTTTTAGACTCCCCCACCAAACTGAAACATCATTTTCTCAACAATAATGTGATACATTTTTGACATCACAAAAGAATGTTTCTAAGGCATAAAAAATGCATTTCCCTTATGTAATCAAAAACAAAAACTCTATAAATTATAATGCAATGAACAGCCCAATTTGTCTATTGAGTGTATTTAAACAATATGTGCTGATTAAGCTCTTAGTCATTTGTGCTAACATGCTAGTGAAAGCTTTTTGAATCTGTTTTAACCCATATTAAATGCCTGAGTGGTAGCCCTCAAATAAAAAGTAGAAAATTAACCCTAGCCTTCGTTCCTTTATATATTGTAATAAATTCTGCTGCGTATCTCTAATACATTTCTTACTCACACAGAATGCCAAGTGGTTTGATCCTTTGGATGGAAAAACCAGGGAACGAATTTACACATTAAAATGTAAAACAATTCAACAATGCAAGCAGTGTTTTCAGGAAGAAGATGTGTTTTCTCTGTTCCTTAATAGCTAACTCTTCATGGCATTTTCAGCTTTACATATAAGTAGGTTTTGTTAAAAGTTTGTAGAGTATCTTTTTTTTTCGTCTTTGTCATCCTCTGTCCTGTTGAGAATGTCTTGGGACTACCTTGAGCATTCATACTTGAATAGATTCTACTTCTTTAACATAATGATTTGCAAGTTATAGGGACATTTGCTAGATAAAGCAAGTGTGGTATGTTTCTACCCACACCTTTTGCCGTGAAACCTCTTTATATGCACAGAGAAAAAAATGAAAAGAATGAAAATGCTCCACGATATTGTTAGCAGATCTTTGCGCAGGGATGAACCTTCATAACAGAACATCAGAGAACATCGCAGCAGTCCATGAGGTGGCCACTTCTGGGGCATCCTTAAAATAAAGGGGTCTGACACCCAGGCTCTGACCACGGATAGCATAGCATCTAGCCTTCTAATTGTCAACATTCAAGTTTAACGAAAAGGAACGCGGGGACTGTTATAACATAGATTCAGTACCCACATTTAATAATAGGATTATCTTTGGAAAACAAAATGTCAGCCAGCTCATTTAATTCTGTTTTAATAAATATTTGGAAACAGAAAATTAAGCAGGAGGCTCCCCTCCATGACTGATGTCTGCTGCATAAGTGGTGAAAATGAAAGCAAGAACTCATATAATAAAAGCAAAGATATAGAAGGCAAAGCACATAGTGATGACCAGAAGCAAGCACAGGGACTCTGTGACTGGGTCATATTGTTTAAACTGCTCTCTAGGTCTCACATCTTTTTCTTCTATAATATTATTTACCAAACAACAACAACAAAACCTAAACACATTGCCTTCAAGTGTATTTCAACTCAGTGACCCTATAGGACAGACTAGAACTGCCCCATACGATTTCCAAGGAGTGGCTGGTGGATTCAAACTGCTGACATATTGGTTAGCAGCTTAAGCTCTTAACCACTGTGCCACCAGGGCTCTGTAATACTACTTAGCCATGAATATTCCTTCCAGAATTAATATTTCATGTCTGAGGAGATTAATTCCACAGTTTGCTGAGATAAGAAGTAAAAACTGAAGGCCATCCTTGAGTCATGGCTCTATCCCAGTACAGAAGCAGAAATTTGGGTTTGGAGAACCGTAGTTCCAAACATATGAACAATTGATAGGATTCTCCAGATTGACCACAATGCCACACTCCTTCTTTATCCACCCTAGAAATATTTTACCTATCTATGTTTGTTTTAGACTAGGAAATCTGGTTCTTAGATTGGAGGATCAGAAGACTTATCCTAGTTCAACAGTTTATATGACTATGGAATAAATAAAACTTTATTCTTCTTCCTGAAACCTAATTCTTTCACACTTATAACTCATTCTGTGCATTGTTTCTTTTATCAAAGCTCTAATTCTACCCCAGATCTAATATTGGGACCTACAAGTTAAATACGCTAGGTATCTAGGAAGAATGTTATTGCCACAAGTGGGCCATCACCTCCTGTTTTTAATGTATAAAACAAGGTCTGTTTTTAGTAGTAGTATAAGAAACCTGACTAGTCCCCTAATGAAAGGACTAATATAACTAGAGTTTTTTTTAACTAAGAGTTGCAGAAGTAGAGGAAATCAATCAAACAAATTGACATCTAGTATGCTGCTGTGCTCTAGTGCTACTTTCACTTTAGTAGTTTGCACCTGTGGCAATGAGCAAATACTATCATTGACTAATATTTATTGAGTACTTACTATGTCTGTTAAAAGCATGGGCTCTGAAACCAAACTGTCTGGGTTAGAATTTTCATTATACCACTTAATGGTCTTCAGTCATTTATCTTTTCTATTTCTTGTGTTTTACTTGCTTTATAAGGGGTGAGGGTAATAATAATAATAATACAGACTTCATAGGCTTATTGGGAATATTACATGATATTTGTAAAACATTTAGAATTATGACCAGCCAAAAGTTACTATGCAAATATTATTAGTTACTATCATCAATAATATTGTTCTTAATGTTGTTACAATTATTTGCACATAGTATGAACTTATGTTGTGTTATGTACAGGCAGTTCCTGGATTATGAATACTCCACCTATGTACAACTGTAGTTATAAACCAACTACTGTAAAACCTAATTATATCAAAAATTTGAGGTTTATACAATGGTTCATATTAACAAACAGGCACTACTTTGTGACACACATCAAAACATTATTATTTTTATTACTATATTATTATGTTAAAGATATTTTAGTGTATCTGGAAGCATTTCTTTAATATTTTATACACAGAAAGGTACACTATACACTATATACTAAGACAAACATTTGACTAACTGATGTTAGATACTAATTATACCTAAGTGTTCCAACTTATGTGCAAACTTGACTTAAAGGCAGATTTAGGAAGAAAACTCGTTTGTAATCTGGGGATTGCCTGTGCTTTTGTTTTAATTAATTCTCCCTGAACTTTAAAAGTTAATTATTATTAAAATTCTAGTTTTAGACATAAGATGAGACATAGAGAAATTCAGTAAATTGTGCAAGGTTGCATAAGAGAGTAAATTTTAAATCTTGGGCTTCCAAAATGCTTCTGTACAGTCCCCCTTTGAGTTCTCGCTGGTTAAGCTGCTCCTCCTTATCCACATTCACACTTGGTCTCCACCTAGGACTGTTGCTCACATCAGTGAACATGTCTGATTTCCAGACTGGGCCTCTTTACACCTGGCCTGTCTAATTTTAATGGCCCTAGATCTAAAAGCATAGGAAGAGTGATGTCAAGTCAAATTTCTCAACTTTGTTGGGAGGATTTAGATAGCTTTTTTTATACTTTCAGAAATTCATGCCTATAAGTTGCAACTGTCTATAAAAAATTCATAAGAGGTTATAGCGTTTGGTCTTTTAGAAGATATTGTTACACACACACACAGTTTTAATGGTAAACTTTTAGCCTGTGTATTATCCTAAAAGGGTGAAAATTTAGAGGTAAGCATTTGTTCCAGAAATATGATTGCCCTAACTACCGAGATATTAGATATTCCTGAATATATATTAGACCTTGTTGGCATTATATAAAATGACTATCATAGTCCCTGACACATAGAAAGCTTTCAAAATAGTTTCTTTCAATTCCTTTTCTTATTCAATTTCAGAATGTAGATAAAAAGCCCTAATTCCTCTGCTCTTCCAACTTGTATGATATGTCTCCTTGGGTTTGGGTGACAACTGCTGCTTTGACCAACTCTTCCCTTGCTTCTGGCACGGACAATGTGAGAAGTCCCTCATATCTCTGAAGCAGTACCACTCACTCAATTCCATAAGCTAGTGACCACTACTTTGTAGCAAAGAATATACATTTACCTTATTCACGTTATACGCTGCCAGCACACAATGTTGCCTTTTTGATCACAATTTTTTACCAAGACTCCTGAAATACAGCTCTTCAAAGTTTTTACACTTCAATGTAACCCCCTTTCCTTACATTTTTGAGCATAGGCCCATGGAGATTGTGTTGAAGAACCATATGAATTCAAAATTATGGAGTCTTCATCAAAGACAGTCATTTTCTACAGACAGACTTACTGTCCGTCAAATCTACTTTCCTTTATAGTTTCTTAGCCTGAGATTCCTCATATACTTATCTGAATAGTAATCATATTATAAACACTAAAAGCAACAAAAGGCACCAATATCAACGCAAGGTGCTATACAAAGCTCTTTTGAGGCATTCTCTCATTGAATTCTTACAAAAATTCTATGAGATGGATCCTAATAATCATGAGTAACAATCATGATAATAATTATGAAGAAATGAAAGCATGGAGCAATTAAGTCCAAGGTCACACAGCTACTGAGTGGGAGAGTGAGCCAAAGGAAACTACTTATGCCCCCCTATGATCAACATAATATCATAAAATAATATTACCAGAGGTTTACACACAGAAGAAAATTAGGTGAGAATGCTAATAATTTCAGAGATAGCAAAAAAGTTCTAAAGTATGAAAAGCAATGGACAGGACTTAATTCCCAGTCCTTGCACAAAGAATCTTTTTGACCTCAATAAATCACTTGATCTTTCTGGGTAGCTATTTTCTCATAGGAAAAAAAATATAACATCAAAACCTATCATTGTCAATGTTCACTTCAGATCTAAAATTGTATGCCATATTTTAATATTTTCCCACCAGTTTCCTGCTTATATCAACTATATTTCAATTGCTTACACAAGTTTCACCTGTATGGGGCAGTTCTACTCTATCCTATTGGGTCGCTATGAGTTGGAATCAACTCAACGGGTCTGGTTGGTTGGATACAGATTTCACAGGGTCTATCAAGAAGACATCATGAAAAGTCACCAGGATAGAACTTGAAGATTTGGCCCATGATTTCTAGTAGCACATTCATTCATAGACAATCTAACAGTCCACCTATATGAATCTTTATATATTTAGTCAATTGCAGCATTCAAAAAGTTGAGATGCTCAAATAAAACGTATTAAAAATTATAAAAATTTTCACCAGTATATGTGTTCCTTCTTTTCTAGTTACAACATAGGTAACCCTGAAAGGTGCCATAGCTTCCTTAGAATTTAACTTTAACCTTTATTTGTTCCAACTGAGAAGTACCCTTCTACTTCTGAAGTCCTATCAAGAAAAAAATGCCACACCTTTGAATTGTGTCCCTACCTTAGTTAGCTCCAATTCAAATGAAATACAAATCAGAAAATGAGGAAGCTGGGTTATACATCTGTGTCAGTTTATCACTGATTACAACTGGGCTCATCTGGATTTCCTGGTGTGAATCATTTTGAATGAAGAAAAGATCATACACCAAAGCTATTTGTTTGCTTGTTTCTTGTTTTAAATGTGCTTTACATCAAGAATTGAGGGAAGTGGAAGAAAATATCAATGACAATAAAATCAACAATTTACCAGGTAGTTCACGGGGAAAGTAATTATAAATAGATGGAAAAGCACTAAAAAAGTTTCAGTGTGCCAGCCCCTCTGCATATCTCTTTCTGCTTTCAAGGATGTTCCACTCAACTTTATGTAACTAAAGAAAAAGCCAATCCCCCAGGCATTTATGAATACTAATGAATAAGATAATTTTCATTTTAAAGGGGATTTTAGTTGTCCATATATAAATATGGATAGATTAAATGGATATAGATATATGGATACAGAAGGAAAAAAAGAAGACTATTCTGCAACTCATTCAGTTCTGACCCACTTGTGGAGAAGTGAAAACCTGAAGTTGCTCTCGAGAATAGTGAATTTTGTAGTGAAAGGCAATTTTGAGATATGTGGATCTAATAAAGATAATGACTAGACTATAAGACAGGTAATGAATGCTGGTGAAGCTGTGGTTAAGTGCTCAGCTGCTAACCCAAAAGTTGGCAGTTGGAACCCACAAACCTCTCACAGGAGATAGATGGGACGGTCTGCTTCTGTAAAGTCTACAGTAAGATTACAGATCTGAAAACCATATAGGGCAGTCCTACTCTGTCCTATAGGGTTGCTACGAGTTGGAATCACCTCGATGGCAACAGGTACAGGAAAGCTAGTTTGCAGGAGAGAACAAGAGAACAAAATTTCACAGGGGAACTTACCAGGAGTCAAAACAATTATCAAACGCTGACCTCAGAGACTATTCTTTTCAAAGAGTCACAATAAAATTGGATTTGTTTGTAGAGGAATTCATGCCCCAGGGCATTGTTAAAAACAATAGAGCAATGAATTTACCACAATTAGTGAATTTTTTTTTTTTTTTAGTGAAATTTAACAGCTGAGTATGTTCAGTGAACCCTAGAGGCATAGTGTTTAAGAGCTACTTCTACTAACCTAAAGACTGGCAGCCCGAATCCACCAGGCACTCCTTGGAAGCCCTATGGAGCAGTTCTCCCTGTCCTATGGGGTCACAGTGAGTCAGAATGGACAAAAGAGCTTTGTGCGTGTGTGTGTGTGTGTGTGTATGTGTGTGTCGTCAGGGAAAGAATGGAAGAGAGCCCTACCAGCGTGACTGTGCATGTACCCAAGCTGCTCTTTCCTGAGGTAACATAAGAGGCTTAATAGTGTTTGAGGGAGGAGGGGGGTAAATTTCACTGCAATAATCCATCCAGTTGCTGAACATATAAATCATCAAATAACAATAACATTATTTGGGTTGCTACAATATATTATCTAAAATATACAGTTTCCAACCAAAATTTTGAGGCATGGGAAGAAAGAGGAAAGTGTGACTCATAAAAAAAAAAAAAAAAAAAGAAACTGCCTGTGAGACTCACCAGATGTTGGATTTACCAGAAAAAGATATCAAAGTAGCCATTATAAATATGTCCGAAGAACTAAAGAAAACATGATTAAAGAAAGAAGATAGGTATGATGACAATGCCATATCAAATAGAGAATATTAGTAAAGATATAGAAACTATTTTTTAAAAAAATAGAAAATACAATGCCAAAATTAAAAAAAAAAAAAAAAGTCACAGTGCATTTGTACTGACAGAGATAGAATTATAGAACTTGGAGATGGATCAATAGAGATTATACAAGCTGAAGAACAGCAACAAAGAAGAAAAAAAGTAACAGAGGCTCAGAGAAATACAGAACACTATTAAGCGAGCCAATATACATGTATGGGAATACCAGAAAGAGAAGAGAGAGCAAAAGAAAAAAAAAAAAAATCAAAGAAATAAATAGGGGGAAGCCTCCCCAATTTATTGGAAAAAAAAAATTACTGAATCAGAAAACTCATCACTACCTGTCTGTCAGTTTATCATACTCTGGTGGCTTAAATGTTACTGTGATGGAAGCTATGCCACCAGTATTTCAAGATAAAATGCCACACAGCTGTTCTTACTGAAATTCAGTAGTTTTTCTTGCATAAATGATCCTTGCTGCAGGCCTTTGATTAACTTCTAGAATTCTGAAAAAGTTGATTATGACAATTTTTGCCACTTTTCTCATTGTTTTTATGTAGGAGAGAATTTTTGGAGAGCTTTACTTAACTATTTTCATTGATGTAATCCTGTTGCTTTATTTTAAGAACCACTCAGCTTAACTTCCAGATTGGTAGACAGCATACTGAGCATCTAAAAACTGGTACTATAAAAGCATTTTTTTTAAATGAAAAAAAAAAAAAAAAACTTTCTAGTAATATATACAGTCAGTTTCACAATTTTAATACATGGTGTTCATCTTAGTCATCTAGTGTGCTATAAGAGAAATATCACAAGTGGATGGTTTCAACAAACAGAAGTTCGTTCTCTCACAGCCTAGTGGGCTAGGAGTCCAAATTCAGGGCGTCAACTCCAGGGGAGGGTTTTCTTTCTGCCAGCTCTGGAGGAAGGTCCTTGCCATCAATCTTCCCCTGGTCTAGGAGCTTCTCTGCAAAGAAACCTCTGGTCCGAAGGATGCACCATGCTCCTGGTGCTGCTTTCTTTGTGGTATGAGGCCCCCCACCTTTCTGCTTGCTTCTCTCTTTTATATCTCAAAAGAGATTGGCTCAAGGCTCAAACCAGTCTTGTAGATTCAGTTCTGCTTTAAAGCTGTCTATAATCCCATCTCATCAACATCATAGAGATAGGATTTACAATACACAGGAAAATCACATCAGATGAGAAAATGGTGGACAACCACACAATACTGGGAATCATGGCCTAGCCAAATTGTCAGATATTTTGAGAGGACACAATTAAATTCATAACAGTGTTCACGTTCATTACATTGCTTTGTTCTTAACTGGCTAAATTGATGGTAGCTTGACATATGGATATTGTTTGCAGTGCACAGAGATGTCCTCCTGTGGACCAGGCACAGTTTATACAATGTACTTGCATAGACAAAGCATATCATAGCTTAAGCAACATACTTCAACTAAAGAAGGAGCAAAACTTACAAGAAACAATCAAAACCAAGTGATGAATAGTGGAAGCCAGAAATCAGACTGCCTTCTCAGAGCAAACCTTGCAGTATTAAGTAGAGAAGCAGAGAACAGTCAGAGTCCAAATAGGAAGCCCTAGAAACACAGGTTTATAGAAGTTATATTGTTTTCCTCTAAAAAAAAAAAAAAAAAGTAAAGAAAATGCAATAACTCTGCTCATTGGTGGGAGCTTTATAGCTCTACTTTGGTTTGGAGGGTTTCTTTTTTTGTGTGTTCAAAAAATATGAACTTAGGAAAAGCCAATTTCATGTGCTGTTAATTTAACTCTCAACAATAAAACCTTACTTGTAGTGCTGGAAAATGAAATTACCCTTTCTATACCCTTTTTATCTGTCAATTAAATGCTTCTTTTTCACCTCAAAATAAAAACCCTACACATTATTTGTAATATATCCTTATCTCTTGGCAAAATTAAAAATAGATGGAAATCCACAGCAAGACTCCTAGCAAACACTATCACTTAAAGATGTTGGCACAATGATCCTGAGAGCCATTATGTCAAGGTTCACACCTCCCATGAGATGATCATTTTTATAGGGATTTGTGTTGTTACTTCCGCATTTAATGAAGTATGTGGAGCCATACTATTTTCTTGGTGATTATGTATAGTAAAAGTATCTATATTGTTTTAGCCCAGCTTTGGGTGAGTTTATGTTACTCATGCCCCATCTTCTTTGGCATTATCCACAATGGAAATCAGGAAGCTGAGTTTGTAAGGTAGGAAAATGTGCCTAGGATGTACAAAAAGACTATACCATATAGATGGTACTCTTTCTCTCCCATTGAATTAAGTGCTGGACAAATGACTTCAAAGAACTCTAACCAAGGATGTGTAACAGACTTGTCCACACCAAATGATCACTAATATAATGTAAATGTTGACCTTGTAGTGATCCAAGTTTCTTCCCTTGATAGACTCCATATGTAGGGATAGGTGAAAATCAAGTATTCAGAAAAATATACAGGTACAACATTATTAAAACTATTAGGTGTGAAACTGATTTTAAATATGTTAAAACAGTTCTTTGGAGATAGAAATTAAACAGATAACTTACGTCTACTGTAACCCATTGGCGTTGAGTCATTTCTGACTCATAGCGACCCTCTCTAAATTACTTGGGGGAAAAGAAAAAAAGTCCAAGTGGAATTGGGAATATAAAAGGAGATAAAACCACAGACACAGAATAGGATATAAACAGCTTCAAGGCAATAATTTGGAGAATATAGACGCAGTCAACAATTTTCTGGAAACTTGAAAATTAGAAGAATTAAATTCGGAAAGATAGAAAAGAATGGAATGGTAATTTAAGATCTGTCCTTAAAACAGCCACAGGCCAGATGGTTTCATCACGAATTCTATCTAAACTTTAATTAATATACAATTCTAATAGTATATAAAATATTCTAGGTGATAGAAAATGATGGATATCTTGCTAATTTGTTTTCTTAAGGCAGTATAATTCTAATGCAAAAAATAAAATAAAGCCCTAAAATAAACAAGTCTATAGACCAATATTAATCATAAATATAGATGGAAATACTCTTCATAAAGTATTTAAAAATATAACAGTATATGAAATAAAATACTGTATCTAAATATTATTTATTCCATGAATGCAAAGATGATTTTTAATATTAACAAAGCAATCAATACTTGCAATATGTAAGTAAATTCCAAGAGAAAAACATAATTAAATATTAATGCTGAAAAGATTCCATGACATGCATCATTCATTTCTTGTTTAATATTTTATATATATATATATATATATATATATATACACATACAGATGTGTATAGATAGATATGAAAGTTGGTGGTTCAAACCCACAAGCTGCTTTATGGGAGAAAGATGTAGCAGTCTGCTTCTGTAAAGATTACAGCCTTGAAAACCATATTGGCCAGCTGTATTCTGTCCTACAGGGTTGTTGTGAGTCAGCGTCAACTTGACAGCAGTGGGTTTGTTTGTGTATATATATATGTGTGTATATATATATATTTTGATATATATATAATATATATGCAAAATATACATATATATAACAGGTTTTCTATATATATTTAAAGAAAACCTGTAAGCTAAAGAGGAATAGAAAAAAAAGATTTTTATAAATAGTTTTTATATCACGTGCTATAAACATTAGTTTAAATGGGATAACACCACCATTTGTATTAAATTGGGAATAAAAATAAAGGCCCTCTATTACCGATATGATTTATTTTTCATCGTTTTACCAATTCTAAAAACAATGATTTATTCATTATTCAATCAACAAACAAGTATTCCACACTTGCTATGTGTCATACAGTGAGAATTCAGCAATGAACAAGAAACATAATCCTCAGTGTCATAGAATTCTTTGGAAGGAGAGACAGAAAATAAACAAATAAAAGATACCCGCTGCCGTCGAGTGGATTCCAACTCCTAGCGACCCTGTAGGACAGAGGAGAACTGCCACATAGAGTTTCCAAGTAGCACCTGGTGGATTTAAACTGCCGACCTCTTGGTTAGCAGCTGTAGCACTTAACCACTACGCCACCAGGGTTTCCTAAATAATAGATAGAGAACATAAAATGATTTAAGTGTTATGATGTAGATGCAGGCAGGGAAAGAAGCCTAGCAACATTTCTTAAAATTAATATTCACAGATTCTTCAACATAGATATCTACTGTTGGAGATCTATTTCCTACAAACAAAAAGTTCAAGATAGTGGCAAAGTACTGCAAATAAAATGAATTTTTATTGAAAAAGTAAGATTAAAGAGATTGTGGTAATTTTTTTATCAAAGGGTGTTATTCAACCACCTAAACTAATTAATTGCATAGATTTCAGCCTATACACTTGAGGTAAAAATTTCATTTTTGTTATTAAAAAAATAAAAATGTAGGTAGCAAATTCCATTTTGATAAACTAGTGAAGACAAAAATTGTGTGTGTGTGTTTGTGTTACACCTATGTATCTATGTAAATGCATTCATAGTGCACATGGAAAAAAATGTATTTATAACAGAACATATAACAGATAATAAGCAATGGTTACCTGGCAAATAAAGATAAGGACTGTGAAGATAAGTAAAAACAAAAAGAAAAGGAAGAAAGCAAAAGAAAAGGAGAGTGTTAACCAGTGTATTAGCCAGACAATGACAATATGATTCCATTTACAATGTTTATGAGGACTTGTGAAAGGATAATTACCAAAATGTTCATGGTTACCAAAATGCTCAGGATGGCAGGATTTTGGGTGATTTTTGCTTAGATATTATTAACGTTATTTTTTAAATAATACTACTACTTATAACACTACTTTAAGGAGATGGTGCAAATGAGATTATTGTCTTGGTACAGTGCTTTCCAGAATTTAACTTGTCAAAAAGAAGTCTTTGTCACGCATAGTGAGCAAAAGAAAAAGTCTATGCCACCTGAGAGACAGCTCCGAGAAACTCATGTGGATGTTTCACATATAATGAGTTTCAAGTTGGGAACCTCAAATCAAGAGTCCTCGAGATTTCATCCACATCTGATATCCCACCACCTTTCCATCTCCTCTAAGACTAAACTAACTGAAATGGCTTTTTAAGATGAAAAATCCAGTTGCCTTTGCATCCCTGTAAGGTATTCCAAGCATGAATTTCAGTTACAGGATTTGTAACTCCAGGAATGGCTCAAGTAAATCATATTGTTTAAGATGAAAAATGGAGCATGTACACCACCACTGCTCTCCCTGTTTTGCCCTCAGTTCAGATTTTTTTCTTTGCCTCATCAAAATTTAAAATACAGTTTGAAAAATTAAGCTGGGCCCTGAGTGTTCATCATGAAGTGTATTGGTACGGTCAGCCCTCAGGCCTATTAGGCGGTTGGCCTTGTCTGAGAGGACTCCTCCATGTTTATGGATACCCACCACGTTGTGAGTGGTCGGAAACAAGCCAGTCTCTCCCTGCAGGAAAGCCCTATGAGCTCCCATTGCTATTTCCCATTCCTGGCTAATATTTAGTTGATTTCAAATCCTAGGAATCATGATGACAGCATTTAGACATTTTGTGTATCAGACTGGTGGGTTGTTATTTCAGCCCTTCAATTCACCCATCATGCATTGAACAGACATCCTCATCTCAGAATTAGTTCTGGGCAATGTTTTCATCTGTAACTTTAGACTAGAATTCCATGAGGAAAAATGCAATGCAATACAATTTAATAAATTTCCTAGGTTAAAAAAAAAAAAAAGGTTAGCAAGGAAAAAAAAATTAAATCTTACATAATATAACTATTGTTGTCGTCGTTAGCTGCCCTTGAGTTGGTGCCCGACTATGGCAACTTCATGTGTGACAGAGTAAGACAGCTTCACAGGGTTTTCCATGCAGATGGCCAGGCTTTTCTTCTCCAAGAGTGGCTGGTGAATTGAACTGCCAACCTTTAGGTTAGCAGCCAATCACAAATGACTTGTGTAATTATGAGAAAAGTATATAAGAATAATAACTGAAAAATGATAATGCCTTTGAAAATAATTAAAATCAAACTTTTTATTTATTTATTTTTAATTAATGTGACATTTTGCAAGCTCAGAGTGGGCCCTACACACAACTCTAAATCAGGTTGCTTTTTTTTTTTTCCGGCACTCTTCTTTAAAGGCCTTTTTTTGTTTATGTTGCTTCTCCGTTCAGATTCTCCGTGTCCTCATGATGGTAATGACAGAATGGAAATTCCCTCATTTTGACCATGACGTTGACCACAAAAGCAGTTATAGCTGGGAATCAATTTAAATACATAACTACAGATACACATAGATATAAATGCAAATACATATACATATATACACAATAAACACAAAAATACATACACATACACACTTAAACATGTATACATACACTAATACATATACATATAAATATATATATTCATATATAAAACCAAAACCTGTTGCTGATGAGTAGATTTGACTCATAGCGATCCCATAGGTTAGAGTAGAACTGCCCTATAAGGTTTCTAAATTCAAATTGCTGACCTTTTGGTTAGCAGCTGAAGTCTTAACCACCACTCCACCAGGGCTCCATATATATGTGTGTGGGTATGTATGTATGTGTATGTATATGGGTATATATATTATATATTTTTTAATTTTTTAAAAAAAACTTTGGGGAATATCTTTCCCACTTCTAAAATAATTTTTACTCTTTAACCTTGATCAAATCCTTCCAGAGCATTCTACTTACAAGTTTTTTTAAATACATATTTCATATCCTTTAATTATATTAATATATTATTGCTTGCATAAACGAGTTTGGGAATGAACACAAATTAATCTTGGTAAATATAAAATTGGCCTGATGGGAGTAGAAAAGCAGACACTATCAGAGAGAAACTCACTGGCCACAATTCACCATGTCATGGGGATCAGTCTGCAGACTTGACAGGGAATGAAAAGCCTTGCTTAATCTGGTAAAATGAAAGTCGATTATGAGGTGCTTGCTGTAATAATACAAGGTAATAATATTAGAAGATAATTCTTGTTGAAAATATACCAAGTATTTGCCTGATGCCATCAAGTTGATTAAAACTCAGGGTGACCCCATGTGTATCAGAGTAGAATTGTGCTCTGAAGGGTTTTTAACGGCTGTAATCTTACAGAAGTAGATCGCCTCACTGGGTGGATTCGAATCACCAACCTTTCAATTAGTAGCCAAGCACGAACCATTTGTGCCACCCAGGGACTTTATATCCTATACTAGACACTGTGCTAAGTCTTTACAGAACCACACTTCTATCATATTCATGATGCTAATTTTGGGCTGTTTGATATCCACTCTCTATTACTACTTGCTGCCCTAGGTCTACATCTCACTCACGACCACCCACACAAATTGTTTTCATCCACATGCAATATTTTTTCCTGTTGGTAGTGAAAATCATGTTTTTACTTTTTTGCTTTGAGTTTCCCGTATAATCCTGGGCAACAAGGTACTGGAGAATGAGACACATTGTATCTTCTTTCTCAATCAGCTAGGTTGAATGGAAATCTAAACCAGAAAGTGGGTGCTGGCATTTGGAACAAGAGCTAGAACAAATTTATGTAGCATACTGGTTGAAGAAAAACTAGGCAGGGACTCAAGTAAGGACAAGAATTTTCAAGTGGGACTTAACCTGTTCTCAAAGGATGTTGTTGTTAGGTGTTGCTGCGTCAATTTTCGACTCATAGTGGCCCGGTGTGGCAAAGCAAAACTGCTTTATGGGGTTTGCTAGGCAGTAATCTTTAGAGGAGTGGATTGCCAGGTCTTTTCTCCCATGGAGCCCCTCCCGGTAAAAACCTGGTTCAAATTGCCAACTTTTCATTTCACAGCCAAGTGCTTAACTATTTTGCCACTAGGGCTCCTTTCTCAAAGGGTAAAAAATCATTTATATCCCCTCTTTTTTTTTTTGATCATACATATAAAAAAACAAGATAAAGTTGTGCTAACTGTTTTGTATAGAATTCATCAAGAAGAAATGGACTTTTAGTAAACCAGATAAAATTTGGGCAAGACACAGAGAAAAACCTGGAGGCGAAAATATAGACTATCCTTGGAGTTGGTCAACAAGTACACTACAAGTCCTGTGTGGTAGAAGCATCTCTTCACATCTTGCACTCAAAAATATTTAAGTGACATCCATAATGCCTGTGCAAATAATGGTATAACTAAGAGAAAAAAATCAAGTCAAAATAAATCAGACATTGTAGCTATGGCCTCTACTAGCCTGCCCTGCATGGTGAAGAAGACTACGTGTGCCTCCAGGAGGAGGAAGGAGAAAATTCTTGAGGTAGAGGATGACTAAGATTCCTCAGAAGTACCTCAGGGCATTTGGGGTGCAGCTGATTGAGGAGAGGCTAGGACAGAGGAGATCAACCCCATTCATCCTCTATTTACATTAGAACAATTCTAGTTTCTTCTTATTTTTTATGTAAATAAGAATCTCCCTTATGCCATAATAATAATAATAAAGAAAAAACCTACTAATTAAAAAAAATGCACACTATCCTTTTGATTACCCATCTGAGAATCACTTAGAAATCTTGTTAAAAATGCAAAAGCCACACTTCTGGAGATTTAGTTCACAGGTCTGGGTGGAAATAAGAGTATCTATCTGGTTTTATTTTGTTGTTTTGCTTAAATAAGCTGCTCTTCGGTTCACTTTCATGAGGTGGTCCTAGGTCACATTTTGAGAAATACTGCTCAGGAAAATTTATCTTCTTTGATAACTTTGACCCTCAGCCTCCAACATTTCCAACATACCTAATGTCCTGGAGCTCCCATTATCTGATGCAGATATCTTTGTCATTTCAATATACAGGAATTTTCTTTTGGATACTATAAACTCAGCATCAACTCCTGCCTTTTTCCTAATATGAGAAATCTACCTCCTTGAAACTTTGTTAATTTTTTGTTGTGGGGTTATGATATAAAACAGACTTTGGTTGAGAATGTTTGTAATTCAGAATTTCACTATCTACAGCAACACTGGGCAAATCGGTTGCAAAAGACTCCTTTGAAGTGTTAAAATGCGAAGATGTAACTTTGAGAACTAAGGAACACCTGACCTAAGCCACGGTATTTTCAATCACCTCCTATGAATTTGAAAGCTGGACAATGAGTAAGGAAAATGGAAGAAGATTTGAGACCTTTGAATTATGGTGCTGGTGAAGAACATTGACTATACACCACAGATTGCCAGAAGAATGAACTAATCTACCTTGGAAGAAGTACAGCCAGACTGCTCCTTGGAAACAAGGTTGGTGAGACTCCATCTCAGGTACTTTGGAGAAGGACATCATACTTGGTAAAGTAGAGGGTCAGTGGAAAGAAAAGACCCTCAAACAGATGGATCGACAGTAACTGCAACAGTGGCTGAAGCATAGCAACAATTGTGAGGACTGTGCAATGTTTAGTTCTGTTGTACATAGGGTGCTATGAATCAGAACCAACTCGATGGCACCTCACAAACAACAACAGCAACATGTAAAAAAAAAAAAAAAAACATAGCACCACTTGCCAAATACCTCATGGGGAGCTAGAGATGGGTGTGGTTGGTGACCCAGTACAGAAGACACCTGTTACTTGTGTAAAAATATGGTAATAGAGAATCAGAAGAATTTATAGCATTTTACAGTCTCAATATCCACATTTCTATGATTTTTTCAAGGAATTAATGGGTTTCTCGTTTTCCGAATATGTATTTAACTAACATGCAAGTCAGTAGTTTTAAAAATTTTTATGCATAATGTTTTGACACAAATTTTAATGGAAACCCTTAAGTACTAAACAATAAGTAAAATCATTAAGGACTTTAGTTTTTGGTTACTGAGAGGAAAATAAATATTTTTCCGTTGTTGTTAGTTGTAAGTCTGTTCCAATTCTTGGTGACCCCATGTGTATAGAGTAGAACTGAACTTCATAGAGTTTTTAATACTATGATGTTTCAGAAGCTGATCACCAGGTCTTAATTCTGAGGCACCTCTTGGTGGGTTTAAACTGCCCTTTTATCCAACCTTTAACCATTTGCAACACTGGTTGTTGTTGTTAGGGACAGTGTAGTCTGTTCCAACTCATAGAGACACCATGTAGAACAGAACCAAACATTGCCCGAACCTGTGCCATCCTCACAATTGTTGTTAGGCTTGAGCCCATTGTTGCAGCCACTGTCAACCCATCTTGTTGAGGGTCTTCCTTTTTTTCACTGGTCCTCTAGCTTATCAAACATGATGTCCTTCCTCAGGGACAGGCCCCTCGGGATAACATGTCCACAGTACATGAGATGAAATCTCACCATCCTCACTTCTAAGGAGCATTTTGGCTGTACTTCTTCCAAGACAAATTTGTATGTTTTTCTGGCAGCCCATGGTATATTCAATATTCTTCGCCATCATCATAATTCAAATGCATCAATTCTTTTTTGGACTTCATTATTAATTTTCCAACCTTCACATGCATATGGGGCAATGGAAAATACCAGGGCTTGGGTTAGGCGCACCTTAGTCATCAAAGGGAAATCTTTGCTTTTTAACACTTTAAAGAGGTCTTTGGCAGCAGATTTACCCAGTACAATAATACATTGTTTGATTTTGTTATTGCTGATTCTATGGGCGTTAATTGTGGATTCATGTAAAATGAAATCCTTGACAACTTCACTCCATTTATCATGATTTTGCTTTTTGGGCCAGTTGTGAGAATTTTTGTTATCTTTATGTTGAGGTGTGATCCATGCTGAAGGCCGTAGTCTTTGATCTTCATCAGTAAGTGTTTCAAGTCCTCTTTGCTTTCAGCAAGGTTGTGTCATCTGTATAACACAGGTTGTTAATGAGCCTGCCTTCAATCCTGATGTCCTGTTTTTCTTCATATAGTCTGGTTTCTGAGAATATTTTACCAGCACGCAAATTGAATGAGTATGGTAAAAGGAAACAACCCTGATACACACCTTTCCTGTTATTAAAACAGGAGGTGTCCCTTTGCTCTGTTCGAACCACTGCTTCTTGGTCTATGTACAGGTTCCACATGAGCACAATTAAGTGTTCTGGAATTCCCATTCTTTGCAATGTTACCCATCATTTGTTATGATCCACACAGTCGAATGCCTTTGCATAGTCAATAAAACACTGGTGAAAATTTTTCTGGTATTCTCTGCTTTTAGCCAGAATCCATCCAACATCAGCAATGATATCTCTTGTTCCATGCCCTCTTCTGATTTCAGTTTGATTTCTGGGAGTACCCAGTTGATATACTGCTGCTACTGTTTTTTGAATGACCTTGAGCAAAGTTTTACTCGTGTGTGTTATTAATGATAAAAGAAAAAATATTGTTCGATAATTTATGGATTATGTTGTATCACTTTTCTTTGGAATGGGCATAAATATGGACCTCTTCCAGTCAGTTGGTCAGGCAGCTGTCTTTCAAATTTCTTGGCATAGATGAGTGAATACCTCCAGTGTTGCATCCCTTGGCAAAAACATCTCGATTGGTTTTCTGTCAATTCCTGGAGCTTTCTTTTCACCAATGCCTTCAGTGCAGCTTGGACTTCTTTCTTCAGTACCATCAGTTCTTGATGATATGCTACCCGGCACTGGGTTTTTTT